>NC_140182.1:446056-626918 GCF_963971535.1 Notolepis coatsorum
AGATATGTGAAGTTTAGTTTTTCACTTGTTCTGTCCTTGTTTCTGTTCTTTGAAAGAAATGTTGAAAAGAGGCTCACTGTGAATGGAGATAATAATAATCAACGTTATTTGCATAGCACCTTTCATACAGGGGATCGCAGTTCAAAGTGCTTCACATCAGTCAGAAATAAGACGTAAAATCTGTGTAAAACAAGCAGCAAGAGCAAAGCATGAAGTAGGATAAAATAATGCAGGTAGGCAATATTAATCAACATCAGAACCTAACGTTCCAATAGGCTAGATAGCTCTTCTTTTCTTTCTCTATTCATTTTGGTCTGTTGTTATTCTTCAGCTGTGAATGCCTTGGGTCTGTGGCTAGAGTTAACAATCCCCGACTGCCTAGGAATTCCTCTGCTCACGCGCTCTGTGGATTTTCTCCAAAGCACATATCATTATAGTCTCACCTAAAGACGTGCACCTGGGGGATATCACCTCCTCTCCTCAACACAGCCCTGTTGACAGCAGCCCATTCATTAGTGCTCCATTAAACACATACTAATAAGTAACAGGGATGAACTGCTAAATTAATGACCTAACGCCTGGAAACTTTGTGCATTTTTAATCACCCGCATGAACTCTTTAGTGCTTATTTTTCTCATTAGAGTTTTTCCCCACAGTCACCCATTAATTATTGCATCAACTTAGCCCCAAAAGTTTTTTGGAGATTGTGGAAACGGATAAATGGACTGCATTTATATATAGCAGCTTTTTATCCAAAGCGCTTTACATCTTATGTCTCACATTCACCCATTCACTCACACATTCACCCATTCACTCACACATTCACCCGTTCACTCACACATTCACCCATTCACTCACACATTCACCCATTCACTCACACATTCACCCATTCACTCACACATTCACCCATTCACTCACACATTCACCCGTTCACTCACACATTCACACACCGACGGCGGAGGCGAGCGTGCGGGTGGTTCCGTGGGGGTTAAGTGTCTTGCTCAAGGACACTTCGACACGCTGCAGGGAGGAGCCGGAATCGAACCGGGAATCTTCCGATTACCTGATTGCCTGAGCCACTGTCGCCCTGGGTTGATACGTTAGACAGAGACCAGAGAGGGTTCCGGTGCATCACTTGTCTACATCTGCACAGTTTCTTCAAACCAGTGAGGGCCAGGAGCGAGAGAAAAGGACAGCAGGTGCAGATATTTCTTTTCCTCCTTTCCCATGTCCGTTCTTTCTTTACCTTTTTGAAAGCCAATCTTAGCCAGGGAAATTCTTGCACCATAAGCTTAATTGGCTCTTTGACAGACTTTGACAGTTTTTTCCTATTAGCTTACTAAGCAATTTTCTCCATCCTACACCATGGGTGGCCACTGGAGCAATTATCTACTGAAAGGCTTACAACGCTTGAAGGAAGCTGCATGTCATCCATGGAGTAGTGGGAGATCTGAGAGAGGGGAGATAAAAAAAAATGTAAACGGTTGCTTTGCATTCCAAACTTCAAGAAATCCTCTCGAGCAAAATAATTTGCATTTTTGGCCGATAAACTGCTGTTGTTATGAACTTTTCTTACAATTAGCTCCTCCTGTCTGAAGCTGAAACGTCAGCAGTGACATTTTAATTCTGTTCGGACAACCGACTAAGAAAATCTTTACGATGCACATCTCACTCCAAACAACAATAATTTTCATAAAGAACACCAAACAAAGAGAACAGTGTATGACATGCTTTTGCATTTGATAAGATATCACATCTTCTCTTTGTCGAGTTACATAAAAATCACAGATTTGCTCACAACATTTTCAACTCTGCGACTAAACCATTATTTTCAAAAAAAAAAAAACATAATAATATCATCGCTATCGATCCCCCGGCCCCCCCCCCCCCCCCCTGGGGAGCTGCACAGAGCCGTCCGTCTTGGCGATTTCGGTGTCGGCCCTGTCGTTAGGTACGGCCGCTTTTACCGCCTGTCAACCCTGATTGATTCTGACACAATGAACGTTTCTTTTTTGACCTTGGGGGCCGTATTCTGACGTATCGATTCACGGCGGTGGCTTCTGGCCACAATCCTGCGGAGCGCGCGGCCCTTTCATGTCTGAGGGGGGAGGGGGGGGGGGGGGGGGCAGATTGGGTATAAGAGCCGCTGCCTCTCTTTGAATCGCCGAGGGATCAATCGGCTGAGAGGCCGTCAGGCTGCTCAGGTCCCAGGTGGCCCTTTTACCGCCACATGACAGATAGGATGCTGCACGGCCTGAAAAGGTTGCCCATCTTGCACTTTATGACTCGGCCCAAACGACCCCAACCAATGACTCTATATACAGTATGTATGTGTGTGCGTGTGTGTGTGTGTACGTGTATGTGTATGTGTGTACGTGTACGCCCTTGTAAGGCGGGTACAGTGCACATCAAACGGTGTAACCGAAGGCGACACGACCGCGTCCAGCTCTCGTACAGTACGACCCGACTCTGAAATACCAGCCTCCGCAATTTTACCTCATTTTCACAATTTTGGTAATGGCCACAATTTGCGCTAGACGGGGGGTTCAAACCGGAGTCGAGCGGAGACACACGCACACGCTCTCCGGATCCCTGGGGGTTCGGGTGATTGGGGATAAAGCGATGGCACTTTTCACGAGTTAGTATAATAAGCGTAGATTGGCTCAATGCGGTAAATCTTCTTCAGCACGCGATCCGGACGGCCTTCCTCTGCTCTCTCTCTCTCTCTCTCTCTCTCTCTCTCTCTCTCTCTCTCTCTCTCTCTCTCTCTCTCTCTCTCTCTCTCTCTCATTCCTCCTCCGACTTGCTCCTCGCAATATTATGCACCGTCATCTTCACATACTTGAAAGAAACAGAACAGAACTTCAAAAGGATGCCTGCTAAGAAGAGAGCCCTGCTGTATAATTGTCTTGTTTTTCCGCTTGTGATTTATGACCTAAATTGACAGTGTGCTGCAAAATAGCTTCTTTTATTTTACTTCCTCTGAACCCAAAACGCCATCCCAGATGAAATAACGGTACGGCTCTGTATGAAAGTGAGGGAAATATCCTGGTCATACTCCCACCAGAGAAAACATGTACAAAAAGAACAAGGCTTCTGACCAGGGTGGGTACAGTGACTAACTGTCACATATTTTCCTTTTTATCCCGTTATGCTTGACAGTTTCCAAGCATAATGCCCTACTTTCAAGGAGGCGTTCTCCCATTGTCTAGATTGAGTTGTGTGCGCTCAGCCGGCGCTCACGCCTCACGCCGACACGTCTCCGAGAGCCCGAGCCGTCACTGCAGTCATGCAGCTCATTTGACACAAAAACAGGATGTAAATACCAGATGAATACCATCTGAAGATCTGTGGGACGTGTTGAGCGGTTCTAATCGCCCGCTGAACTAGACGGACGCACTAGTGCAGACTTCCACCAAGGACGGGAGCTATTTAACCCTTAAAATGACATTAGCAACTTCAGAGGCCAGAATGTGCGACCTATAAACACATGTACTATCCAGTAGCCTTGTGAGGCTGAACAACAGGACCCTGTTAATGTGCTCAACACTTTTTAAATAAACATTTACAGACGTTTTGTAAATGTTTTTGCCTTCAAAAACCGTGATGCATGTCCTTGAAGTGCACAGTGTGCTCATTTGTGTCTTTAAATGGTCTACTGAGGGAATGTTTACAAACCCTGCGCCGTATCAGACGTTATAATGAGTTTCATCTGCCGCGTGCCCAGGTGTGTCACTGGCAGGTCCATCACTGGCAGGTCCATCACTGGCAGGTCCATCACTGGCAGGTCCATCACTGGCAGGTCCATCACTGGCAGGTCCATCACTGGCAGGTGCATCACTGGCAGGTCCATCACTGGCAGGTCCATCACTGGCAGGTCCATCACTGGCAGGTCCATCACTGGCAGGTCCATGTGTCACTGGCAGGTCCATCACTGGCAGGTCCATCACTGGCAGGTCCATGTGTCACTGGCAGGTCCATCACTGGCAGGTGCATCACTGGCAGGTCCATCACTGGCAGGTCCATCACTGGCAGGTCCATCACTGGCAGGTCCATGTGTCACTAATCTGCCTTAGTATCAGCAGATTTGAATGATAAGATGCAATAATATATTTAGATTTTTAGATCTACTTTTTCTCCTCCTTTTTTTTGTGCCAATTCTCCCTCCCCTGTCCTGATCGTTGCTCGCATATGCCCCCCACTGGCCGGTTGTAGGGAGGATAGAAGCCTTCCATCACATGTGCCCTCCGATACACGAGGAGGCAGTCTGTCACATCTTTTCACCTGCCAGCGCGGACTCTCAGTGGTGAGGAGTAACGTGTGGGAGGCTCACACCGCCCCCGCCATTTCCTGTCTCTGTTGTGCCGGCGCCCTGACCGACCTGTAGGAGTCGCTGTCCACAACGTCCAGATTACCACCCATCATCGACTTCCCTCCCGCTAACTCTGCCAATTGAGTCAGTATGACGGCTGGCCCAAGTCGGAGGCAACGCCGACAGACGGATTCGATACCGGTGTCTCGTGCGTTGGTGACGAGCACAATGTCCGCTGCGCCACCCAGCCGCCTTGTCTTTGACATTCTGAGAATGCTAGAGGGATGAAGGCTTCTGGAGGGTCAGCTGCTTACTCGTGTTCATCACTGCTGCTGCTTGACTGACGATGGCATCAAAACGGAATATTGCGCTGGAGGCTCGCGGGTCATACAGATCAGAAACCATTTGGGACGCGGCCACATGTGCTCGGGAGGTTCCCTCATCTGGTGTCGCTGTCAGACGATGACAACCTCTCGTCGCCGGAGCTGCTCCCTTCATCGGACACGTCTTCCTCAGGGGCAGAAGTCGGCTGAGGGAGCTTGACCTTCATCATAGAAGAAGCACTGGACTCTTTGTCAGCATTACGAGTGGAGCGCTGCGGGGAGCTGCGGTGGACCGTTCTCGTCTGCTGTGACGGCTCGGCACAGACCTGGCAGGTGTCGGGGTCTTTTGTGGGCAAGACCAGGACAGACGATGCGGTGACTGTCGCGGTCAGATCCATCATGTTAGTTCTGGCTTCCGGGACAGGCGTGCACATCTGCATCGCTGAACCAAGACAAACTAGAGAAGTAAGTAAGTAAGTAAGTAAGTAAGTAAGTAAGTAAGTAAGTAAGTAAGTAAGTAAGTAAGTAAGTAAGTAAGTAAGTAAGTAAGTAAGTAAGTAAGTAAGTAAGTAAGTAAGTGATAAGTGCCCACGCTAGGTCTTAGGTCAGATTGATAACTTCATAACTCATTGGTCTGCTCATCTTGACATCAAGCAGCGTCCTGCGATGTGGTTGACATGCAGAACCCAATGAGTCTACAAAATGTTGTTGTTACACCTGACCGACAGACCCAGCGAATGCACCGTTCCGACCCCCCCAGTCATTGACCATGGTCAAGTGATTGAAGTTGCGGAATCTTTTATTTTATTTGCACTGGGAAGGACACTCTTTATTCAGATGATGTCCATTTCCCTTATCCGTCACACGTAGTATCACTGTAGCTTTACTTGATAATCCCATTATACAGAACCCACTTCTACATCTATATATATATAGTTCTTTCTCTAGGTCTCTGTGTGGATAAAGGCCCACTCCTAGAGTTTTACATCATAAATCAGGAACATTACGGGACCGTGTTGTTGCCGACTGGTTAAAGACACACTTCTAAAGTTTTTACATCATAAATCATGAACATCACGAAGCAATGGGTAAAGTTACAATGCAAAAACATTTCAATGCTTACCCGTCTGGTCAGAAGAATGGATACAAAAAGGTGTGTTCCAAAAAGGGTGTATATTTTTTAAAAGTACAAGATTACATTAAAGGCACAGTTCATGGTTATGAGTACACAGGTTTCTGCTTACAATCTATCAGAATGCAGGGATCTCCAAAAAATCTCTCTGAGAGGAAGTGAGTTAGCCTTTATAAAGGAATACAAGACCTCGTTGTCATTGGTTAATATACAGTGAGGAAATTTCACTAGCCAGTCAGCGTGTTAGCACGTCAGTATATATTTATCCAATCATTTCACTGTACGTGTACAGTACGTGTCTTATCATTCCCTCTGTTATTTATTACTTTGTAGTTACATATCATTCGAGTATGAGAAAGTCCCTCCTGGAGCAGAGAGGCCCCGTACATTCCTCTGGGCTTCAGTCATTATTGAGAGAGAATAACTGGCCTGTGTTCCTACAATACACAATAAACCTGTACTATATACAACATACAATATATATTGTATATTGCATTGTATATATTGTATATATATATAAATATACAATACACCTGTACCAATCATTGGTTTTACTCTATGCAGGCAGGACTAAAGGGTTAACATGTGCCGACTTGCTCTCAGCTCGGGCCTGCTCTTCGCTCAAGGTCACAGATAGAGAGAAGCACATTCCCCCCCCCCCTCTAACAGAGACTGCACTTCTGCCTCCATTCCGACTGCACATTAACTGTAACATAGTTTTAAAGTGTATAAAGAATATACAGGTCACATACATAGCTCCAATCATACACAACAAACACAAGAACACTATACAAAGTGTCACTCGTTGACTTGTGGCACTTAACATGTGTTTACACATGTGTTTACACATAACGTGTTTCTTCTCAATTCCTTTCTGACTGGGCGTTTACCAGCCAGAATGCATATCACATCTAGACACCTATAGTAACATATGCCTAGATTTAAAACAAATATATACAATAAACCTATTGTATTGATTCCATTGATTCCATTGTCCAGGAAGAATCTACAGACATTCCCCATAATCATATATAAGAGCAGGATGTCATTATAACCAGTGTCACTAGTTGGCTGTGACACTTTACAGTAAGTAAGTAAGTAAGTAAGTAAGTAAGTAAGTAAGTAAGTAAGTAAGTAAGTAAGTAAGTAAGTAAGTAAGTAAGTAAGTAAGTAAGTAAGTAAGTAAGTAAGTAAGTAAGTAAGTAAGTAAGTAAGTAAGTAAGTAAGTAAGTAAGTAAGTAAGTAAGTAAGTAAGTAAGTAAGTAAGTAAGTAAGTAAGTAAGTAAGTAAGTAAGTAAGTAAGTAAGTAAGTAAGTAAGTAAGTAAGTAAGTAAGTAAGTAAGTAAGCAAGCAAGCAAGCAAGCAAGCAAGCAAGCAAGCAAGCAAGCAAGCAAGCAAGCAAGCAAGCAAGCAAGCAAGCAAGCAAGCAAGCAAGCAAGCAAGCAAGCAAGCAAGCAAGCAAGCAAGCAAGCAAGCAAGCAAGCAAGCAAGCAAGCAAGCAAGCAAGCAAGCAAGCAAGCAAGTAAGTAAGTAAGTAAGTAAGTAAGTAAGTAAGTAAGTAAGTAAGTAAGTAAGTAAGTAAGTAAAGTTTATTTATATAGACCAAAGTGCACGGATAGCAGCATGTTAAAAAGAAAGTAATTAAAAACGTGAAAGAAAAAAAACATAAAAAGGCATAAAAGATTGACACAGACATAGTTAGCCAAAAGCCTGTTAGCTGCTTTTTAAAAGTGTTTACAGAGACCACAGATCTAAGGTCCAAGGGCAGAGCGCTCCACAGTCTGGGGGCCACGGTTCTGAAGGCTCGTCACTTTTTGTTTTTAATCTAGACCGGGGGACAGCCAGCAAGAGATCTACTGGTGGTGTAAAGACGCAGTATAGGTCAGAAGACCTGAGAGATCTACTGGTGGTGTAAAGATGCAGTATAGGTCAGAAGACCTGAGAGATCTACTGGTGGTGTAAGGACGCAGTATAGGTCAGAAGACCTGAGAGATCTACTGGTGGTGTAAGGACGCAGGAGGTGAGAAGACCTGAGAGATCTACTGGTGGTGTAAGGACGCAGTATAGGTCAGAAGACCTGAGAGATCTACTGGTGGTGTAAGGACGCAGTATAGGTCAGAAGACCTGAGAGATCTACTGGTGGTGTAAGGACGCAGTAGATCAGAAGACCTGAGAGATCTACTGGTGGTGTAAGGACGCAGGAGGTGAGAAGACCTGAGAGATCTACTGGTGGTGTAAGGACGCAGTAGGTGAGAAGACCTGAGAGATCTACTGGTGGTGTAAGGACGCAGTAGGTCAGAAGACCTGAGAGATCTACTGGTGGTGTAAGGACGCAGTAGGTCAGAAGACCTGAGAGATCTACTGGTGGTGTAAGGACGCAGTAGGTGAGGAGACCTGAGAGATCTACTGGTGGTGTAAGGACGCAGTAGGTCAGAAGACCTGAGAGATCTACTGGTGGTGTAAGGACGCAGTAGGTGAGAAGACCTGAGAGATCTACTGGTGGTGTAAGGACGCAGGAGGTGATTAGACCTGAGAGATCTACTGGTGGTGTAAGGACGGAGTAGGTGAGAAGACCTGAGAGATCTACTGGTGGTGTAAGGACCCAGTAGATCAGAAGACCTGAGAGATCTACTGGTGGTGTAAGGACGCAGTAGGTGAGAAGACCTGAGAGATCCAGTAGGTCACAGATGTAGGCAGGTGCCTGACCATGGAGTGCTCTGTAGGTGATGACCAGAACCTTAAAGTGAATTCTAAATGTGATGGGGAGCCAGTGAAGGGAAACTAAGATGGGAGTGATGTGGCGATACTTTCTGGACCTACAGTAGTCAGTAGCCGGCAGAAGGTGGGAAATATGTGCCATGATCAGGGCCGGATTAACGACCGTGCCGTTTGGGCCGCGGCCTGTGGGCCTCTAGTGACGAGGGGCCTCCAAAAAAAATTAAATATATATATATATATATATTTGTTTTATTATTATTATTAATTTTTTTTTTGGAGATCGATGTCATACTGTGACACTGAAATGAAAAAATATTTCATCAACTGAAATATTTAGTCAACAAAAATATTTCATCAACTAAAATATACAGTACGTCACACCCCGCGCCTCTCCCTGCCGTCTGCAAGTGGCTAATCTTGAGTTTCCGACCCCCCAGTAAGCTAACCATGGATAAATCCAAAAAAAGGAAAGTCTGAGGAAAATAGAGGGTTTAATTCAGCGTGGACAGATTAATTTGCTTTCACGACTAACAATGCAGGCTTACCTGTAGCCTATGCCTGATATGTGGTGCGAAATTTGCGAACAACGATTACTGTCATTTTGATTACTGTAGTTTGCCTGGTATGTAGCCTTGGTTAGTGGCTGCCCCACCAATGTTTTACATATAAAAACGCCACTGTACGTGCGTGCACGTGTATGTGTGTGTGGGGGCCTCCACAAGAGTCTGGCCCAGAGGCCTCTGAATTCTTAATCTGGCCTTGGCCATGATATGGAAATATGCAAACATTTCTGCACCACTCATTGTATATGACAGGTTGGCTGGTAGAATGGTCTTCAGGAGCCAATGGCTGTTTGGGGATTATCCATAATGCTAACTTTGAAGTGAAGTGCTAGCAATATACTGTGTAGCAGACAAACAGTAATCTCTTGGGCAGAGTTAAAAAAAAATAATAATAATAACAATAAAACTCTTCAGCGAGGTGATAGAAAAGTGAAACAGAGAAAACAGAATTGGAAGGCTACTTTCAAAAGTTTCAGAGGCACATCGAGGGTGTAAAGTAACAGATTACATTTACTCTCTCTTTACAAACTGCTGCTAAATCCTGCTGACTCCCCGTCAACTCAGATGAAGCCGACTCAGACGATTCATAAATCATCCAGCGACCACTTCAGCTTCAAGTAGGTAGGCTCCTCAACTCAAACATAATGAGCTAACGTTAGCTAAAAAGCTCTCATCCATCTCAGCCTGGTTGTCTCGCTGCTAGCTCGCTGACCTGTAATAATCTGGCAGTTTAGCAGATAGTGAGCTTGTAATGTTATTGAATAACAGAGATAAAAAATGTTTTACCCCTCAGATCAAATAAAAATGTATTTCACAGTCAAATTCAAAAGTGGAATGTAACCTGGTCTAATTTAGGATGTCCCGATTAGAAAAGCACTTGTGTGGGGCGCTCCAGTAGCACCACATAGCGCGCTGAGTCGCGAAGCGGTCGCCCCGGGTTCGATTCCCCGACCCGGTGGCCATATGCTGCATGTCTTCCCCTCTTCTCCTCCCGCTTCACCCTCTCTCCTCTGTCGGTCCTGCGTGGCCAAAAGGTCCTGCGTGGCCAGAAAAAGCTGAAAATGCTATAAAAAAATTAAACTTGATACCACATAATATGGGCAGGGGTAGGGAAAGGAGTGAAATAACCTCATTGATGACGTTCTTCCACAGCCACAGCCGTGCTGGAGAGTTTTCTTTTTGTGTTTTTTAGTTCTTTCTTTGCTTCTTTGTATCTAAATATTTGTGCATAATACAGATAGGTCTGATTGATACTATTACTGTTTTTTGTTTTTCTTTCCCAGTAGCATCTATGCTGTATGTTTGGATGTTTTGCAGATGTGGGGGGGCTGGGGTGGGTATGAAGGAGGGGAAGGGGAAATGAAAGGGGAAGAAAAGATGAAAAGATGGAGAATGTATAATACTGACGAATGTAAATGTACATACTACTTTTCCTGTAATAAAGAAATTAAACAAAAAAAAATAAAAAATAAACTTGTGTGCAATACCAACAGTGCTTCGTGGAGCATTAACAATAATAAACATTCATAATGCAGTGGCAGATTCATGGGTCCCATGCGCTCCGTGGCACAGCATAGCACGTGCACGCTCATTACGCACCTCCTTTTCACGTGCACGCTCATTACGCACCTCCTTTTCACGTGCACGCTCATTACGCACCTCCTTTTCACGTGCACGCTCATTACGCACCTCCTTTTCACGTGCACGCTCATTACGCACCTCCTTTTCACGTGCACGCTCATTACGCACCTACTTTTCACGTGCACGCTCATTACGCACCTCCTTTTCACATGCACGCTCATTACGCACCTCCTTTTCACGTGCACGCTCATTACGCACCTCCTTTTCATGTGCACGCTCATTACGCACCTCCTTTTCACGTGCACGCTCATTACGCACCTCCTTTTCACGTGCACGCTCATTACGCACCTACTTTTCACGTGCACGCTCATTACGCACCTCCTTTTCACGTGCACGCTCATTACGCACCTCCTTTTCACGTGCGCGCTCATTACGCACCTCCTTTTCATGTGCACGCTCATTACGCACCTCCTTTTCACGTGCACGCTCATTACGCACCTCCTTTTCACGTGCACGCTCATTACGCACCTCCTTTTCACGTGCACGCTCATTACGCACCTCCTTTTCACGTGCACGCTCATTACGCACCTCCTTTTCACGTGCGCGCTCATTACGCACCTCCTTTTTATGTGCACGCAAGCATAGTGGTAGTACCCTTGAATGAGTGCTCCTGCCAGAGTCTTCAGGGTATTCTTGTTTACCAGAGAGGAGATCCGGTACAAGAATCGAGTTTGTTGGTTGACTTTTTTTATTACATTGGATGCCATTTTCCTCCAGGATCGAACCTAGGTATGTAATTTCATCTTTCCTTGTGACAATATTGTCACCCACTGTAACTGAGAAGCCGTCGGTCTTGCTGAGTTTGTTATTTGATTCGAAGAGAATGATGGACTCTCGTAAACTAGAATGCTATGGGTTTTGTTCAACAGCCATCATATTTATGAAGAGTTATCTCACAAGTAGGACACAAAGGGTTTATTACACTGGCAGCTGGTCTCACTCTAACGTCTTAGACTGCCGGGTCCCGCAAGGGAGCTGCCTAAGACCACTCCTATACGCCATCTTCACAAACGACTTACCATCAGTTCTGTGTAAAGCAACTGTACAAATGTATGCTGTTGATTCCACATTGTACTATGCTGAAAAAACTGTCAGTGAACTGGACAATGTTTTATCAGCTGAGTTAAATATGGTGTTTGATTGGATAAATGGAATAAGTTGGTACTAAACATCTCAAAAACCAAATCAATTATCTTGGGTTCGAGTCATAAACTGTCATCTATACCAAAACATTTTTTGAACTTGTCTGAGGAACCCATAGAACTAAATAAAGTAAAATTACTGGGCATAATAATTGATAGCCAGCTGTCATGGGCAGAACACACTGAACATAAGTAAATTGAATAGCAAAGTGTCTTTCAAGTACCACCTAAGAATGCACTACTTAAATATGTGAGCAAAATATTTTGATGTTTATAAAGATGTCTACAATGTTTTACTGTTTTTAGATTACGCTCTGCATCCTCTAACTACACACCCTCAAGACCCCTCCGCTCTACATCTTCTGGCCGCCTCAGACCCACTCTTATCCGAGCTCCGGGAGGGTCATCAAAGAGAAGCCGGCTATTCTCGCTCCTCGCTCCACAATGGTGGAACGAACTACCCACCACAGTCAGTCAGGACAGCCGACACCCGACCGATTTTCCGCCATCGACTAAAACACACTTCAGATGTAAAGTTTAATGAGAACAAGTGTGTTTACTGCAGAGCGGAGGGACTGATGGCTGTCAGAATGTAGAGCAATTTAAAATTTATTTGGACATAGAAATACCACTTAATGATTACTCCTGAACCCCAGTTTCCCTGGAAAAGGGTATAATCCAACCAACATAATTGTGACATTCTTCATTCATTGGACCGACACCCCGTGACTGCGACAGGTAACTGCTCCTTGTTTAAACATGACGGATAAGAAAAACGGTCAAATAAACCATTTTGGTAGCACTTTATATTACAGTGCACTCTAATTAAATATGAATAATAACAGTTCAAATTCAGAGATACACATTCAACTGAGCATGTCCTTGGTTGCCCTGGAAATTACTAGGTTAGTTAAATTGGTTTAATGCACTCACAATTAAATAAACCCCTTTGCTAGCACTTAGTGGTAACATATAGTAATAAAACATTACAAAGAAAATACACATTCAACTGAATGTTTCCCTGGTTGCCATGGTAACAACTAGGTTAGCTAGCTGAACACCTAACAATAGCTAGCTGTTTACTGTCCAACTGTAATCCTAACTTCATAAACACAGACTAAAAGTTATGCTGCCAAATTTACCCGAAACAGAGGATAAAATATAACAGAGAAACATGTACTGGCTCCCTTCAAAGTGTATCAGTGATGCAGGAGTTCTTCACATTGCTTTTATATCATTCTCCCCAGGCATAAGCAATCAAATGCACATCTATATCATAGCAATGGTAAATCGCTATTAATTGAAAAACTCAATATGTTTTATTCTGAATTATATAATGAGACAGTAATGCTTTCCAAAGCAGTTTCCATCATATATTTTATGCAAAAGTTAAACCTATATTTATTATTGTGACAGGGCGGCTCCGTCACGGACATGCACGCACACGCACACGCACACGCAGGAAGTTGTTAAATAATGATGTGTAGCACCTGTGTGAAGCCTGGTGGGAGGGGCTACCAGGTACACAAGCAGAGGGGTCTTCACCTGCCTGGTGGGAGGGGCTACCAGGTACACAAGCAGAGGGGTCTTCACCTGCCTGGTGGGAGGGGCTACCAGGTACACAAGCAGAAGAGTCTTCACCTGCCTGGTGGGAGGGGCTACCAGGTACACAAGCAGAGGGGTCTTCACCTGCCTGGTGGGAGGGGCTACTAGGTACACAAGCAGAGGAGTCTTCACCTGCCTGGTGGGAGGGGCTACCAGGTACACAAGCAGAGGGGTCTTCACCTGCCTGGTGGGAGGGGCTACCAGGTACACAAGCAGAGGAGTCTTCACCTGCCTGGTGGGAGGGGCTACCAGGTACACAAGCAGAGGAGTCTTCACCTGCCTGGTGGGAGGGGCTACCAGGTACACAAGCAGAGGAGTCTTCACCTGCCTGATGGGAGGGGCTACTAGGTACACAAGCAGAGGGGTCTTCACCTGCCTGGTGGGAGGGGCTACCAGGTACACAAGCAGAGGGGTCTTCACCTGCCTGATGGGAGGGGCTACCAGGTACACAAGCAGAGGGGTCTTCACCTGCCTGGTGGGAGGGGCTACCAGGTACACAAGCAGAGGGGTCTTCACCTGCCTGATGGGAGGGGCTACCAGGTACACAAGCAGAGGAGTCTTCACCTGCCTGATGGGAGGGGCTACCAGGTACACAAGCAGAGGAGTCTTCACCTGCCTGGTGGGAGGGGCTACCAGGTACACAAGCAGAGGAGTCTTCACCTGCCTGGTGGGAGGGGCTACCAGGTACACAAGCAGAGGAGTCTTCACCTGCCTGGTGGGAGGGGCTACCAGGTACACAAGCAGAGGAGTCTTCACCTGCCTGATGGGAGGGGCTACCAGGTACACAAGCAGAGGAGTCTTCACCTGCCTGGTGGGAGGGGCTACTAGGTACACAAGCAGAGGGGTCTTCACCTGCCTGGTGGGAGGGGCTACCAGGTACACAAGCAGAGGAGTCTTCACCTGCCTGGTGGGAGGGGCTACCAGGTACACAAGCAGAGGGGTCTTCACCTGCTGAGTGGGAGGGGCTACCAGGTACACAAGCAGAGGGGTCTTCACCTGCTGAGTTACGAAGTAGGTAACATGGTGAAGCGCCGTAAGTGTTTTGTTAGTTTTGTTTATTATTGTGAATTATTGTGGAACTCATTTTGTATTGTAGGTATAGTGTATTTTTGTTTTGTTATTTCGCTTGTGTCACTTTTTGTAAATTAATGTCACCTCTGCACCTTGGGAGGCCGGCCAATAAATACTTTAATAAATAACACCAACCATACTTTAATAAATAACACCAACCGTACTTTATTAAATAACACCAACCATACTTTAATAAATAACACCAACCGTACTTTATTAAATAACACCAACCATACTTTAATAAATAACACCAACCATACTTTAATAAATAACACCAACCATACTTTAATAAATAACACCAACCATACTTTAATAAATAACACCAACCATGCTTTAATAAATAACACCAACCATACTTTTTCCGACTACGCCGTTGTTTGTGGGAGTTCCCAAGGAGTTCTACAGAGAACCCTGCCACAATTATACAAATCAATTCATTTAACAATCTACCTCTTACCCTGCCACTGTTTTAAATTTGTATCATAATTCACGCATTGCTCTAGAAATGAGACTGTGCCCTTTTAATGGTTTAGCTGCACTGGTTCTGTCCAACCAGAAGAGGCGCTGTTGGGCGGGTTTTCTCTCATCTCTTGACTCTGTGCTTTAGCTTGCTAAAGAATGTATGCTTTTTCATGAAAAAGTTATACAGTGCAGACTGAAATATAGATTTTAAGTGGATTCTCCCTTTAATCTTTATAGGGCTACATCTACAGTCGAGCATATAACAAAAATGGGTATGGTTTGGGATTGTCTGTTAAACGTAATGAGATGCGTCTGTGGTCTGACAAAAGTAATGAATTGTGGATGCTCTCTTAATATCCTAATAGCCTTCCTCATGCGGCCTGAGGGAGAGCACACAGAGACACACTCAGAGACACACTCAGAGAAGACTAACCACTGTCCTGCTCTGCATCATCGCGTCCCTGAGGTAAGACAATAATTAGGTGGTCGCCCCCTGGAAAACGTTTCAAGCTACGTTGACCCATCCTGGACAGTCTAAACTAATGGTCTGCACCATGTTGTCACGCACCCAAAGCAGTATTTACTGTTAACTGTCTCTAGCATGTGGCCACCAGACAGGGTGTATTTCTCTTCATTACTGCACCGCTCCTGGGAAGAAATGTGCCCGGAGGAATCTGAAGGATAAAAACAGTGTTAGCAAACCGAGGACGTCTTGTGTGTGTAATAGCTGTGTTTTTTCTTCTCCTTGGCAACCCGTCAACGGTCATCACTATCAAGACCTCTCCACGGATGTTGCATCCTGTGCAGTTTTAGCTGAGCGTGTGATTCAGTACAAGTTGGATTTCAGCGAGGGATGTTTAGCATAGCCTCAAACGCTGTCTGTTACCGACCCAATTGTACCTCCAGGAGATGTTTTTAGACGGGACGGGATGGTGTGTTTATTTCGCGATACCACTCGATACACGGTATGGGCTTCACGATTTGAGGAAAATGGTTGTGGTAAGCTAAGCTAATGCTACTTGGCGAGCTAGGCTTAACCTCCCGGAGGCCTGTATATTTTCCCCAACGGAGTTTCACTTCCGCGTTCGGTTTGCGCGATCTGATTGGCCACTGACGTTTCTCTCAGCGCCAATCGCGTTACTCCTAACAAACTGGTTAAGCTTGGCGACTCTTTCGAAGTCGCTCTCTTTCGAAGTTGGTTAAGGTTAGGGTTAGGGACAACAAAGGAGATGATTGTGGACTTTAGGAGGAGTCCACATATCCGAGGACTTGACATGGACCACACACATTGACAGTGTTGTGAAGAAGGCACGACAACGCCTCTACTTCCTCAGACGCCTAAGGAAGTTCCAAGTCAGTCAGAAGATCCTTAAGAACTTCTACTCATGCACAATAGAGAACATCCTGACTGGCAATATCACCTCCTGGTTTGGGAATAGCACCGCACAAGACCGAAGCAGACTACAAAGAGTGGCCCGTTCAGCCGAGCGCACAATTGGAGGGGGGCTTCCCACTCTCCAGAACATTTACCATCATCCCTGTACCGAAGAAACCCTCCCCAACATGTCCAAATGACTACAGACCAGTGGCACTCACCTCTGTGGTCATGAAATGTTTCGAGAGGCTGGTCAAGGACCACATTTGTGCCTCCCTCCCCAGTGATATGGACCCTATGCAATTTGCATACAGGACAAACAGGTCCACCAACGACCGGTACTGCAGGTACTGCACAGCACCCTCTCGCACCTTGACCGTCAGAAGGGGGGCTATGTGAGACTGTTGTTCATTGACTACAGCTCAGCGTTCAACACCATAGTCCCCACCAGACTGGTGGACAAGCTGATCGAGCTAGGTCTGAGCTCCGCCCTGAGCGCCTGGATACTGGACTTTCTGAGCGAAAGACCCCAGGCGGTCTGGGTGGGGGGTCAGACCTCCAACACCATCACCCTGAGCATCGGGTCCCCCCAGGGCTGTGTTCTGAGCCCCCTGCTGTACTCACTCTACACACACGACTGTGTGGCCAAGTTCAGCTCCAACTCCATAGTGAAGTTCGCAGACGACACGGTGGTGGTGGGGCTGATCTCGGACAACGACGAGAAGGCCTACCGGGAGGAGGTTGAGGTACTGGAACGCTGGTGCCAGGACAACAGCCTGCTCCTGAACATTGGTAAAACCAAGGAGCTTATCGTGGATTATAGGAGAGGACAGCAGGAGACGCACACACCACTGATGATTAACGGGGCTACCGTGGACAGGGTGAGCAGCTTTAAGTACCTGGGGGTCCACATCTCAGAGGACCTGACATGGTCAACACACATAGACACAGTAGTAAAGAAGGCGAAACAGCGCCTCTACCACCTGAGACAGTTAAGGAAGTTCAGAGTATCGGGGAAGATACTCCAGTCCTTCTACTCAGGAGCTGTAGAGAGCATCCTGACCGGAAACATCACTGCCTGGTATGGAAATAGCACGGCACAGGACAAGAAGGCCCTACAGAGAGTGGTGCGCTCAGCCGAGCGTACCACGGGTATTGCACTACCCCCCCTGCAGGTTCTATACAACAAGAGGTGCAAATCCAGAGCCTGCAGGATAATGAAAGACCCTCACCACCCCAATAACAGCCTGTTTCAGCTGCTGAGGTCAGGCAGACGCCTGCGAACCCCAGCTACTAGGACAGAGCGGCTTAGGCTCAGCTTCTTCCCCCAGGCCATCAGAGCCATGAACAATGAACATTGAGTGCTCAGAACATTGAACTATCCACACACAAGCACACATGAACACACACACGACACGCACGCTGTGCACGCTCACACACGAGCAGCCACTTAACACTTTAACATGAGCGGGCACACACTCATGTCGCACACACGCACACTTATGGCCAAAGCAAAGGACACTTTAAATTAGAATTAGAATAACAGGAACAGTGTATTGCACTACAAAAGCTAACTAGCATGTCCCATATGCTCTGTAAATAACTATGTACAGATACTGAGATGTCACTCCATGTTACCTGTTACCTGTTACTGCACAATGTTGTTTTCAATTTTTTGATTCTATTATATGTTGTACCACTGTATTGCACATCGTTGCGGGCAAGACCACCCGCATTTCATTGTATACCTGTATGCCGTGACAATTAAAACTCTTGACTTGACTTGACTTGACTTGATTTACAACAAGCGGTGCAGGGGTAAGGCTAAGAGAATCATCAAGGACTCCAGCCACCCGAACAACTGCCTCTTTGAACTGATGCGGTCAGGCAAGTGATACCGGAGTCTCATGGCAAGCACAGAGAGACTCAGAAGAAGCTTCTATCCCCAGGCCTCAGGCTGCTCAACGAACAATAACACTATGCAACAACCATCAAATGCACACAGCACACACATCCACATGCACACACTCACTTTAAACAAACAACTCACTGCAGCACCCACTTTAACCACTTTAGTACACCTAAGCACACTTTATATGTATTGGTAAAGAATTTGCACTACAACCCATACCTCATTACACCTTACTGTAAATTATATTGTACCTAAATTGTACCTCATCCCACTTCTGCTTTGCACTGTATAGTATATTGTATGGTAACTCAGTTACTTCTACTCTACATAGAGCATTGTATATATGTATATACTGAACATTTTTGTCTACATACTTGACTTCTATTTTATACTTGCTATACTTGTTTTATTATCTATCTTTGCCTAGCACAGTCTCTGGAGCGAAACAGAAAGAAGCATTTTGTATAAAAGTATTCTGTACTTCTGTATGACAACTAATAAAGAAACTTGAACTTGAAACTTGAGGGTTAGTTGGTTAGGGTTAGTTGGTTAAGGTTAGGGTTAGGGTTAGGGTAACAGCCTGCTGGTGCGATTGTTAGGAGTAACTTGCTTGGCGCTGAAAAAAACGTCAGTGGCCAATCAGATTGCGCAAACCGAACATGGAAGTGAAACTCCGTTGGGGAAAATATACACGCCTCCCGGAGCCCTATTTTCTGAAAATCCGCCTAAAATACATACCTAAGTAAATGGAATATTGCTTCACTTCTACAAGGTCCATTTGCATGTTCTTGGTATCTAGGGACATCTATGGACCTCAGTGAATGTATTCCCCGTATTAGAAATATAGTGTCTATTACTAGGCTTGCTTAAATTGTGATGAAACAAAGGAGAATATGAATTATGATTTTTCTTTGCATCTTTGACAGTGAATAACACCATGCTAAAAATGACCAGACATGAAAAACTGCCACTGAGCTCATTCAGTACCTTCTTGAGATCACATGTACAATCCGGACCAATGCTATTTGAAATATTATTATAGAATATAGAATAGCAGGCCTATAAATTACTTTATTATAGCCAATTCACACATTTATGGATTGGGCCAAATCTTCTCTTTCAAATGGCAGAGTTCAATTTGGATTTAGTATCACCAGGCGTGCATAAGAACAGATAAAAAGTCATTTCAAATGAAAACGGCTGGATGTCATTTAGCCAAATCAGCACGGCTGTGAGTGTGAGTCTTTCACCTTTTACATAACTAGCTTTGGCATGGATCGATTGTTTAGATCGCTAGCATGGCTAACAAATGCAAATATATTGTAGTCTGCCCCGTTGTTCTGCTGGTCGCAGTCACATATGTCAGTGTTTGCTTGAGACTCCATTTGCAGTAGTTGTTTAATTCTGGATGATTGACGCACAATCACAACAATTTATTTTTCATTCTGTCTGGACATTCTGTCACTCTTATCTATTCATGGCTTGTGTTTTCCCCATTCCCATTTAATTTCTGTATACATTACATGAAATAGCACTCATTTCGAGTTGACCGGTACACCCGTCTGTTCCTGTTACACTTGCCCCCCCCCCCTGCAGTCTAGAAAAGTGCATCTGTAAGTGTTGTTTCCACATTGATGTTTACTAAAACAAATCATGGGAGCAGTTTTGCAGAATGATTCCGGATTATAGAACAGATCAACAGATAACGAGAGAGACGAGGGACAAACAAAGAGGTGAAGATGAGTATTAATAGTCCTTCTGGTCGGTTTAGGTAGCAACTGGCTGCTGCCAGATCCCACCAATGAGGAGGAGGACAATAATAAGTAACAATATATATTCTTTCTTGTTTAAATGTATATATTAAATTCGTTAGTTTTAAATTAGGTTAAATTACAATGTCACACCAGACGCCAATTTCAAGCACTACCAGGTGAAATAGTTATTATATATATTTTTTTTTAATTAATAATGAATAATAATCTAATAAAATACATATATATACAGTATATATATATACACTACCAAAGTACATTTTGTGTATGACACTTCTGCACCATCAGTCCTTGATGCATTGACGCCTACTGCTTATGTTAAAGAGGTTGATGGTTCAGTTCTGCTGGTTCTAACAAATTCCTCTTAAAGAAATATATATATCCATATATCCGAGTAGAGTCTCAAAATCAAAACATACAGTATTTGTGTGTAAAAGTACTTGGTTACTTTCCATCCCTGTTCCTAGCAGGAGTCTCATTTAGGACGTCCTCTGTGTGTCCTCTGCCCATCCTCGAGCCTCAGCTCTGGCCTTAATCCACAGCAGGATAATGAGCGACGTTGTGCCCAGCACACAGGATACAGTGCATGACTCACACAGAACCCCTCCTCGCTCACATCCTCTCACAGCCACGACGGCTGGACCCGACCAACCGGAGCTGCTTGAGCCAGGAAATGACATTCTGGTCTTGTTCTCTCCAAAGGCCAGACGCAGGTTGATGGAGAGGTGCAATAACCTGCTGTAGCTCGCGGCCAGTGGTGGCTGCTGGCAGCACTCCATACCTGTCTGCCAGCCAGCCTCGAACTGCGAACCCAGCTCGCTACGTGACCATGAAAGTTTAATATCGCGGTCTCACACTGCTTTTCATCCATATGGAGGTAGAGAAGGGGGGGGGGGTTCTAGGAGTGAGTCTACAACACCAAGGGCATATTACTATGTGGCTTCAACCTCGTTACATATACTGCCGAATCGTTTGAGTTATCTTTTGATATTTGTGACAAGTTACCTCTACTCCCTTGGGGGGGGGGGCGCGACAGTGGCTCGGGAGGTAGAGCAGTCATCTGGCAATCCGGAGGTTCCCGGTTCGATTCCCGCTCCTCCCGGGCAGCGTGTCGATGTGTCCTTGAGCAAGACACTTAACCCCTAATTGCTCCCGATGAGCAGGTTGCCACCTTGCATGGTCGCCTCCGCCGTCGGTGTGTGAGTGTGTGAGTGAGTGAATGGGTAAAATGTCAGGAACAAATTGTAAAGCGCTTTGGATAAAAGCGCTTGTTACGACCCTGGCTCATGGGTACGCAACCTATGTGTAACTAACACCAAAACCATGTGCTCTAACTCAAAACTGCTACTAAACCAAGGAACTATTAATGTAAATGTTGACTAAAGAGCTAAGGTAAACCAACGGACAAGGACTGAAGAACATAACAGCTCTTTCTCTAAGCACAGACTCTGCATGTGTGTTCCTGGGTCTGTCTTTACAGCTCCCAGCAGGTAACCAATCAGCACTAATTGGCTAATTGGCAGCCCTCACCTGCATGCCCTGGTGACACAGGAGTGACCAGCCTCTAGTACATAACACCTCCCCCACCAAACTGGTTGCCCAAGAGGCAACCACTACACAACAACCCATAAACAAAACAAAAACAACTGTGACCCCTTAGGTGTCAGGGCCTCTACCACAACAGCGATAACGGGTACCACAAACACCGGTACTATGATCGTGAGAGGGCGTCTGCTAGCACGTTGCCCCTCCCACGAATGTGGCGAATATCCAAGTTATACGCCTGGAGGAACAAACTCCATCGCATCAAACGATGGTTCGAATTCACCATGCTGCGAAGAAAAACCAAAGGGTTATGGTCTGTATACACAACAAGGGGTAAACTGGAGGATCCAACGTAAACATAAAAATGGTTCAAGGCAAGAACCGGGTCGGCCTCTGTCGAACACGACCACCGATACCGATCTGTCAAAACTATACTGCAAACCAAAATCAACCCGAGAACTGCGCTTAACAGAACAGAACACAGCACAACAAAACCATAAATCACTGATACCACCACCGCACCCATATCCATCCCACCTGGCACTGGCAGTTCAGGACACTGCACACCGTGAACATCCAGAGTAGGCTGTACCGCCTCAGGTACAGCCCCAGTGTACCGGGAACCTGGCAGTACGACAGTCACAATAACGTCTGGAACACCATCTAAAATGGCGTCACCCAAAACAACTTTGTCCTGATCAAAATCAAAATGGCTGCCACTCAACAGACCAGGTCGCGAAGGCGGCTCCTGCTCCACAGGACACAGGTAACTAGGCTGACCATCACACCTAGTGCATGGCAGAGAATCAGTGTGGACACGTGGATCAATGTCAGAATCATCAACTGACATACTGGGACCATCCCTGCCCACAAGTGAAACATTAGGGACAACAGAGCTATTGTGGGAAGGCTGGCAGCCTAAGTCAAGCTTAGTAGCCCCTCCAACTAGAACGGTGTCACATGAAAAAACAGCACCTCTCATAGCATCCTTCCCACACTCCTCCTCAAATTCGTTCGTGGCCTCAGCCACCGTACAGGCTGGGAAGACCTTGAGACACTGCGCTGCCATATCATCTCCTGTCACATGCTTCTCCGGCACTCCTGTCAACTCTGGTTTCACCACCGGGCCTAACACAAAACCACAATCAAGAGAATCATTATGCAGAGGTACATCCACAGTGTGCTTTCCAAAATTCTCAACAGGTACACCTTTTAATTCAACAAAGAATGTGTCACTAAGTGTAATGTCCCAAGTCGAAGTATCAACAACATCACTTTTGTCCTTTGACATTTCTCGTGCCACAGCACACACAGGAAACACTCCAGGATGTTTCTGTGCCAGCTCATTAGAGACCTCAGAAACCACAGGAATGGGAGTTACAACCGGAGTAGCCAACACTTTGTCACCAGCCAAATCATTCCCTAGAATGAAGGACACCCCCTTTATGGGAATGTGAGAACATACCCCCACAACAACATTGCCTGATACTAAGGGAGAATTGAGCGTGACCTCATGCAAAGGTGCATCTACAAATCCATCCCCAAAGCCCCGAACAACGACATCGGAATGCAAAGAAGAGTTTTCTGAAAACGGCAAAACCCCCTCCAGAATGAGGGACTGAAAAGCACCGGTATCTCTCCAAATTGTTATAGCCTGTTTGGACTCTAGTGCATTAGTCAGGGAAACAAATCCATTCATCATAAACCTTGAGGACCCCTCGAGCTCTTTGTCCACACGTTTGATACTTCCCCCATCTAACGTTGGCATAGGCGTCCTGCATATGGTTTCTACCAGAGCCACGGTTCTGATATTTTTCTGCTCAAGCACCGGGCATCCAGCAACGATATGACCAGGTTCTTTACAGTAAAAACAGATAATCCCTTCTGGGAATGCACCAGCAGAACCACCCCGCCTAGGAGGTGAAGTTAACTGACCAGCAGACACAGGTTTTGGGAAACGGCCCCCCTGAACAGGACGCCTATCCCCGGACTCAACACGGTAGTCCTCCAAAAACACAGACTTGTGTGTCAACACAAACTCATCGGCGAAGACAGCGGCGTCGCCTATCTTCGATACCCCACGCTCATTTAGATGTGTGGAAACGGTATCAGGAACACATCTTTTAAATTCCTCTAGGAGAATCAACTGCCTAAGCTGCTCCCTTGACTCTGCCCTCTGAGAAGTGCACCACCTGTCAAACAGGTTCTCCTTCTCCCTTCCAAACTCAACATAAGACTGCCCCTCCTGCCTGCGATAACCTCTAAAACGCTGACGATAGGCCTCGGGGACCAACTCATAAGCCCTCAATATGGAAGCTTTAACCAGCTCATAATCAGCGCTTTGTTCAAGGGACAGAGCAGTGTAGGCTTCTTGTGCCCTACCAACTAAAACACATTGCAGCAGCAGTGTCCAGGCGGTATCAGGCCACTTCAATGTGGTTGCCACCCGTTCAAAAAGGGGAAAATATCTTTCCACGTCTTTCTCACAAAATGGTGGCACCATCCTAATATTCCTGCCTACATCAAACCCGGAACGTGACTCTGGCTGCAGAGCACCCGCCTGTAAGGCAGCATGCTTAAACTCAAGCTCCTTCTGCGCACGCTCGTGCACCAGCAATATTTCTCTCTCCTTAAGCTCCCGCTCCTCTTTCCTCTCTTTAAGCTCACGCTCCTCTCTCCTCTCTCTCTCCTTAAGCTCACGCTCCTCTCTCCTCTCCTCACGCTCTCGCTCTAGCTGCCTTTCCTTAAACTCCAACTCCCTAATCCTCCACTCACGCTCCGCACCAGATAATAGCGGAGACACGTCAGACGAAGGAGGCTCCTCCACCCTCTCCTCAAGCACCTGCTCTCTAATGAGTAACACCCTTAAAGCACACAAGGCAGACGGCTTCAAACGTTTCTCCCCTGCAGAAAGCTCTACCCTGTAGTGTACAGCAAGTTCTAGCAGTTGTTCTTTGGAAAACTTGTCTAATAAGTCATGAGACGGGCGATCAACAAAGTCCCTGATGGAAGCCATTGTCACTGAACTAGACACCCCAAGCTACACACCCAACCTCACAGACACTGTTGGAGCCAGATTCAGTCCTTAATATTTATTTATTTATTTAGTTAAAAATATGAAGCAATATTGTTTGGAAAATGATTTGAAATGAACTTGATTGATAACATCTTTTATTTGTTATGACTTGGATGTGTGTTGCTTCAACAACGTGGAGGCGTGTCTGGTCCAGCCCATTTTGAACCGGTGATTACTGCACCTTAGTGTGTGAACTCACTTTATCAATGGACTGGTGCGCTAGTAAAAAACATGACACTGGAATGTAAGGCATGCAGCCCATACGGTTTTTGACCGCCGCAAGCGCTATGGATTTGGAACTTTAAAAATTGGAAACAGGACACCATGCAACGGGAATAAGCCAGCACACCTCCACGTCATCCGGTAGGAACCCATTCACGCTAAACAAAGCTTCAAGTAAATGACAATAAATACTCTTTTCTATAAACCAAACAATTCATCTCATCTGTTTTCTTACGGAAAAGCGCATGCGCGCGTCAACCAAGGCTGTGGATCTCACATTGTCAAAAACCAGGCATGCAATACTTGCGCCTTTGTTTAAGGAACATCACTGGAATTGATTGATGGAAATAACATTACGTTTGTTTGCTTCAAAGATTGTGTATCGAACATTCCACGTTACTACTGGGAACGAGGTTAACTATGGACGGAGTTCAATGAATGGATACGCGCCACTCATTGGATGCGCGTCTGTGAAGCACTGACGTCATTTCATAGTGTTATTCCCGTCGTCAGATAATAATCAAGAAACGAATCAAGTCGAAGTATCAGTCGACGACGATGTTTGAATTAAATTGAAAAACATGTGCAATAAATGCACCATTTCAGTTATTTGTTGGAACCAAATCAAACATTAAAGGAAAATGGAACGTTTGGCGGAAGAAATTGACGCTGTACATTACAATAGATTACAAGAATTGAAAGCATCTAGAAGCGCCAAATTGGGTGTTTTAACCAGAAGGAAAAATGAAATCTTTGATTTAATGAAGCATACATGCCAGGTGGAAATCGTTAAATCAAAAGTGGAAAACGAGTTCAACAAAGCATATCAAGAACTGAATGATGTAAATGATTGTGTCAAAACTTTATTGTCAGTAATGTCAGAGAATGATGTTAAACTTGATCAAAGTGAGTGGTACATCCCTAAAATAATACCAGTGGATGAATTCAAAGACTGTGTATTACAATGGATTGATCAAAATGAAAAGGTGACTGATTATGATGCTACAAGGAATATTGCAATTACAGTGGATGATATAGCCCCAAAGGACAGTGTTTCCAATGTGCGATCAAGACGCTCATCAAAATCCTCAAGATCATCCATAGCATCTCTTAAAATACAATTGGAAAGTGAACAAGCTGAGCTAGCAGTCAGGGCTGAAGGGCTTAAAAGGAAGCAACAGCTGGAGATAAAAGAAGCAGAGCTCCAAGCTGAGAAAGAAAAGCTTGAGATGGAAACTCAAATGGCTGCTAACAAAGCAAAGTTAAACATTATCAAAGGATATGAATTATCACATGAATTAACACAAACTGTACCTAAAGAAATGCAACAATCGGATGGAATGAATGATTACCTGGAAGAATACATTCAAGAAGAAACGGAACAACAACCAGAAAAGCTGTCATGGACAGCCGGTTTGGACAGCACCAACATGGATGATGTTCCAACCAGATCAAGGCCCACCCACAAGGAACCAGTGGAAAGAGCAACACATGGAACTATGACGGAATACGAATCTGTGCGTAAAAAAATACCATCACAACTAACATATCAAAGGCATCCAGAATACGACCCTTTGACATCAGTCTATGCCACGCATACAATTAATCCTCCTCTAGGTGGCACCAAAGTACAAGCTATGTCATATGAAAATACTTCATCTTTCAGACCGTATGACCTCCCTGCTTTTACAGGTGCACGCCACTTCATGCCACACGGTACAGATGCACAAGGACATGTAGGACCATCAACACAACCACACAGTAAAGGACCTACAACAAATACCCAGGACACAAGTAAAAAGCATGAATTTTACAGTCTGGTGAACCTAATGGAAGGTCAAAATAGGATAACAGAAACTCTGATTAAGCAGCAAGGACAATTCACTTTGCCATCAATCACTATCCCTGTCTTTAAAGGAGACCCTCTGGAATACCAATTATTTATAAGAGCCTTTGAACATGGCATTGAGAGGAAAACTGAGAACCGCCAGGATATGCTGTATTTTCTGGAGCAATTCACATCAGGTCAACCAAGGGAACTGGTGCGCAGTTGCCAATACATGCTTCCAGACACAGGTTACACTACAGCAAAGGAGCTTTTAAAGAAGCATTTCGGTAACGAACACAAGATTGCCACTTCATACTTGGACAAAGTGCTCAGCTGGCCAATAATCAAAGCCGAAGATGCAGAGGCCTTGCAGGCTTATGCTGTGTTTCTCAATGGTTGTCTCAATGCCATGAGCTCTGTTGAGTACTTGGAGGAATTGAACCATCCAACTAACATGAGAGCCATTCTCAGTAAATTAGCCTACAAGACGCAAGAAAGATGGAGATTCAGAGCTTGTGAATTACAGGATCGTTATGGAACAAGGCCAAAATTTCCAGAGCTGGTGGAATTTATAAACTATCAATCCAGAATCCTATCACATCCGTTGTTTGGAAGCTTAAATCCCACACAGACAAGAAGGCCCGTCATACCACCACCAGGCAAGCCCTTCCTCTCTAAAGACAGAAGGCCTAAGAGTGCATACAGTGGATTCGCTACCAATGTGGCAAAGGTGACAGGCAGCTTCTACAAGCAGGCTGTAACCGAATGTGTGGATAAAGCACCAAGAAAAACAACCAACGAATGTTTACATTGCAAGGAAAACCATGAGCTCAGTTCATGTTCACAACTGAAAAGGAAAACGCACGAAGAAAAACTGGAATTCTTGAAGAAAAAAGGAGTGTGTTTTGGATGTTTCGAAGTCGGTCACATGAGCAAAGGTTGTCAAAAGAGACTTACCTGTCAAGTGTGTTCTCTCAAACATCCCACAATCCTGCACATCAACAGAAAATATCCTAATATAGAGAAGGATGAAAACTCTAAAGATACAGCCATGACAGTATACACAAATCAAGCTGAGGTGTGGAGTGACACTGGGGCCGGTAAATCAGAATGCAAACTCGCCATAGTTCCTGTAAAAATCTAAATGAAGAAAAGTGATAAGGTGATTCTCACATACGCCTTTATGGATCCAGGAAGTTCTGCAACATTCTGCACAGAGTCCTTGCTCAGACAGCTGCAGGCCACAGGAAGCAGAACTACCATTTTGTTAAGAACTATGAACGAGGAACAGGTCATAAAGACATCCATGGTAAACGGCATGGAAATCAGTGCTCTTGACGGCAATGAGTATTTGGAACTCCCAGAGGTTTACTCACACTCTGCGATCCCTGTGAAAGCTGAAAATATCCCAGACCAGGAGGATATAAAGCAATGGCCATATCTACACCAAGTGAAACTTCCTAGAATAAAAGCAGAAATCGGACTGCTGATCGGCAACAACGTTCCAAAGGCTTTGGAGCCATGGATGATAATTAACAGCCAGGGAAAAGGACCTTTTGCTGTTAAAACCACTCTCGGATGGACAGTCAATGGGCCACTCACACAGGGCACTGGGAACGTCGTTACCACAAACAGGATATCTCTGGTAAGGATTGAGGAATTGCTGGAACAGCAGATGAAATATGATTTCCCAGAGCGCCAGCACGAAGAGCGCCTAGAGATGTCTCAAGAAGACCATATATTCATGGGAAAGGTCTCAAACTCAGTAAAGCTGCAAGACGGGCATTACAATATCGGATTACCTTTACGGACCGACGAAGCTGAGTTCCCAAACAACCGCTGTCTCGCTGAGCAAAGGGTCATGAGCTTGAAACGAAAGCTGTTAAAGAACCCACAATTTCATGAGGAATATAGAACAATTATGGCTGACAATCTGAAGAGAGGTTTTGCTATCCAAACAACATCCGACAACAAGCAAAAGGAAGCCAAGGTTGGAAAGACGTGGTATATTCCCCACCATGGGGTTTACCACCCTAGAAAGGACAGGCTACGAGTGGTGTTCGACTGTGGAGCTACCTACCAAGGTGTGTCACTAAACTCTCAGCTTCTACAAGGCCCAGACCTCACCAGCAACCTCACTGGTGTCCTCACAAGGTTTCGGCAAAGGGCCGTTGCCTTCATTACAGATGTGGAGGCCATGTTCCATCAAGTGAGAGTACCGGATGAAGACTCAGATCTTTTAAGATTCTTGTGGTGGCCCGATGGAAAGCTGGACACAGACCTCGAGGAGTATAAGATGGTCGTACACATTTTTGGAGCCACATCATCTCCAAGCTGTGCAACTTTCGCTTTACAGCAGTGTGCAAGAGACAACATTGGCAACTTTGACCCAGGGGTCATACAGACTGTGCTCAGAAACTTTTACGTGGATGATTGTCTAAAGTCAGTAAAGTCTGAGCAAGAGGCCATACAACTCGCCAAAGACCTCATCAGTCTGTGTGCCACGGGTGGGTTTAAGCTAAACAAGTGGATCAGCAACAGCAGGTCGTTGCTTCTCACCATCCCAGAACAGATCCGAGCACAAGGGGTGAAAGATCTAGATCTGGATCAGGATGCACTGCCCATCGAAAGAGCCCTTGGGGTACAATGGTGTACCCAGTCGGATTCATTTGCCTTCAAAATACAGCTTCAAGACAGGCCGCTTACCAGACGAGGGATCTTGTCTATGGTGAGCTCTATCTATGATCCTTTGGGTATGTTGGCACCCGTTGTCCTCTCCGCAAAGCAGATACTGCAAGAAGATGGTTGACCTGGCTAGCCGACCTGTCCCAGCTGGAAAACTTCAAAGTTAAGAGATGCTTCATGCCAGAGGATTTTGGAAACCTAATCTCTGCGCAGCTCCATCACTTCTCAGACGCAAGTGAAAGTGGTTACGGCATAGTCTCCTACCTAAGGCTGCTGGACGACAGGCACAAAGTCCACTGCGCGTTTGTCATGGGCAAAGCAAGGGTGGTACCATTAAAACCCATCACCATCCCAAGGCTCGAGCTTACAGCATCAGCAATGGCTGTACGAATGGATACCTTTCTGCAGGCAGAACTTGAACTCCCTTTGATCCCATCGGTCTATTGGACAGATAGCACATCTGTGCTTAAGTATCTGAACAATGAAACCTCAAGATATCACACCTTTGTTGCCAACAGAGTGAGCAACATCCGTACGGAATCTGATGTTACACAGTGGAGGTATGTCAACGGCACTCTGAATCCCGCTGACTGCGCATCGAGAGGCTTATCAACAGCTCGCTTCTTGAATTCAACATGGATACAAGGTCCTGAATTCATGCAACATCCAGAATCGGAGTGGCCACAATGCCCAGAATGCACATTGACAAAGGACGATCCGGAAGTAAAGGTCTTCACTACAAATGTTGCTCCCGTGGATCAGTCTGTGACTACAGTCATGAAATTAATCACCTACTATTCTGAATGGCATCGTCTCAGAAAAGCCGTAGCATGGATATTGAGGATTAAAGCAACACTAAAAAAGGCCTGCAAAGAAAAGAAGGAAACGAAAGGTGCACCGGAAGAGAAAAAATGAAATTGCAAAGCTCTGTTGTCTGTTGATGACTTACAGGAAGCCGAACATGCCATTATCCAATTTTGTCAATCAACAGAATACAAAGAGGAACTAGAGTCACTAAGGAAAAGAACGGCTGTGAAGAAGACCAGTCACATCCATAAACTTACCCCAGTTGTTCATGATGAGCTAATAAGGGTCGGTGGAAGATTGGTCAGGTCTGCAATGCCCCCTGAGGCCATGCACCCCGCCATTCTGCCAAGAAAACATCATGTAACAACATTAATCATCAGACATGTCCATGAAACCGTTGGACACAGCGGGCGGAACCATACACTATCACGCCTGAGGCAAAAGTATTGGATACCTAAGGTCAACTCTGCAGTCAGGCAGTGATCGCAAAGTGTGTCCACTGTAGGAGGTCGAGTGGCGTCAGAGGTACACAATACATGGCAGACTTACCCCAGGACAGACTGCTACCTGACCAACCACCTTTCACAAACGTGGGTGTAGACTACTTCGGCCCATTTGAAATGAAAAGAGGGAGAACAATGTTGAAACGGTATGGCGTGATCTTCACGTGCCTGAATATCCGAGCAGTGCACTTGGAGGTTGCTCATACACTTAATACAGACTCATGCATTAATGCAATAAGAAGATTTGTAGCCAGACGAGGCACAGTCAAGACCATGAGATCTGATAATGGAACGAATCTTGTCAGGGCAGAACGAGAGCTACGAGAGTCTATTCAAGATCTGGACAATCTCAAGATTCACGCCACCTTACTTGAGAAAGGCATATCATGGACATTCAACCCACCTGCCGGATCACACCACGGTGGAATATGGGAGAGACAAATAAGAACAGTCAGACGCATTCTTGGAGCTTTAACACGGGAACAGACTCTGGATGAGGAAGGATTGGCTACACTTTTATGTGAAGTGGAAGCCATAATTAACGATCGGCCCATCTCTAAAGCCTCCAATGACCCTCTGGATCTGGAACCTCTCACACCAAATCACCTCCTTCTCCTCAAAGAAAAGCCTTCACTGCCACCCGGAGTATTCAGCCTAGACGACTGTTATGCCAAGAGAAGATGGCGTCAAGTGCAATACATGGCAGACCTGTTTTGGAAACGGTGGACAAGAGAGTACCTGCCAGAACTGCAAGAAAGACAAAAGTGGACAAAGAAAAGGAGAAACATGGCGGCCGGTGATATTGTCTTAATAATAGACGACTCTGCTCCTAGAAACTCGTGGATCATGGGACGAATCACACAAACCCGGCCAGACAAAAAGGGTTTTGTGAGACAAGTCGAGGTGCAAACCAAGACCAACACCTTGATCAGGCCCATCACAAAGCTTGTCTTACTCCTTGAGGCAAAAACATAAGAAGACCCCCCCCCATATCTCTCTCTCTCTCTCTCCCCCCACCATATCCCCTTCTTTTTCTTTCTCCCGGCCCCCCCCCCTCTCTCACACGGACATCGCACACATTACACACTTCGTGGACTGTGAGGCACTTTTTTGCGTTTTTGAAAGCTGAACGTTTGAATCCCTCGTTGGGGGGACCTTATGGACCGTGCGTTTTTTGCGTTTTTTGAAAGCAGAACTTTTGAATCCCTCGTCGGGGGAACATGGCTGTAAAAAAAAAAAAAAAAAAAAAAAAAATGTAATTTAGAATATGAAATCTGTTTTGTTTTGGCTGGCTCCTCCTGATTTTGTTGGTAATTGTACCGTTCTCTTACAGAACAATTAGGGGCCGGTATGTTGGAGCCAGATTCAGTCCTTAATATTTATTTATTTATTTAGTTAAAAATATGAAGCAATATTGTTTGGAAAATGATTTGAAATGAACTTGATTGATAACATCTTTTATTTGTTATGACTTGGATGTGTGTTGCTTCAACAACGTGGAGGCGTGTCTGGTCCAGCCCATTTTGAACCGGTGATTACTGCACCTTAGTGTGTGAACTCACTTTATCAATGGACTGGTGCGCTAGTAAAAAACATGACACTGGAATGTAAGGCATGCAGCCCATACGGTTTTTGACCGCCGCAAGCGCTATGGATTTGGAACTTTAAAAATTGGAAACAGGACACCATGCAACAGGAATAAGCCAGCACACCTCCACGTCATCCGGTAGGAACCCATTCACGCTAAACAAAGCTTCAAGTAAATGACAATAAATACTCTTTTCTATAAACCAAACAATTCATCTCATCTGTTTTCTTACGGAAAAGCGCATGCGCACGTCAACCAAGGCTGTGGATCTCACAGACACGAAGAACCACTAACGAACCACGAAGACCCCCCCAACGAACCACTGAAGAACCACGAAGAACCACTGAAGAACCATGAATAATGCTAATTGCCAATAATAACAACCAGAAGGGAACGCGGTGGAAATGTGAGCTCTACGGAGCGCACCTTTCCAGGTTGCACAAACAAAAACAAGAATAAAAAAAAAAAACACACCCACCCTAAATAGACGTGTCATACACGCAGGGTGTTAGGTGCTACCAGGTATGCTCACCAAACACTCAAACAAACAAAATAAATCCAACAAAAAAAATCCCAAACAGGTGCGCCTTCTAACCTGATGTGACCACATATGCTTCTACGTCTAAACTGCAGAAAAAAAAACGGCCTACCACATGTCTACGCTAAGAAACACTAAATCAAGCCCTACCACACTACCTGTGTTTCCTGGCCGCCCTAATCTACCTACCCTTAAACTAATGCCCTGTAGACCTAACTTTCTTCAACCACACCTGCTACCAGTCAAAGATCATATACCAATCATTTCATTGACCGCCCCAGGAGTACGTGGTGCACCGGACGCTAACCAACAACCAGAAGAAAAAAAATCCCTATCTACATGTGGTGCCTACTAAACTATATATTTTAACAGCATAAGTAGTCACATCAAATTACAAACAAATACGGCATACTCACCTGTTTGATGAAATGGCTCAGCCCCCACGTTACACCATATGTAACGAACACCACCCAAACCATAATACGATGACACCCCGTGCAACACAAAAAAAAAATCACCAAACAAAGTTCTAGGGGTAAAATATCCCGGATGAGCGCCCAACTGTTACGACCCTGGCTCATGGGTACGCAACCTATGTGTAACTAACACCAAAACCCTGTGCTCTAACTCAAAACTGCTACTAAACCAAGGAACTATTAATGTAAATGTTGACTAAAGAGCTAAGGTAAACCAACGGACAAGGACTGAAGAACATAACAGCTCTTTCTCTAAGCACAGACTCTGCATGTGTGTTCCTGGGTCTGTCTTTACAGCTCCCAGCAGGTAACCAATCAGCACTAATTGGCTAATTGTCAGCCCTCACCTGCATGCCCTGGTGACACAGGAGTGACCAGCCTCTAGTACATAACAGCGCTATATAAAAAAGCAGCCATTTACCATTTACTCTCCGTGCTAGGACCCATCGATGTTTGTGAAAGACTTTATTTTGACTTCCAAGAAGCTAAGTGTAATATTCATGCCTTGAATATGTCATTTATGACAGGTAGGCTAGGCTCACCTTTTTGTTTAAGTACCCACACATGGGGTCCTGATGGCCAGTTGGCTACTAGCCTACGTTAGAGTCACACTCATATTGCTGACGTCGCAATAAAGAAGCTAACGTACTCTCCTTGTCCTGAATGATTATTTATCTAAAGCATAAATACGACACTAAGTACTTACTTTTTATCTGTGGGATTTCACCAAGGGTTCGAAACGGAAGTCTTGAGGGAACTCCTTCAGTATCTAAATCAATAGCGACAATGGTGTGTGTGTGTGTGTGTGTGTGTGTGTGTGTGTGTGTGTGTGTGTGTGTGTGTGTGTGTGTGTGTGTGTGTGTGTGTGTGTGTGTGTGTGTGTGTGTGTGTGTGTGTGTGTGTGTGTGTGTGTGTGTGTGTGTGTGTGCGTGCGTGTGTGCGTGTGTCTGTGTGTGTGTGTGTGTGTGTGTGTGTGCGTGTGCCTGTGTGTGTATGTGTGTGCGTGCGCGTGTGTGTGTGTGTGTGTGAAATAACCACCTTAGCCTTAGTTTTCAATGTAACACGTTTTGACAACTGAGTCGGGTTGAAACACTTCTGCTTTGAAGATTTGAATCTTTTCACTATTTTCTCAGCAACCAAGCAATGAGCACAGTGAGCAGTAATCGGATTTCACCGCTGCGTTTTGAAAAGTCATAACATGATTTGCAGACGCACTTGAGACAGTGGGCCCTGGCCAAGAAGGCAGCGTACAGCAACATGTCCACATATAGAACAACATTAACACAAACACAAATAAACAGAAGAGAGTGAGAGCACACGGATACTAAAACATAGAGAAAATATCTTCACATTTCTATGAAAACAGACGATATTAAAAACATGATCACTCCATGGAAAGAAGTCCAATTCTTTCTTTAAAATGATAATTTCCAATGAGGGTCTCTCCAGCTTCAAATGAAAACAAGAGGCGACATGTCATGCTCTACGTCCTGCATTCATGAGGGAACTGTGACTCACGATAGCCACGGACATATCATGTGCTCCAATGAGCGCCCATTCTAGTTCATTTTGCATTACTTTATTTGATGGGAAGAAGACAATAACGTTTTTTATGTGTATTATTAACCATCCTAATAAATACATGTTGAGAATCTCATGAAACTACTACTACTGTGTGTGTGTGTGTGTGTGTGTGTGTGTGTGTGTGTGCGTGCGTGCGTGCGTGCGTGCGTGCGTGCGTGCGTGCGTGCGTGTGTGTGTGTGTGTGTGTGTGTACATGTGTCAGTGCGTGCGTGCGTGCGTGCGTGCGTGCGTGCATGCGTGCGTGTGTGTGTGTGTGTACATGTGTCAGTGCGTGCGTGCGTGCGTGCGTGCGTGTGTGTGTGTGTGTGTGTGTGTGTGTGTGTGTGTACATGTGTCAGTCAGTCAGTGAGTGAGTGAGTGAGTGAGTGAGTGCATGATATTTTCAAGGTGGCCAATATCTGGTTAATTGACGCACATTCCGGAATGTTATGAACTTGAACCTGTGGCATTTAGCATTGTGTTGTTTTCCAAAGTTCCGTTAGTACAACGTACATCCATTCTTTCTGTAAAAATGGCGCGTACTACTTACATGATTTTACATCAAAACCAATTGCTTCCATGCTGACCCATACATCCCTCTGTCACACTCAAACTAAAAACGTTGTAGGGCAGCGCTTTGGTACAGTTTGATAGTGGGAACCGCGTTGCACCGTCTCAGAGCCTGTCTAACTGGGAGCTTATAGATCTGTTCGCTGTATACAGACATACCGTGTTCGAGCCATCAATACCAATCAATACCAACTGAGTCACGTGACTAAGTTGCCTCGGACCTGCTAGATCCAGGTCTGCAGCATCAAGACCTCCTTTCTGCTGCCAAACAGGATCTTTCTCTTGGCCATTTCATAGTTGGTTCCCCATGAAGTTCACACATGTTTTATTCAGTTGTATACTTTCTTGGTGGAGGGGAAATACAATAGCTAGGGAAATGAAAAAGGTGTAGGCCTACATATTAAATATATTCTTTTAATTTTCACTTTGGACTTACAGTATATGAACTGTGTTAATTTCATCTCGGTTTCTTATTATGATAGAAATGTAATCTGCATAGACTAAAGCGACTACCAAAGCTAGCGGTTGTTCCCTGTATGTCCACATCCTCGTTTCCTCTTTGTAACAGCGGGTGAACAGTGAGAGTGACCACGGAGCGCTCAGGACGCCAGGGAACGTCTAGGTGAACAGTGAGAGTGACCACGGAGCGCTCAGGACGCCAGGGAACGTCTCGTTCTTTAAGGTACAATCCGTTCACACACTGGCAATAGAAAGCAATGAATACATGTAAATCACACAGGACCATAAACCCCCAGCAGCTCCCAATGAGGTGGGTTGGCTACGTTGGTGCTTTGGATAAAAGAGCTACATGAAAGCAGTCCATTTACCATATTCCATAAAAATTATGGAAACACGGGGTGACAACATGTGGAAGATGATTTCTGTCACGTATGAAATCCATGTGGCGTTTCCGAGGGAGGACAATTAGTGTGATAGACGGCTGCGCTCTTCATGCCCAGAGAGAGAGAGAGAGAGAGAGAGAGAGAGAGGAGTGCTGAGCTGGAGACCAGAGAGAGAGAGAGAGAGAGAGAGAGAGTGGTGTGCTGAGCTGGAGACCAGAGAGAGAGAGAGAGAGAGAGAGAGAGAGAGAGAGAGAGAGAGAGGAGTGGTGTGCTGAGCTGGAGACCAGAGAGAGAGAGAGAGAGAGAGAGAGAGAGGAGTGGTGTGCTGAGCTGCAGACCAGAGAGAGAGAGAGAGAGAGAGAGAGAGAGAGAGAGAGAGAGAGAGAGAGAGAGAGAGAGAGAGAGAGAGAGAGAGAGGAGTGGGGGTGCTGAGCTGCAGACCAGAGAGAGAGAGAGAGAGAGAGAGAGAGAGAGGAGTGGTGTGCTGAGCTGCAGACCAGAGAGAGAGAGAGAGAGAGAGAGAGAGAGAGAGAGAGAGAGAGGAGTGGTGTGCTGAGCTGCAGACCAGAGAGAGAGAGAGAGAGAGAGAGAGAGAGGAGTGGTGTGCTGAGCTGCAGACCAGAGAGAGAGAGAGAGAGAGAGAGAGAGAGAGAGAGGAGTGGTGTGCTGAGCTGCAGACCAGAGAGAGAGAGAGAGAGAGAGAGAGAGGGAGTGGTGTGCTGAGCTGCAGACCAGAGAGAGAGAGAGAGAGAGAGAGAGAGAGAGAGAGAGAGAGAGGAGTGGTGTGCTGAGCTGGAGACCAGAGAGAGAGAGAGAGAGAGAGAGAGAGAGAGAGAGGAGTGGTGTGCTGAGCTGCAGACCAGAGAGAGAGAGAGAGAGAGAGAGAGAGAGAGGAGTGGTGTGCTGAGCTGCAGACCAGAGAGAGAGAGAGAGAGAGAGAGAGAGAGAGAGAGAGAGAGAGAGAGAGAGAGAGAGGGAGTGGTGTGCTGAGCTGCAGACCAGAGAGAGAGAGAGAGAGAGAGAGAGAGAGGAGTGGTGTGCTGAGCTGCAGACCAGAGAGAGAGAGAGAGAGAGAGAGAGAGAGAGAGAGGAGTGGTGTGCTGAGCTGGAGACCAGAGAGAGAGAGAGAGAGAGAGAGAGAGAGAGAGAGGAGTGGTGTGCTGAGCTGGAGACCAGAGAGAGAGAGAGAGAGAGAGAGAGAGAGAGAGGAGTGGTGTGCTGAGCTGGAGACCAGAGAGAGAGAGAGAGAGAGAGAGAGAGAGAGAGAGGAGTGGTGTGCTGAGCTGCAGACCAGAGAGAGAGAGAGAGAGAGAGAGAGAGAGAGAGAGAGAGAGAGAGAGAGAGAGAGAGAGAGAGAGAGAGGATGGTGTGCTGAGCTGCAGACCAGAGAGAGAGAGAGAGAGAGAGAGAGAGAGAGAGAGAGAGAGAGAGAGAGAGAGAGAGGAGTTACCCGTCTCGTGAACACCATCATCACGGCAGCCGCAAATATTTATCAGCGCCGCTGAAAACATCTTACGCAACATGCTCGCTCACAGCCTGAAACTGTGCGACGATACAAAACAGCAATAACAACATTGTTTGATTGTTCTTCTCTGAACCACCCCCCCCCCCCTCCCCCCTTCATTCAGGTCTGATTCGCTGAGATGTTACGTCCTGAATATGTCACGTTAGATTAAACGCTTGGCTATAGATGAGCTTATAGCTCCGAGGTCGCTCACCAGCCGCATCGGCTCCTGTCAGCCCAGATGTTCTCTTCAGACGTTGCTCAGGAGCTCGCTGGGATACAGTGGTGAAGGGGAGCGTCTTGTCTATGCAAATCAAATCAAAGGCGCCCCTTTTTGTAGATGCCATTGTATATATAATATGTGGATTTGAGACAGAGGCAGGCGCACATACATCATCTACAGTAGAGGTAGATTGAACTCTTGAGTTAATGTTTAGATCTTCATCCTGATACTGTACACCACGGTATGGGGAAAATAGATGAACACGGGCGCAACTGCAGAATCTGATTCAATCATCAAATTCATTAGACCCGCGATTATGACATCTCAGCGCGCAGTGGGTGTTTCACAAGATTCAATATATATTCACAGTGCGCGTGCTTCAATATATATTCACAGTGGACATGCTTCAATATATATTCACAGTGGACATGCTTCTATATATATATTCACAGTGAACATGCTTCAATATATATTCACAGTGTGCGTGCTTCAATATATATTCACAGTGAACATGCTTCAATATATATTCACAGTGTGCGTGCTTCAATATATATTCACAGTGGACATGCTTCTATATATATATTCACAGTGAACATGCTTCAATATATATTCACAGTGTGCGTGCTTCAATATATATTCACAGTGAACATGCTTCAATATATATTCACAGTGAACATGCTTCAATATATATTCACAGTGCGCATGCTTCTATATATATTCACAGTGAACATGCTTCTATATATATTCACAGTGGACATGCTTCAATATATATTCACAGTGAACATGCTTCAATATATATTCACAGTGGACATGCTTCTATATATATTCACAGTGGACATGCTTCTATATATATTCACAGAGGACATGCTTCAATATATATTCACAGTGAACATGCTTCAATATATATTCACAGTGGACATGCTTCTATATATATTCACAGAGGACATGCTTCAATATATATTCACAGTGGACATGCTTCTATATATATTCACAGTGGACATGCTTCTATATATATTCACAGTGGACATGCTTCTATATATATTCACAGTGGACATGCTTCTATATATATTCACAGTGGACATGATTCAATATATATTCACAGTGAACATGCTTCTATATATATTCACAGTGGACATGCTTCTATATATATTCACAGTGAACATGCTTCTATATATATTCACAGTGGACATGCTTCAATATATATTTTGTAGTTTGTTTTATGTAGTTTTTTATCATTTTATTTGTTATTTTTTAATGTCAACATATTATTTAAATTATTCAAATGCAACTCAAACATGTTCCGTTGTGATGTCACCAGTGTTGGGCAAGTTACTTTTAAAAAGTAACTAGTTATAGTTACTAGTTACTTCTTCCAAAAAGTAACTAAATTACTTACTCAGTTACAAATTATAAAAGTAACTAGTTACTTCAGAAAGTAACTATTGCGTTACTTTCAAGTAAATGTTTTACATAAACAACATACACAAATCTAAACTATTTTAATGTTGCTGTGGGACAAAGTGAGACTAGCCTCCAATCAAATGCCATGTATGGAGATATTATAATTACTGTGTTTATATAGTGGATCATACAAATACAAACACAATAGATGTTTTGGAACTTTTGATATGTATATTGCCCCTCAACAGGCCACAACTGGGCAACATTAAATACGAGATTACTCGTTACTGAAAAAACGAACGCCGTTAGTAACGCCGTTAATAAAACTGGATGTCACAGTATGATGTCATAACCAAACACGCTAGAACATTTGTGATGTCACAGTATGATGTCATAATCAAACATTCTAGAACATTTGTGATGTCACAGTATGATGTCATAATCAATCATTCTAGAACATTTGTGATGTCACGGTATGATGTCATAATCAAACATTCTAGAACATTTGTGATGTCACAGTATGATGTCATAATAGGACATTCTAGAACATTTGTGATGTCACAGTATGATGTCATAATAGGACATTCTAGAACATTTGTGATGTCACAGTATGATGTCATAATAGCACATTCTAGAACATTTGTGATGTCACAGTATGATGTCATAATAGAACATTCTAGAACATTTGTGATGTCACAGTATGATGTCATAACCAAACACGCTAGAACATTTGTGATGTCACAGTATGATGTCATAATCAAACATTCTAGAACATTTGTGATGTCACAGTATGATGTCATAATCAATCATTCTAGAACATTTGTGATGTCACAGTATCATGTCATAATCAAACATTCTAGAACATTTGTGATGTCACAGTATCATGTCATAATCAAACATTCTAGAACATTTGTGATGTCACAGTATCATGTCATAATCAAACATTCTAGAACATTTGGTACAGTATATATTCAACAATTCTCTATGTTTGTATTGTGATAAGAAGAAGAAGAGAGAGAGAGCCTGGGAAGGGAGGAAGAGATAGGCATTTCAATGGGAAGAGTAGAACTCAGAGAGAAGATAAAGAAAGGAGTTGAGGCTGAGTGGCAGGCTGAGTGGGAAAGGGGGACCAAGGGAAGGCACTATTTCTCTCTGCAGCCTCGGGTCAAAATCAAGGTGGATGGATATGGGTCGAGGAGTGATAGGGTCTTCACCCTATGTATAGATTGAGGCTGGGACACTGTGGGTTGAACAGTACCTTGTGCATTGTGGGAAAACATCCAGATGGGGGGTGTGAATGTGGAGAGACTGAAACTGTCAGGCATGTCTTCCTAAAATGTGAAAGGTATAGGAAAGAGAGGGAAATCTTTTATAAAAGTCTGGTAGAGTTGGGAGTCTCTTCCTTCTCTCTTAAATCTTTCTTTGGCATGGATAATGAGAACCACCAGCTGATCACAGAGGCAGTGCTGACATTTCTGCATGCTTCAGAGTTGTATCAGAGGATATAGCGTTATTGTATTTATTAGTATTGGACAGGCAAGAGGAGCAGAGAAGAAGGAGATAGTGTGTTTTGAAGATGAGAAGAAGAAGAGGGTAAACAATCAAAAGTTGGTTTACCAGAGGCCTAACTATGGCACACCACTAGCGTAGTATAAGAACTGAGGAGGGCAGTAATACGCCTGCGGGAAATTCAAAAGAAGAAAGAAGAAGAAGAAGAAGAAGAGCTCATCAAAAGAATTGCGGAGGGCAGTAATACGCCACGATGCGTCTACACTGCCGGAAATCCTAAAGAAGAAGAAAGAAGAAGATGATATCAGATCTCTGAAGACAAGTGAAGATCTCACTTGTTGTTTCCGACTAGTTGTCTGTAAGCTTGAATATATTTTGTAGATACAATTTAAAATCCCCACATAAAGGAAACAATGTCCTGTACAATCCTTAATGAGCTGCCTCTGGAGGGAAGGCTCTGTGATGTGGTTATTAAAATCAACAGCACTGAGTTGAATGCCCACAAGGCCCTCCTGTGTGACTGCAGTGACTATTTCAGGTAAGTTTAGCTTGGTTCAGGTTAGCTTGGTTAGTAAACAGATACCATACTGTACTTTTACTGTAAACAGATACTATACTTCTACTGGAAACAGATACTATACTGTATATCTACTGTAAAAATATACTATACTGTACTTCTACTGTAAAAAGATACTACACTGTACTTCTACTGTAAACAGATACTATACAGCAATGTTAGCTCTTATAACGCTATGAGTAGGATGGCTGCGCTACTGTTTTCGGCTGCCTGCCGCTGCGTCCTAATATCACTGTTTGTCCTCGTTTGGTTTGTGTCTCGTATCCATCCAACAAAAATAATCTACGACCGACAACTACTCCTGGATATCCGTGACTGCTTTATGGACCTCCGTGGTGGGGATTTCATGGAGAGATCACCGGGAGAAAGGATTCTTCCCCACCCCTGGCTGGCCAAACTACCAGCCGAACTAATACGTCCGTGCCTCGCTGTCCCCCTTCGCAAAATACGTTCGAGGAAGCGGAGAAAACGAGGAGGCGCAGCGGCCAAATGGAAAAACACCTGTCGCTCCTACCTGGTGCCCGTGGAGTTCCAGAGAACCCCGCCCCGCCGATCGTCCAACCCGGTGTGTGTAATTATTCCCCGCCGGCTTTCATTCACCGGCCCAGCCCAGAGTCTGTCTCTCCCTGGTAACTTTCATCGCCCATGGAGGCCAAATGGATGTCGCGGCGCAAACCCCCATAGCCTCCGCTCCCTGCTACAGGTGCAGCCTCCCGGGAGCTCCCCTCCCGCCCCCCCCGCGGTTGGCCCTATTCAACGCTCGCTCGCTGACAAACAAGGCCTTCAACTTGAACGCTCTCTTTACGGACCGCAAACTGGATTTTCTCCTGGTGGTTGAAACGTGGATACGGACTGGTGAGCAGCCTACTCCTCTCATTCAACTTTGTCCCCCGGACTGCGATTTTATTAACACCCCTCGTCTCACAGGAGGCGGCGGAGGCGGCATAGCTGCTGTTTTTAAAAAACATTTTAATTGTCTCGCTCTAAAATCGAATCCTGTCAAGAGTTTTGAAGTGCAGCTAATCAAAGTCGGACTCCTGAATCCACTACTGATTATCCTGGTCTACCGTCCCCCCGGCAACTCACTAAGTGACTTTATCTCTGAACTGTCCGTTCTCCTATCACAGACAATGCCCAGCTATGATAAAGTTTTACTGCTCGGCGATTTTAATGTTCACGTATGCTTCCCAAATAAACCCTATGTGAAGGAATTCCTGCACTTAATTGAGTCTCTTAATTTTAGCCTACATGTTAATTCCCCAACACACAAACTCGGCCACATTTTAGATTTAGTTTTAACAGCAGGTTTCTCCATCGACAACATGGAAATAGATGACCCAGTCCTCTCAGACCATTCACTGATCTCTTTTGATGCTCTGTGTTTTGTCCCCATTTCCAAAGCTATTGTCCCAGCGCGTTCCTCTCGCCACATTAACCCCTCCACTGCCATTAAGTTCCGTGATGCCTATATAGCTGCCCCTAACACCTGCAGTATTGAGGCCTCTCCTGCCCAGCACAGCACTGAGATCCTTATCTCAATGTTCAATTCTTCATGCTCCTCCATACTCGACTCTGTCACCCCCTTAAACTCAAAAGGCCCAGACCTAGATCTCAGCCCTGGCTTGATGAGAACACCAGAGCTTTAAGGAGACAGTGCAGACAGGCCGAGCGCAGGTGGAAACACAATAAACTGCAGATCCACTATGAGATCCTTAAACATCACCTCAAACAGTATCAAGAGGCAGTTAAGGTGGCGAGAGAAAGGCACTTCTCAGAAATAATTGCCAAAAATTGTCACAATCCCAGAGTCCTTTTTTCGACCATTAACTCTTTCACCTCCCCTCCTCCCGCCCCCTGCCCCGATGCCTCCCCCTCCAAATGTGAAGAATTCCTAAACTTCTGTTATGGTTTGTAACCGACCCCAATCGCACAACACAAGACAGGTATGAGAGTAAGCCAAGAACTGGGCATTTATTGAAAACAACAGAAAACGGCACTGTCCCTTTAAGGGAGAACACAAATTACAGGAAAACATGAACTTGGGAAAATAGGCACAGTGCCTTTAAGAGGCGAGCTGGCTAAGGGGAAGGCTAAGGGAAGGCTAACGGACTGGGCCAGGGCAAGGGACAAGGCAGGAACAGGGAGGACTAGGAGGACTGGACAGGGAGGACTAGGAGGACTGGACAAGGAGGACTAGGAGGACTAGAAGGACTGGACAGGGAGGACTAGGAGGACTAGAGAGGGGAAACAGGGACAGAGGCCCGCGGAGGCGGGCTGGGGACAGGGAGGACTAGGAGGACTAGAAGGACTGGACAGGGAGGACTAGGAGGACTGGACAAGGAGGACTAGGAGGACTAGAAGGACTGGACAGGGAGGACTAGGAGGACTAGAGAGGGGAAACAGGGACAGAGGCCCGCGGAGGCGGGCTGGGGACAGGGAGGACTAGGAGGACTAGAAGGACTGGACAGGGAGGACTAGGAGGACTAGAGAGGGGAAACAGGGACAGAGGCCCGCGGAGGCGGGCTGGGGACAGGGATAGAGAAAACAGGGTAAGGCCTTGGAACAGGGCGAGGGCTGGAGCTGCTTACAGGGAGGAGTAGGAGGGCGCAGGCTAGACGTCTGGAGGAGAGTGCGCCTGGTCGGAGAGTGCATCTGGCGCAGAGGTCTGAGTGGTGCGCGTCTGCTTGGAGTACGCGCCGGTACGGAGAGCGCATCTGGCGCGGAGGTCTGAGTGGTGCGCGTCTGCTTGGAGTACGCGCCGGTACGGAGAGCGCATCTGGCGCGGAGTCTGGATGCGCGTCTGGATGCGCGTCTGGAGTGAAGAGCGCGTCTGGCGCGGAGTCTGGATGCGCGTCTGGAGTGCGTCTGGATGCGCGTCTGGATGCGCGTCTGGAGTGAAGAGCGCGTCTGGCTCGGAGGTCTGGAGTGGAACACTGGAATACCTCCCGTAGAGGATTAGAGAGCGCAGTTCAGTGTCTCCCTCCAGGCAAACGGCGACAGGTGGCGAAGGCTTGAGCGCATCTCACGCCGGAGATGAAACAGCAAAACAGACAGAAACTCCCGTAGGAGCCTACAGATTGAGACCCTCCCGTAGGAGTTTGCTGATAGAGATATGATACGGAACGACCCGACCAGGACAGAGGGGAAGAGCGAGGTACTTAAAGCCCACAGGGGCGCTAATTAGAATACACATCAGGTGCGTGAAGGTAATTGATACTTGAACTAGAAGAGTGTGTTCGGCACAAACCAATCAAACAGATAATGACATAGTCCAAGGGTGTGGGCTGCTGAAGAGCAGACGAGGCTAAACGAGCGCGAGGGTGGGGGCTGGAGAAGTGAGGAGACAGGGAATTAAAGGTCCAGGGAGAGGCGAACCTCACAACTTCTTCATTAGGAAGGTGGAAACCATTAGATTAGCCATCTCATCGTCGTCCTCCACCCCCCCTCCTACCCAGACCCCCTGCCCGGCCCCCCCTCCTGCCCAGCCCTCCTGCCCACTTCCCCCTCCCTCCCACCCCTCCTGCCCAGCTCTTTTGAACAACTTCCAACCCATCTCTCTAACCACTCTCAGAGAGCTGGTGGCAGGCATGCGGACTGTCACATCCCCCCTTGATGCCCCATCTTCAAAAAGACTCCATGGACATAGTAGGCCCCAGTATTTTGTCTATCATAAACAGCTCTCTGGAATCTGGCTCTGTTCCCTCCTCCCTTAAGCACGCCATGGTTGAGCCCCTCCTAAAAAAACCTAACCTAGACCCTGCTCTTTTCAATAATTACAGGCCCATATCCAAATTACCCTTCCTATCTAAGATTTTAGAAAAGGCTGTCCTGGCACAGCTCCTCCCCTTCCTACATCACAACAACCTCCTAGACAAATTCCAGTCAGGTTTCAGGGCAGGGCACAGCACTGAGACAGCGCTAGTCAAAATCTACAATGACCTGCTTCTCACCATCGACTCAGGCAGCTGTGCCATGCTCCTCCTCCTGGACCTCTCTGCCGCGTTCGACACGGTCGACCACTCCACCCTGGTCGATCGTCTCGAACACAGGCTAGGTATTGGGGGGTCTGCCCTAAACTGGTTCGCATCCTACTTGAGCGGCCGCTCCTTTTCGGTCAGTTTGGGTGGACACTCCTCCCCCACAGCTAGTCTACCGTATGGGGTCCCCCAAGGTTCCATCCTGGCCCCCATACTCTTCTCCATCTACATGCTCCCCCTGGCCGAAATCATCCAGAAACACAACATTTCATATCACTTTTATGCCGATGACTCCCAAATCTACCTTCCCCTCAACCCCTCTGACACAGCTAACCTAGACTCTCTTAAAAACTGTCTCAGGGACATAAAAAGCTGGATGGCCCTTAACTTCTTACAGCTAAATGAAAATAAAACGGAGATCATTTTGTTTGGCCCCCCCTCTTCCACCAAAACACTCTCCAACAGCCTAGGACAACTCTCCACCCACCTCAAACCCCACGTCAAGAGCCTGGGTGTAATCTTTGACCCAGAGCTCAAATTCGACCGGCAGGTAAATGCCGTAGTCAAATCATGCTTCTTTCAACTCTGCAACATCAGTCAAATAAAACCAATCCTCTCACCCGTTGACCTGGAAACGGTAGTCAATGCATTCATAACCTCACGCCTTGACTACTGCAATGCCCTCTACACCGGCATCAGTCAGACAGCCATGTCCCGCCTCAAAATGGTCCAGCACTCTGCAGCTAGGTTCCTTACCGGTACCAGAAAGAGAGAGCACATCACACCAGTCCTAGCCTCCCTACACTGGCTCCCAGTCCCATTTAGAATAGACTTTAAAATCCTCCTCCTCACCTTTAAAGCACTATCGGGTGCAGCACCCTTATACATCACCGAACTCATCACCCCCTACGCAGCACCCAGGTCACTAAGATCCTCCAACCAGGCTCGGCTGGTCCCCCCCCGCACCAGACTCAAAAAGAGAGGCGATCGCTCCTTCAAGGCCGTGGCCCCCAAGCTATGGAACCAGCTTCCCCTGGAGATCCGATCTGCCCCCCTCACTGGAGACATTTAAGGCCCGTCTAAAAACCCACTTCTATTCCCTGGCCTTCAATAAACCCTGATTCTCCCACACCCTAACTCACACACTCCCATGTAATTTTATCCTGCCCCCTCCCCCTTGTATCTCTTATTATGCTCCTCTGTCCCCTGTGTGCTACTGTACTTTGTGTTCCCCTATTCGTGTGTTGTCCTACTGTCCTACTCTCTGAATGTACTGTCTTGTCCTGCTGTGCCTTTTTGTATTTTTGTATTTGTGTATTTTATATTAGGACATTGATTTTAAGATTTGATTGTACAGCACTTTGGTTGGCTCTTGGGCTTTTAAACGTGCTTTATAAATAAATTACTTGACTTGACTTGACTTATACTGTACTTCTACTGTAAACAGATATTATACTGTACTTCTACTGTAAACAGATAATATACTGTACTTCGAATGTAAAAATATACTATACTGTACTTCTCCTGTAAACAGATACTGTACTTCTACTGTAAACAGATAATGTACTGTACTTCTACTGTAAACAGATAATATACTGTTTATCTACTGTAAAAATATACTATACTGTATTTCTACTGTAAAAAGATAATATACTGTACTTCTACTGTACACAGATACTATACTGTACTTCGAATGTAAAAATATACTATACTGTACTTCCACTGTACACATATACTGTACTTCTACTGTAAACGATACTAGACTGTACTTTTACTGTAAACAGATACTATACTGTACTTCTACTGTAAACAGATACTATACTTCTACTGTGCTAAGACCCTATACTTCTACAGTGAAAATATATTACTACTAGGGCTGTCCCCGACTAAGGATTTGGATAGTCAACTATGATTGGCCAAAATTTGCCATTAGTCGACTATTAGTCGACAAAAAATAAATAAAAAATAAAAGTATAATATATATATTTGTTTTATTTGATCATTCCATTTGGGCTGTGGGGGGTGCTTAATGTCTGAAGGAGTCGACTGAAGGCTTGTTGTCCTCTGCAAAAGCATGCAATTGGTCCACTGATGGATACATCTTGATATTTGTCTAGTCTAGTGTGTTCATTAGATGGGTGAAATCCTCTTTCAGTGCCTCTGTGCCTGTTTTCTTAGGCAGTTGGCCTCTGGTATGCATGCCATTAGCGTTAGCCACGCTTCTAAGAGGTTGGCAGTCGACTACGGCTCCTTTCGACCAATAGGGGTCAGCCTTAATTACTACACAGGACAGAATGTTGCTTACTGTTTACTCATCAGATATCTCTGTACTCTGCGTCCCACAGTGCCCTCTTCACTCGCTGGAGCGACTCAGAGAAAGCAGTCTACACTATCCCTGGGGTGTCCCCGGGTATGATGCAGCTCATCATAGAGTACTCCTACACACACTTTGTGCCGGTGACAGCAGAGAATGTGGAAGAGCTTCTGGTGGCTGCAGACCAGCTTCGCGTCACTGGCATAGTACGAGCGTGCTCTGACTTCTTAGAGGGCCAGCTGTCTCTGGAAAACTGTGTTGGCATCTGGAGGTTCACGGACATCTACTGCTGCCCTGACCTGAGGCGCAAGGCCCATCTCTGCATCGTGTGCCACTTTGAGGAGATGTTGCACGTCTCACAGGAGTTTGTGGAGCTGTCCCCGCAGCAACTAGTGGACATCATCGAGAGGGATGACCTGAACGTGAAGAGCGAGGAGACGGTGTTCGAGGCCGTCCTCCGTTGGATCGACCACTCCTGTGAGGAGCGTAAAACACACATCCCTTTGCTGCTGCCCAAGGTAACTAATTGTATTACGGATACACAAACATGGTTGCTAGTGCCTGAGCCACATTTATTTTTTATTTTATTTTTATTATTTTACTTTTTCTTGTTTGTCTGTCTCTTGTCAAGGTCATTATGATTCATGTTACTGTTATTATTGTTGTCGTCCCTGTTGTTATTATTATTATTATTATTATTATTATTATTATTATTATTATTATTATTATTATTATTATTATTATTATTATTATTATTATTATTATTATTATTATTATTATTATTGTACTGTTATGTTCTGTTTTATGTATGGAAAGAAAAGAAAAGAAAAACATTTGTAAAAAAATAAATAAATTTTTTTTATTACTGTGCATTACATTAAAACAACACTAAGTTCCCTAGTACAGTGGTTCTCAAACATTTGGGTCCAAACTGTTCCCTAGCAACAGAAACCGTCTACAACCGATGTCTAAGTTGTACCCCCTGTCTGCTTGTCTCTTCCCAGGTTCGCATGGGCTTGATGAGGCCTGACTACTTCCTGAACAACGTCCAGAACAACCCTGTGGTGAGGGACAGCCACGACTGCAGGGCCCTCATCCTCAGCGTCCTGAACCCCACTGGCTCCGACAGGCTCCCAAACCCCCTGACCCGCCCACGCCGGCCCCAGGAGGTCCTATTGGCCATCGGAGGCTTGGGTGGCGGCATCCTGACCGTGGAGGCTTACGATATCCGAGCCGGTGGATGGATGGATGTGAGCGTTGAGGGGGAGAGTCCCCGGGTCTTCCACCACGGCACCGCTTATCTCCACGGTCTGGTCTACTGCGTCGGCGGCTCGGACGGCGGAGAGCCTGTCAGCAGTGTGTGCAGGTTCAACCCTGTCACTCGCAGCTGGCTGCAGGCGGCTCCCATGCACTCATGCCGCTGTAGCCACAGCGTGGTGGTGTTGGACGGCTGTATCTACGCCATGGGAGGGGAAGACCCATACGTGGACCTGAACACCGCCGAGCGCTACGAGCTTGAAACCGACCAGTGGACAGTGATCTCACCCATGCTGGAGCACAGGAGCGGCGCCGGCGCCACAGCCCTCCAGGGCAAGGTGGGTGGAACTGAGGGACACAGGGTGCTAGATGAACCCAAGGAACGTTAGATCAGAAATCATAAATTTCTTTATTTATTTATATAAGTAAGCTTGCACATACAAAAGATGTGTCTGGGTCCTTTGGTGCATCAACATTAACAGACAATTAAAGTAGAATGAAATCAAATGGAATATATAAACTAAATTAGAATATTCTTTCTTATTACAGGTTTACATCTGTGGTGGACTGTGTCTGCTCACAGCTGAGTGCTACAGCCCAGACACCGACCAGTGGACTCTGATCGCCCCCATGAGCAGCAGGCGTGGCGGACTGGGAGTTGCTGCATACGGAGGACAAGTCTATGCGGTAGGTGCACACAGAGACAAATGCTTTATACTAGATATTTCTATAGATATGTATCATTTGACTTGCAATGCTGCTGTGATGCCCTCATTTCCCTAAATGGATTAATACAGTGTCTGCCTGCCTGAGCCACACACTAAAACATTCCTCTCATGTGTCCTGTCCTCAGGTGGGAGGGTGGGACGGTGGAGTCCTGCGTAGCGCGGAGGCCTACAGCCCCTTGACTGACTCCTGGAGCGCCCTGCCCACCATGCTCACCCCCCGCTTCAGCTTTGGCATCGCGGTGCTGGACGACCTGCTCTTCGTGGTAGGAGGCATCACTGATGACTTCAACATGCTCTCCAAGGTGGAGCGCTACGACCAGAGCAGCGACAAGTGGACTGTAGCCGAGGACATAAAGACCCAGCGCAGTGCCCTAAGCTGCTGCATAATGCATGGCCTGCCATGAGCCAGTACGCTGCTCCCCGTGGAGGAGGAGGAGGAGGAGGAGGAGGAGGAGGAGGAGGAGGAGGAGGAAGAGCAGGAGGAGGAGGAGGATTAGGAGGAGGAGGAGGAGCAGGAGCAGGAGGAGGAGGAGGAGGAGCAGGAGGAGGAGGATTAGGAGGAGGAGGAGGAGCAGGAGGAGGAGGAGCAGGAGGAGGAGGAGAGATTTTCTGAAAGAGCCTCATTACAGCATGTCATGTTCCTGTTCTTCAAGAGTGGTGGCCAAGCACCCTATGCAACCTATTGTTGCAGATGTCGCTTCACACCCCTCTTGAAGACAGCAATAGTGGGGGAGTTTTGGATGGCCATGGGCAGAGAGTTCCACAGCCGGCAGGCTGTAGACAGAAAGCCATTCTGTGAATAGGAACCCTTTCTAGGCTCATAAACTGAGAGCTGTCCAGACGGTAACTGTCGTCCGTGGACCTGGCCACGCAGGACAATACGAGAGCATAAATATCTGGGGGCAGATCCATTTAACATTTTATACACATGTCCCAGTTTCAGAAAGGAGACCCTCTGCTCCACAGGGAGCCATCCCACCTCATTGAAGTGACATGGCTCAATATGGGTTCGAGGTGGCAGATTTAGGACCAATCGTATGGTCTTATTTTGGCTGGTTTGTAGCCTGTGTTTACTTTCCACTGTAACACCACTATACCAGTACGTACATCCATAATCATAGTGGCTGCGGATCATGCAGTTGGCAAGCAATTTCATAGTTTCCAGTGATAAGAACCTATTTTTTCTGTGCAAAAATGTCACCCTTGTGATAAGTTTTTTGATCACCTTCGGGGCCATTGTTTTCCCTGAGAGTGTTTGGTCGAGGTCTGCACCCAGGTATTCAACACTGTTGGTGGGGATGCTTTCTTTGGCGCATCGGTAAAAGTTCACCAGAACATTGTTTCAAACTCCCTACTTCAGTATGTAACTGTTTTAATTTAATTTGATCTCTCTTTCTTAGTTTCTTTGTGTTTTTGCCTATTTATACAAATGTATTTATCCCTTTTACATATATGTTTTAAATTGTAATCTACTTTTTAGTTCTGGGAAGAAGTCTGATGGCCATGTTCATCGCAATGATGAATTATAATGACCAGAGCAAACATTATACAAACAAACCATACTTGTGGTTTTGATCTTTCTGAGTCTATGTTGACAATAACAGATGAATTACACCAACATTATTCTTTAATCAACCTAAGACTTGAGGTTACCTGCAGGTATGAAGTGTTGTGCGCTGGAGCAGGAGCAAGCCCACCCTGCTGTTGCTCTCTCCTAAAATAGTGTGGAATACGTGGAGTTACCTTGTACCACTCTATGTATACGTCAGATAGTTTGATTCTGTAATCTATCTGAAGACACAGTGTGCTGTGGGTAACATTTACGATGCTTAACCTGACTCTTTATCCTGCTCCAAACATAATCAATGATAATTACTCCCACAATGCCTCTGATTCTATCCTTAGAGATCGGTTGGTTTGAGTTGTGGCCCTGCATAGCTGAATAGGTGGAGCACAGTGCAAACACCGCCAGCGTTGGGGTTCGATGCTATAAGGTGCTTTCTGATAGGGGAAAAAGTGTCACAGTTATAGCATAACTGAGACACAACTGTGAACCGCTTGAACTGTGTGTTGCAGGAGGTCTCTTCCACAGCTGTGCCCAGAACATTTTGGACATTATTGACTAATTGACACGTGATTGGACACAGCTGTGGACAATTATTGTGTCGGAAGCAGGGTTGGGCAAGTGTAAAGGGAAGTGTAAATAGTTACGTATTGCTTATTACTCCTTTAAAAAGTGATCAAAATTAAAATGTTTAGTTTCTGTTGTGGCCTTCAAATTAGCTTCCATCACCGCATATTCTCTCTCTCATTTACATTTTTACATTTAGTCATTTAGCTGACGCTTTTATCCAAAGCGACTTACAAGTTCTGTACGAGAAGCCATCAGGAAGGGCACAAATCTATCAGCTGAGCAACAATGTTCATCAAAGTGTTGAGTGCTACAGTGTAGGTTAGTTTATTAGGACAAGTGCATGACAGTACGGTTAGTTAGGGTTAGATTATTATTATTTTTTTTTAATTCAGATAATGGTTGAAGAAGTGCGTCTTTAGTCGACGGCGAAAGATTGGACGTGATTCGGCTGTCCTAACTGGGGTGGGTAGTTCATTCCACCATTGTGGGGCAAGGACTGAGAATAGGCGACTTCTCTTTGATGACCCTCCCGGAGCTTGGATAGGAGTAGGTCTGAGGCGGCCAGAAGATGCAGAGTGTAGGGGTCTTGAGGGTGTGTAGTTAGAGACCATTGACCGGAGGTAGGTGGGAGCGGTTCCCTTTGCCGCACGGTATGCTAGGTCGAGGGCCTTGAAGCGGATTCGTGCAGCAATGGGGAGCCAGTGCAGGTCCCTAAGAAGTGGGGTGACATGGGCCGACTTCGGTAGGTTTGAGATCAGGCGGGCCGCTGCATTCTGAATGAGTTGAAGAGGCTTAGTGGCAGTGGCCGGGAGGCCAGCGAGCAGTGCGTTGCAGTAGTCGAGGCGGGAGATGACTGTTGATTGGACGAGGAGTTGGGTGGCTTCTTTTGTCAGGAAGGGGAGGATCCTTCTGACGTTGCTCAGGAGGAATCGGCAGGTTCTGGTCGTCGCTGCGATGTGAGCAGAGAAGTTCAACTGGTCGTCGAGGACAACACCAAGGTTCTTGGCGGTCGGGGACGCAGTCACAGCTGCATTCTCGACTGTGATTGAAAGGTCGGTTAGGGGGGAGGATTTGGCCGGCAGGTGGAGCAATTCTGTTTTGCTTAGGTTCAGTTTGAGGTGGTTGGTCGTCATCCAGGCAGAGATGTCGGACAGACAGGCCGAGATCCGCTCAGAGACGTGGATATCTGAGAGAGGGAAGGAGAGGAAGAATTGAGTATCGTCGGCATAACAATGGTAGGAGAAGCCATGAGACGTGATAATGTTACCCAGTGATTTAGTGTAGAGGGAGAACAGAAGGGGTCCTAAAACCGAGCCCTGGGGGACACCCGTCCGCAGGGGGCGGGTGGCCGACAGGGTCCCTCCCCATGACACTTGGTAGGAGCGGTCATTAAGGTATGATGACAGCCATGTCAGCGCAGAGCCAGCCACTCCCATTCCTGCGAGGGCCGCAAGGAGGATCTGGTGGTTGACTGTGTCGAAGGCTGCAGATAGATCTAGGAGAATCAGGACAGAGGAGAGGCCTTTCGCTTTTGCTAAGTGAAGTGCCTCTGTGACCGCAATGAGGGCTGTCTCTGTGGAGTGACCAGTCCTGAAGCCTGACTGATTAGGGTCTAGGAGGTCATTCTGTAAGAGATAAGCAGTAAGTTGGTTGGATACAGCACGTTCAAGTGTTTTAGAAAGGAAGGAGAGAAGAGAGACAGGACGGTAGTTGCCTATGACGGTAGGGTTCAGGGTTGGTTTTTTTATGAGCGGCGTGACTCTGGCTTGTTTTAGGGAGGTGGGGACCACCCCCGAGTTGAGTGAGGAGTTGATGGTTGCCGTTAGGAATGGGAGGATGTCTGGTGCTATGGTCTGGAGGAGTGGGGAGGGTAGCTGGTCCATCTGGCAAGTAGTCGGACGGTTCGACATTACCAGTGTCAGGGTCTCTGCTTCTGTAATGGGAGAGAAAGATGACAGAGTGAAGGATGAGGTTCTCGATTCAGCATTTGGAATGGGTGGGGGTTGGGAGAAGGAGCTGCGGATGTGCTCTCTCTCCAGAGAGAAGCCAGCAGACGTCTTTCTGGAACCCTAACCCTAACAGCTTGACATTATTCTTTGTGGGTATTTTCTCTGTGATGCATCGAGTCAAGCGTGGAAATAGGTAACGTCTCTTCAACGATATACCCAGCGACGAGCTCCTCCAGACCTTCTCCAGTCAGGCATCTGTGTTTTCCCTGATCTTAGATTCAGTTTCCGTCACTGGAGTCCATCCATCATGGCTCTGGGAGAGGCGTCCCCTGGGTTAGGGTTAGGGTTAGGGAGTCCATCCATCATGGCTCTGGGAGAGGCGTCCCCTGGGTTAGGGTTAGGGAGTCCATCCATCATGGCTCTGGGAGAGGCGTCCCCTGGGTTAGGGTTAGGGAGTCCATCCATCATGGCTCTGGGAGAGGCGTCCCCTGGGTTAGGGTTAGGGTTAGGGTTAGGGTTAGGGAGTCCATCCATCATGGCTCTGGGAGAGGCTGTTAACAGAATTCTGCTATAGGGCGACAATAATGTGGTCAAGAGGCATGGTTTCTATCTTGAGCCTGAACTGGCGTGGTTTCTTTTTATTGGAAAGAGCAGCAGTAACATACATGTTCTTCTCTCACTGAGAGACATTGGGGGAGAGAACGAAATGGGAGTATACCTTTGCTTTTATACTCGCCACAAGGTGGAGTACCTGGGTGGCTCCGCCTAGAGCGCCCTCTAGTGGGAACAGATATATATGCAACTAGACAGTCACTGGTGGAGACTGTCGTATATTTGTCTAAATTAAACTTAGAAATAAGCAAATTAGGTAATATGTGCATAGTTGTAAAATAGTAATAAGCTTGACCAGATGGTTGAGGGGTTGCTGAAAAGTAGGAGAGCCAAAAGGTTCCACACACACATCCCGAACAGAGGATGAGGATCACAGCATGGTAAAATCACATTTTGGTGTTAACAAATCTCGCTCATGAAATACAGGTAATTAATTGTTTACATTTGGTAAGCTGAGTATCAAAACAGGAGTTGTTGGTAATATTTATTAATATTATATACTGAACTAATAGTTATTTCCAGGTAAACAGTAACTAAACTAATCCACCAAAATTGCATAGGACAAGGAATGTTGGGGTGAACAAATGGGTAAAAGAGGGGGGTAGGAGAAAACCAACTGTATTTACCCTGACAGCATATAGAACAGGAGAGAACAGTCATCTTCTGGCTTCAGGGCCAGAAGACAGATGGGGGTTGTTGATAAGAGGCAGCTGTGAAAGAAAACTGTCAACTGTCTCCAGTCAATTGTGACGGTTGGCCAGAAGATCATCTTAAAATAAGCTGAGGGCCACAGAACAGGGTCTGGAAGGTGTTTACGACCTCCTGGACACACCGCTTCAGAGAGGGAACTGGAGTGACCACTGGTAACAGATGGAGACCACATACAAACTCTGCCTCCTTAAACTAGGATAGAAGCTAATTACACTCTGTAATATTAGAACAAAATATACAGGAGAATAGTAGAATTGTTAATAGAATGTTATAAGACCTGAGCCAACACCAAATTTCAATTCTCTAGCCATAGGAAAACCAATTCAGAGAAAAACTGTGTTTATAATTTGAAGCTAACTTTAATATTATACTTAGGTTGAACCCGGGGAATGTCTGACAAATTTGAGACCAAAGTTGAATTAAAATAAATAATATTATGATGAGAAAATAACAAAATGGGAATATTTCGGTTATAGAATCACTATGAAATTCACAGAAAAGATTCTGTTCTAGAATAATACAAACTACAGAATAATATCTAAATCTTAAGTTACAATAACGTAGAATGAATGGGTTAAAACCGCCTTAAAACAAATCTTTTATAAACCAGCTAACTGAGAACAGGGACTACCCCTTTAAACTTAAGATGACCATATTTGGTTCTAAACACGGAGTTGTAAATAGAAAATGGCTGACGGCCTCTTTCAAAATGGCGGCCGCGGATTCCAATTGGGTGAAATGGGGATAGACGTCATTTCAAGGCGTCTATCAGGGCTTTGTTCTGTTCGTATATAATCCCTCTACAGGACAAGGAGGAAGGAACAAGGGCGGAGAAATACGACCAGACCTACGATCGTCAGTCCGAGAGATTCCAGCAGAGATCCTGTTTAGATTTTAGGCTTAATTCGATTACCTGTTGTTGATGCTTTTTCTTAGCTGGAACTTCCCGAAGTTGACTCTTGTTTATAGCGAGCTTCTTTGGAATCCAAACTTAGCCCAGTGTGTTATTAAAGCACCCCCGGGGTATTAAAACGAGCGAATTGTCCGCCTAGAAACGTATTCAACCTGCCGCCGTCGTACACTGGATGATCAGACAGCGTGGTAAGACTTAGGAACATCGCAGAGTGGTCCACTAGATCACATCATGATCATCTACACCTGTAACGATAAGACAATTATATATATGCAGGTAAACAGTTACTAGTGTAAACAGCCATATGTACAGTTAGACAGTTACTAATAATCCTACACAGAGCCTCTGATCTCCACAGAGTCTGCTTCATTAGGCCTCCAGTGTCACGTCGTCGTGCTGCTTCATTAGGCCTCCAGTGTCACGTCGTCGTGCTGCTTCATTAGGCCTCCAGTCGTCGTGCTGCTGGTCTCCACAGAGTCTGCTTCATTAGGCCTCCAGTGTCACGTCGTCGTGCTGCTGGTCTCCACAGAGTCTGCTTCATTAGGCCTCCAGTGTCACGTCGTCGTGCTGCTGGTCTCCACAGAGTCTGCTTCATTAGGCCTCCAGTGTCACGTCGTCGTGCTGCTGGTCTCCACAGAGTCTGCTTCATTAGGCCTCCAGTGTCACGTCGTCGTGCTGCTGGTCTCCACAGAGTCTGCTTCATTAGGCCTCCAGTGTCACGTCGTCGTGCTGCTGGTCTCCACAGAGTCTGCTTCATTAGGCCTCCAGTGTCACGTCGTCGTGCTGCTGGTCTCCACAGAGTCTGCTTCATTAGGCCTCCAGTGTCACGTCGTCGTGCTGCTGGTCTCCACAGAGTCTGCTTCATTAGGCCTCCAGTGTCACGTCGTCGTGCTGCTGGTCTCCACAGAGTCTGCTTCATTAGGCCTCCAGTGTCACGTCGTCGTGCTGCTGGTCTCCACAGAGTCTGCTTCATTAGGCCTCCAGTGTCACGTCGTCGTGCTGCTGGTCTCCACAGAGTCTGCTTCATTAGGCCTCCAGTGTCACGTCGTCGTGCTGCTGGTCTCCACAGAGTCTGCTTCATTAGGCCTCCAGTGTCACGTCGTCGTGCTGCTGGTCTCCACAGAGTCTGCTTCATTAGGCCTCCAGTGTCACGTCGTCATGCTGCTTCATTAGGCCTCCAGTGTCACGTCGTGCTGCTTCATTAGGCCTCCAGTCGTCGTGCTGCTGTGTCCGATGCAAATTAGATGTTGTATTTTCCGTGGTTGCAAACATTTTGCTCCCCCCACAGAGTTTACAACTTAGGATCTCTGGGTAACAGTACTGTATATTTGCATATCGTATATGTCACAAATGTAACAGTACTATATACCTGTATGTCATGTATGCCATGTATGCCATAAATATCATGATGTCATGTATGTTGTGTAATGTCATAAATGTCACTATGAATTGAAAATGGGGGACCCTGATGTAAACAAGACGAAAGTCTTTCTCTGGTCTGCATCCCCTTAACAATTGTGTGTATTGAGCCGTACTGTATTGTACCCATTCTGCAATCTGTTCATAAAGTTTTCATTCATTCATTCATTCACAGCTATCGAAGCCATAACGTTACCTCTCATTCCCACCCTCCCCAACATAATGGGGAGGACTTGACATGGACCACACACATTGACAGTGTTGTGAAGAAGGCACGACAACGCCTCTACTTCCTCAGGCGCCTAAGGAAGTTCCAAGTCAGTCAGAAGATCCTTAAGAACTTCTACTCATGTACAATAGAGAGCATCCTGACCGGCAACATCACCTCCTGGTTTGGGAATAGCACCGCACAAGACCAAAGCAGACTACAAAGAGTGACACGTTCAGCCGAACGCACAATTGGAGGGGGGCTTCCCACCCTCCAGAACATTTACAACAAGCGGTGCAAGGGGAAGGCTAAGAGAATTATTAAGGACTCGAGCCACCCGAACAACTGCCTCTTTGAACTGCTGCGGTCAGGCAAGCGATACCGGAGTCTTAAGGCGAGCACAGAAAGACTCAGAAGAAGCTTCTATCCCCAGGCCATCAGGCTGCTAAACGAACAATAATCACTATGCAACAACCATCAAATGCACACAGCACACACACCCACACGCACACACTCACTCAAACAAACAACACACTGCAGCACCCACTCTCCACACTTTAGATCACACAAACACACTTACACTTTATATTTATTGATAAAGGATTTGCACTACAACTCGTACACCTACTGTGAATTGTACCTAAATTGCACCTCGTCCCATTTCTCCATTTCTGCCTTGCACTATATAGTATTGTATATTAGTACACTGCACAGTATTGTATATTATATGGTAACTACGTCTATTCTGCATCGAACATTGTACATATGTCTAAACTGAACACTGTGACCTAATTTTTTTTACTTCTAATTTTACTATGTTATTTTATTTCATACTTATCTTGTCTTGCACAGTCTCTGGAGCGCAACAGTAAGAAGCATTTTGTATAAAAGTATTCTGTACTTCTGTATGACAACTATTAAAGAAACTTGAAACTTGATAATCTAACATTATAGGATGACAAAAAAACACATTGCATTCTGGCAACGATGTAAAGAAGTACCGCAGTGTTATTTGGATTAGTAACTGTAATATAATGACTATTACAGTAACGTGTTACTAAGTACCCAACAGAGGACTTATGGTCAACCCCCCAGGGTGTCTCCCCCAGCTAGTTTTCCATAGGTGCGTGATGAGGTCACCTCACCTGGGCTTTATAATGGGAGCCCGCAGTCAAGATGGCCGACCTTTCCTTGTGGAAGTCTCCAAGCGCGTGTGCGCATACTTCCTTCTGCAACGTTGGCTTCAGTTGCATCCTCTCCATCCTCCACTGGGGGCACATAGGTCTACTCACCGGGGGGGGGGGGGGGGCCTCAACACACCATCTACCCTTGGTTAAGTGCCATCCGTTAGCTTGCTGTGTGCGGTTGGATGTTGGACTGGAAACAGCAAGCTACTGATATACGTTTCCTCTCCATTAGGCGGTTGACCTGACTGTGACAGAGAATGTCACTTTTTCCACAATTGTTGCCTCCGCAGGGATATTTTGTTGGACTAACGACGCCGTGCTGGTTGGGCTCTATACACCCGGGTAGGCAGCATGCAGTCACCTTTCTGTCCCGTCCCCCCTCATTAGTCTTCCCATGTCCACGTGTTCCCTCGTCTCTCGACACAGCGGTCAGTTTGTGGTCCCAGCAGCAGCACCGCGCGCCCCTCTACCAGTCGCTGTGACGAGTGTCTGTTGCAGCCGTTGTGTAATCACAGACATTTGATTGAGTGCATGTTTAGCCCTGTGAATACCAGCATGTCAAGCTCAAGTGTCAGGGTTAGGGGTAGTTCATTATTCCACCATTGTGGGGCAAGGCCTGAGAAAAGGCGGCTTCTCCTTGATGACCCTCCCGGAGCTCGGATAGGAGTAGGTCTGAGGCGGCCAGAAGATGCAGAGCGTAGGGGTCTTGAGGGTGTGTAGTTAGAGACCATTGACCGGAGGTAGGCGGGAGCCTCTCCCAATCCCCAAACTCCATGGAGGAATGACACGTCGCGCGCCCCAGGACCTGCAGCCACGCCAAAGGAGCCACGCAGCGAGGCAACGACTCCAAACAGCAGTTATATCAGTTCAACAAATTAATTGGCCACAGCTTACCATCTGGTGTTCTATTCAAGACACATATTAAGACACGCAGACACACAGAGACCACTGTCCATCAATGTATTAGCATTAGCATGCTAACACTAACAAACACACAGTCACACAGACCACTTTCCAATTGTAGTTATTAGCATGCTAACGCTACACGGTACGTAATAGAAAGCAAATTAGGAAGCATAGGTACAGTAGGGTGATAGGAAGCATATTAGGAAGCATGCGATAAGGGTGATAGGAATAGGAAGCATGTTGGAAACAAGTTCCAAGCACAAGGGGGCATGGCGTATATAAATGGACAATGATGTTCGTTTTAAGTGTTTTAACATATTCATAGCATGTTCCCTATGGCATTTCCATGTTGTAAACCGGGGCCAGATCGTTTACTGCCTGAGGCTCTGAGCAGTGAACCTGTGTAGTATCGCCCTCTTGTGTTTAAAAGGTGTAACTTTATACTGCGTATCCTTTTGAATGGACAATGATGGAAATTCTTTTCAATAATATAGTTGTCGTTGACCGATTTGAAAAATATTCTAGGGGTCATGTCCCTTGACCGGCTGGCAGCCTGTGTGCCACGCAGTGTTGTAGTCCAGTCACTAAATCTGGAGTCCGAGTCGAGTCTCGAGTCCCCAGTGTCCGAGTCCAAGTCTATGATCCACCTCTGCCTTTTAGTTAGTGAGATACGTGCGTACACACACACACACACACACACACACACACACACACACACACACACACACATACACACACACACACACACACACACACACACACACACACACACACACACACACACACACTGGTGCAATCGATCGCAGGGATAATTAAGGTTGTTAATGTTGTTAAGTAGAGTAACATTTGTCTCTTGGTCTTGGAGGGAGGCAGGATCCATCACTTTCAGATGATACTTCACATGGAGGAAATCCTCCAACGCTTCAAACTGCCTGGACAAAAAAGAGACATCAAAAAATATAGAAATAATAATAGAATAGAAATAATAGAGGAATAAATAGGCAGGGGAGTGACACTTCAATGATTCATTTGGCAAAAGAAATTCAGAGCCTGAAAGAAAATGTTGGGAAATTAAATACATTTTATTTGAGTGACACAGAGCAAATTGTTATATACAAAAGACGTGAAGATATTGTTAATTGATTCCTTAAACGTAAAAAAAAACAGGTTGTGGCACTAGTTATTTCAAATGGATTTTCATCATCATTCGTTATCATATCTGCAGTAGCGTAAAAAAAATTTGTATGCATTTATATATAATTTTATATACTTATAATACATGTTTTTTACTAGGTAGACTATAGACCTGCTCGATGTTTACAAACATACCGTGTTCGAGCCAATCAGCAACACCAACTGAGTCACGTGACTAAGTTGCCCCAGACCTGCGCGAGCTGCTGCGCTAAAATAATACGACGGGGCTCTATGGAGAAACCATGACACTCCCCTGACTAACAGTATAATGGAGCTCTATGGAGAAACCATGACACTCCCCTGACTAACAGTATAATGGAGCTCTATGGAGAAACCATGACACTCCCCTGACTAACAGTATAATGGAGCTCTATGGAGAAACCATGACACTCCCCTGACTAACAGTATAATGGAGCTCTATGGAGAAACCATGACACTCCCCTGACTAACAGTATAATGGAGCTCTATGGAGAAACCATGACACTCCCCTGACTAACAGTATAATGGAGCTCTATGGAGAAACCATGACACTCCCCTGACTAACAGTATAATGGAGCTCTATGGAGAAACCATGACACTCCCCTGACTAACAGTATAATGGAGCTCTATGGAGAAACCATGACACTCCCCTGACTAACAGTATAATGGAGCTCTATGGAGAAACCATGACACTCCCCTGACTAACAGTATAATGGAGCTCTATGGAGAAACCATGACACTCCCCTGACTAACAGTATAATGGAGCTCTATGGAGAAACCATGACACTCCCCTGACTAACAGTATAATGGAGCTCTATGGAGAAACCATGACACTCCCCTGACTAACAGTATAATGGAGCTCTATGGAGAAACCATGACACTCCCCTGACTAACAGTATAATGGAGCTCTATGGAGAAACCATGACACTCCCCTGACTAACAGTATAATGGGGCTCTATGGGGAAACCATGACACTCCCCTGACTAACAGTATAATGGGGCTCTATGGATAAACCATGACACTCCCCTGACTAACAGTATAATGGAGCTCTATGGAGAAACCATGACACTCCCCTGACTAACAGTATAATGGAGCTCTATGGAGAAACCATGACACTCCCCTGACTAACAGTATAATGGAGCTCTATGGAGAAACCATGACACTCCCCTGACTAACAGTATAATGGAGCTCTATGGAGAAACCATGACACTCCCCTGACTAACAGTATAATGGAGCTCTATGGAGAAACCATGACACTCCCCTGACTAACAGTATAATGGAGCTCTATGGAGAAACCATGACACTCCCCTGACTAACAGTATAATGGAGCTCTATGGAGAAACCATGACACTCCCCTGACTAACAGTATAATGGGGCTCTATGGAGAAACCATGACACTCCCCTGACTAACAGTATAATGGAGCTCTATGGAGAAACCATGACACTCCCCTGACTAACAGTATAATGGAGCTCTATGGAGAAACCATGACACTCCCCTGACTAACAGTATAATGGAGCTCTATGGAGAAACCATGACACTCCCCTGACTAACAGTATAATGGAGCTCTATGGAGAAACCATGACACTCCCCTGCCTAACAGTATATTGGAGCTCTATGGAGAAACCATGACACTCCCCTGACTAACAGTATAATGGAGCTCTATGGAGAAACCATGACACTCCCCTGACTAACAGTATAATGGAGCTCTATGGAGAAACCATGACACTCCCCTGACTAACAGTATAATGGAGCTCTATGGAGAAACCATGACACTCCCCTGACTAACAGTATAATGGAGCTCTATGGAGAAACCATGACACTCCCCTGACTAACAGTATAATGGAGCTCTATGGAGAAACCATGACACTCCCCTGACTAACAGTATAATGGAGCTCTATGGAGAAACCATGACACTCACCTGACTAAAAGTTGTTTCAAACGAAAACAGCTGGATGTCATTTTGCCAAATCAGCAGCATGGCTGTGAGTGTGAGTCTTTCACCTTTTACATATCTAGCTTTGGCATGGATCGATTGTTTAGATCGCTAGCATGGCTAACAAATGCAAATATATTGTAGCGATCTGTCACGCAGTAATGTAGGGAAGAATGAGGAGTTTCCTTTTGTGTATGGTGCTTTATTTCCACTCAATATGGGATTTACAGGCGGATACTTCCCTTCTCATACACAACACAGCTACCTGCTAATACGCTCTTCCTAACCACAACGATAACATCCGGTGCGTCACTCCCAATCTCCCGGGGGAAAACAACACCCCCAGCTAAACAGAGCGACACACAAAACCCCAGAACATACACTATTGTAGTCTGCCCCGTTGTTCTGACCAGGATTACGTTCCTTTCTGCCCCGGTATTGCGTGCGCACACTGGGTCTGACGTGTACAGCAAACAGGTCTATTACACAAGACACATTTTCATTCAAATGATTTGTCTGAACAGCCCGATGTATGAACCTTCTTCCAACTGAAGACCAGGGCCCTCATGTATCAATAATGCATAGAAAGTGTTCTATTTTAGTTCCTACGCGCAGCATTTAGAATGTCTCTACGCACAGAAAAATCGGGATTTATCAACCATGCGTGCACAGGTCGTACGCACACTCCTTGTTGATAAATACCAATTGTTCTTACGGTCTATGCTCGTGCACGATTATAATAATTTGCATACAGAACCGCCCCTAATTAACCATATTATATGGTAATGAAACACCCCCATGGAATGTGGAAGAATGGACTAAGCGAACTATGAGAAACTTCACTGAGAGCGAGATTGATCACAGAGGTCATCTAACCAACAAATTGAAGGTAGAAAGCATTTCGTTGTGAACAATCGTATTTGGAAACATGACACACAAGCAGGCCGACTGCGCTCTAAAGGGCTCTTGTGCGGCGCGTGAGCCCGTTATAATTGCGCTGCTGTTGGATTGTTCAGAGTCATTAACTATGGCTTTAACCCTGATCACCTGCATTTAAGTGATATTTTAATTACAGATACCCCAGTAATTGCATTACAATTTAATTAAATAAAATTAGGCCTGAATGGGTGACGCTCACCAAAAAGCCACCCGTCTTCAACAGCGCTCCATGGACACGGAGGCCCACAGAACTGCTCTGCACTAACAGCAGATTATCTGTACATTGACCGAGTAGAATCTCTTTCTATTCACATAACTGAATTTGTTGATTGATGGAGCCAGCTAGCCATATCACTGAAGAAGGACATTGTCCGAAACATGTCTGCTATTTATTCAGGCTGCCATTAAAAAACATTAAACCTGTGAGTGCTGGTCCGGCTACCCTGCTTTTTGATATACTGAACTTTACCCAGTGTGAGAACTTGTGAGCGCGGTCTAACTTGACTATATTGATTGATGGAGCTACATGGGTACACATTATATTGCTCCGGGGAAATGCCCGAGCGATCTCCAATCTCACGCTGAGAAGAATCCCAGGGTGGAGAGGACTTGAATGTGCACGGGGATGGCATTCATGCGCGTTGTTTCATGCTCCAATTTGTGTCCCGGGTAGCGGACTCTACTCTCTCGGCAAATGTGCGTGACAAGTCTTCCGTTAACGCAAGATTATCCATGCTGCATTCATTCGGAAAGACCTATTCTAAATGCTATTTATAGGGTTTGACAATAATTACACTCATGTCTCTATTTTACAATGAACTATAATTAATTATGAGTCATACCGAACACGTCTTTGTTGGAACTCTAATGCATGAAAGCTTATTCCGTCCGCCTGCAGTCTTCCTATTCTACCGCCGGGCGCCAGGTACGCACGGTCCGGGCTGTGCGTAGATGTACGCACAATCTCAAGCACATGTTCAAATTGATAAATCCCACACTTTTCTTTGAAATTAATCGTATGCACGGTTTACGCACATATCTGTGCGTACGCAGCGTTGATAAATGAGGGCCCAGGCCTTTACTTATCTACTTTACTATTAGAGCGACTTAAGTGAGTCTCGCTGCTTGGAAAACATTTCAATCAATGAGGCCCATACATCAATTTCACTTGGGGGCTGCTGGGAATGTAAATTGATTTCCGTCAGATCCGCTAACCACTTCATTCTGGAGCAGGCAAACCCGTCACCTAGTGGATCACCTTTATTACTGAATCAAACTGTAAACAGAGAGCCTATTGGGATGCTAAATCCTAATGTGAAACACTGTGATTTACCATACCTTGCTATGCTCGCTCATGCCTGTATTTTTTTTACTGTCGTGAAGCACTTTGAACTGCAACCTCTGTATGAAAAGTGCTATACAAATAAAGTTATTATTATTATTATCACCTGTCACCTAGTGGATCTATCGGGACCCAACATGGCTTTACCAGAATGTTCATCCTGTGTGTCTCTGTGCAAAGAGCCAGAATGTTCTTCCTGTGTGTCTCTGTGCAAAGAGCCAGAATGTTCTTCCTGTGTGTCTCTGTGTAAAGAGCCAGAATGTTCTTCCTGTGTGTCTCTGTGCAAAGAGCCAGAATGTTCATCCTGTGTGTCTCTGTGCAAAGAGCCAGAATGTTCTTCCTGTGTGTCTCTGTGCAAAGAGCCAGAATGTTCTTCCTGTGTGTCTCTGTGCAAAGAGCCAGAATGTTCATCCTGTGTGTCTCTGTGCAAAGAGCCAGAATGTTCATCCTGTGTGTCTCTGTGCAAAGAGCCAGAATGTTCATCCTGTGTGTCTCTGTGTAAAGAGCCAGAATGTTCATCCTGTGTGTCTCTGTGCAAAGAGCCAGAATGTTCATCCTGTGTGTCTCTGTGCAAAGAGCCAGAATGTTCATCCTGTGTGTCTCTGTGCAAAGAGCCAGAATGTTCTTCCTGCATGTCTCTGTGCAAAGAGCCAGAATGTTCTTCCCGTGTGTCTCTGTGCAAAGAGCCAGAATGTTCTTCCTGTGTGTCTCTGTGTAAAGAGCCAGAATGTTCTTCCCGTGTGTCTCTGCAGAGAGGCAGAATGTTCATCCCGTGTGTCTCTGCAGAGAGCCAGAATGTTCATCCCGTGTGTCTCTGCAGAGAGCCAGAATGTTCTTCCCGTGTGTCTCTGCCGAGAGGCCGAGCTGGTTTCCAGAGTGAAAGTCTGTCGGAGCCGTAACTCTTATGAGCGCTAGAACTCAATTACCTATAACTTTTCTCAGATATTTCAAATACATTTTTCATCCACTTTAATAATACAGCTGGAAGTAGAAATTAATCCGCACCCCTGTGGGCTCCGATAATGATCATTGTAATTATACTTACTGTGTGTGTCAGAGTTCCTTTATGTGAGTGAGCGAGTGAGTGAGTGAGTGAGTGAGTGAGTGAGTGAGTGAGCGAGCGAGTGAGTGAGTGAGTGAGTGAGTGAGTGAGTGAGTGAGTGAGTGAGTGAGTGAGCGAGCGAGCGAGTGAGTGAGTGAGCGAGCGAGCGAGTGAGTGAGTGAGTGAGTGAGTGAGTGAGTGAGTGAGTGAGTGAGTGAGTGAGCGAGTGAGTGAGTGAGTGAGTGAGTGAGTGAGTGAGTGAGTGAGTGAGTGAGTGAGTGAGTGAGTGAGTGAGTGAGTGAGTGAGTGAGTGTCTGTCAGTTCCTTTATGTGAGTGAGCGAGTGAGTGAGTGAGGGAGTGTGTGTGTGTGTGTGCGTGCATGTGAATACATCCAACTTGTGTGCACGTCTTTTTGTGTGTGCGCGCGCATCTCGTGTCAAAGCGCCATTGATGGGGGAGGAGCTGTGCGGTGTCTGTGGAGGTCATGGCCGACGAGACCGCTTTACAATTACGGCAATTAGAAATGCTGGCGGCCTTCAGGGTGGCGTCTCGGGGGTTAAACACGGACATGTTGTTGCAGCTCCGCTGGTATAATTACCAGCTGCTGATTGTCACTCTACAGTAATAGCCCAAGACAGCCCAATCAGTCAAGCTTGTCATATCATCTGTAGCCCCGCCCCTGCTGATGACACTGATACTGTAGCCCCGCCCCTGCTGATGACACTGATACTGTAGCCCCGCCCCTGCTGATGACACTGATACTGTAGCCCCGCCCCTGCTGATGACACTGATACTGTAGCCCCGCCCCTGCTGATGACACTGATACTGTAGCACCTTGCTGGGATCTCGTTCAAAATGTTGGTGTACGGGTGGAAAAATTATCCTAGTCCATAATTATTTTTGTAAGCCGGTACTGGTATAAAATTGTTGAAAAGATATATAATATTTAAATCATAACACGGGGGAAATGATGAGACGTCTCCTGGTCCTCTCTGTACGGCAGGTTTCATTAACCCTTTCACTGCCACACTACAGAAGGTTAACCCTTTACTATCACTGATGTGGCAGTGAGAGGGTGAACCTTCTGTGTATTGCCGGCAGTGAAAGGGTTAAGCCTTTCTGAGCGGACCTTTGGTTTAGCCCGAGTTGTGTGCAGGCCTGTCTGTCTGACCGTCTGTCTGACCGTCTGTCTGTCTGACCGCCTGTCTGTCTGACCGTCTACAGGCCTGTCTGTCTGACCGCCTGTCTGTCTGACCGTCTACAGGCCTGTCTGTCTGACCGTCTACAGGCCTGTCTGTCTGACCGTCTACAGGCCTGTCTGTCTGACCGTCTACAGGCCTGTCTGTCTGTCTGACCGTCTGTCTGACCGTCTACAGGCCTGTCTGTCTGACCGTCTACAGGCCTGTCTGTCTGACCGTCTGTCTGACCGTCTACAGGCCTGTCTGTCTGACCGTCTACAGGCCTGTCTGTCTGACCGTCTACAGGCCTGTCTGTCTGACCGTCTGTCTGTCTGACCGTCTGACCGTCTGTCTGACCGTCTACAGGCCTGTCTGTCTGACCGTCTACAGGCCTGTCTGTCTGACCGTCTACAGGCCTGTCTGTCTGACCGTCTACAGGTCTGTCTGACCGTCTACAGGCCTGTCTGTCTGACCGTCTACAGGCCTGTCTGTCTGACCGTCTACAGGCCTGTCTGTCTGACCGTCTACAGGCCTGTCTGTCTGACCGTCTACAGGCCTGTCTGTCTGACCGTCTACAGGCCTGTCTGTCTGACCGTCTACAGGCCTGTCTGTCTGACCGTCTGTCTGTCTGACCGTCTACAGGCCTGTCTGTCTGACCGTCTACAGGCCTGTCTGTCTGACCGTCTGTCTGTCTGACCGTCTACAGGCCTGTCTGTCTGACCGTCTACAGGCCTGTCTGTCTGACCGTCTGAGGTCGTTCACACTATCTTCGCTAACGACGTCCCTGTCTGAAGGAACCCACAGCTGGGTCAGTTCTGTCAACAAAGCTATCGTTACATCAGGAGAATAAAATGTAATGAACTTACAAACATGCATTCTGGAATAAAAGGAAGTAAAAGAAGAACAGTTCAAATGTGCAGGGAAGGTCATAAAGCCCAAGGGCTTATAAGCGACCCCCCCCCCCCCCCCCCTCTTAAACCTATAGGATAACTACACCGAACCCCCCCCCCCTCCCCCCCACACATTATGCACACATGCGCATATCCCTCTCTCATACACACAGGTACACACAATACAGCATTATACAACAATTACAATGTTGAAAAAAAGACTACTCATGAATACACACATGGATACTAAAGACTACAGGATCTGTAGTTCTTTTTTAAGCTTACTTTTAAATGTATTTAAAGTGGAACATGTTTCTGTTAAGTTTTTTTTATATCATTCCACATCACTGCACCTTGATAGACAAATGAGAATTTGGCAACAGAGGTCCTACAGAAAGGAATGCGTAAGACATCATTGCTTCTTGTGAGATGTGCATGAAATTACTTTGACAGAAAATAGGTATTATTCTTATTCGTGACCTGTTCTGTCTAAATGTTTAATGTTGAGCGGTTTGCAGTGTCAAATTTCCCTCGGGATAATAAAAGTATTTCTATTCTATTCTATTCTAAAGATGAAGGAAGACCAATTACTTGTACATAAGAACCCCTGTTTGGTACTTGTTGACCTCATAAATTGTGAGTAGTTGCAGTTGTTTAAATAATGGTTTGGTTGGAGCTAAATAAGAAGAGTTGGTTGCAATTCTTACAAAGGATTTCTGAGATCTATGGATTGCTTGTAAGTAAAAAGGTGTTGGCCCAAATTATATTGCAGTAAGAGATGTGAGGATAAATTACACTGTAATACAAAGTTAGTAATGTGCTCTTTAAGCCTTTTTATAATGCCCAATGATTTTGAAACCTTGCAAACAATTTCACAATGATTCTTAATTCTCTCATCTATATTGACACCTAAGAACTTCACAGATGAAACTTGTTTGATCTCATTGTTATTGATACAAATCTTGGTTCTGTCTGAAATGTAATGTTTGACATTGAGTGATAACTTGTTTAACTGGAACCAATAGGAAAAATGAATGAGTCCAGAATTTGCTTTATCAATAAGGGAATCAAAATTATTGTCAGTGACAAAGAGATTTGTGCCATCAGTGAATAATATGATTCCACGAATCCGCTTCAAGGCCCTCGACCTGGCATACCGTGCGGCAAAGGGAACTGCTCCCGCCTACCTCCGGTCAATGGTCTCTAACTACACACCCTCAAGACCCCTACGCTCTGCATCTTCTGGCCGCCTCAGACCTACTCCTATCCAAGCTCCGGGAGGGTCATCAAAGAGAAGTCGCCTATTCTCAGTCCTTGCCCCACAATGGTGGAATGAACTGCCCACCCCAGTTAGGACAGCCGAATCACGTCCAATCTTTCGCCGTCGACTAAAGACGCACTTCTTCAACCATTATCTGAAAAAAATTTATAATAATCTAACCCTAACTAACCGTACTGTCATGCACTTGTCCTAATAAACTAACCTACACTGTAGCACTCAACACTTTGATGAACATTGTTGCTCAGCTGATAGAGTTGTGCCCTTCCTGATGGCTTGTCGTACAGAACTTGTAAGTCGCTTTGGATAAAAGCGTTCAGCTAAATGACTAAATGTAAATGTAAATGTAATATAGGTGACAATAAACGGGATGCATTTGCAAGATCATTGACATTAGAGAGAAACTCCACCGGTTCTGCCTCCTCCACATGTGTGGCTGTATAGTCGGTGATTTCAAATAGTGAGGTGATTTCCTCTGTAAGCCATGTTTCAGTTTTCAGTGCAATCATTGAGAATACATGGTTCAGTGATGAGAGATAATGATAGAAATTGTCATAGTTTTTGGGAAGACTTCTTATATTCAGATGTAGAGTAGAAAAGATTTTGGTCATATTGTAGGCTGAAATAAAAGAGTTCATGATTTTCAGAAAAATAATCACGTGAAGATGGATCATGAACAATGTCATGCGATTCCGAGTCAACCGTTGTAGATAAAAAAAGGTTTTAGACAAAAATAAATTAGGATTAAATTAATTATTATAGTCCTTGTCACCATTTTGGAGCTGCGATGAATGAAAAACATTATTGATTGTCACATTAGATTGGGTATTACCAGTAGGAGGATTACAACATGAGATAATTCCCCTTTCAGCCTGGGCTTGTTTAGAAGATATCAAGGGTGAATGGATAAATGGTTTAGAAAGCCTTGGGCGAAGGTTTATTACTTCTACTTATTAGAGCTGTTGTGCTGTTCTCTCCTGGGTTGCATCATATTTCAGATCGGCCCGTTCTCCCCTCGCAGCTCTCATCTGAGGCAGCAGTTCTTTACGTTCTTTACGCACAGCACCCGAGAAGTCTTCCTTCATATAAATGTTGGTGACTTTTAGATTGTTACTGTAGCTTTTGAGATAATTGCCTGTCTATCTGCATACCTGAATAACTTCACTATTGTAACGTTTCCACTTTGTCGTTCGTTATTGACAACTCTTGAGGCATATGGGTTAGGGAAAAAATTTCACTTAAGATTTCTCTGAGCCTCTTTTCAGAGTCCGACCAATCTTCGTCAGGTGATTCTGGGATGTCGTTTGTCCAACAGGCGTTTGTTTGAAAACAGCGACGTTGCATTTTCACTGGTGAAATACACAGTCAGGTTAGACGATCGCTGAGCTCTCCTCGTCGCCAGAAGCCGAGGCGAAGTCAGACGGCAACGGTGTCGTGAGTGCGGCCTCCATCACTGAAGTCAACACTGAGCCTCCATCACTGAAGTCAACACTGAGCCTCCATCACTGAGGTCAACACTGAGCCTCCATCACTGAGGTCAACACTGAGCCTCCATCACTGAGGTCAACACTGAGCCTCCATCACTGAGGTCAACACTGAGCCTCCATCACTGAGGTCAACACTGAGCCTCCATCACTGAGGTCAACACTGAGCCTCCATCACTGAGGTCAACACTGAGCCTCCATCACTGAGGTCAACACTGAGCCTCCATCACTGAGGTCAACACTGACCTCCATCACTGAGGTCAACACTGAGCCTCCATCACTGAGGTCAACACTGAGCCTCCATCACTGAGGTCAACACTGAGCCTCCATCACTGAAGTCAACACTGAGCCTCCATCACTGAGGTCAACACTGAGCCTCCATCACTGAGGTCAACACTGAGCCTCCATCACTGAGGTCAACACTGAGCCTCCATCACTGAGGTCAACACTGAGCCTCCATCACTGAGGTCAACACTGAGCCTCCATCACTGAGGTCAACACTGAGCCTCCATCACTGAGGTCAACACTGAGCCTCCATCACTGAAGTCAACACTGAGCCTCCATCACTGAGGTCAACACTGAGCCTCCATCACTGAGGTCAACACTGACCTCCATCACTGAGGTCAACACTGAGCCTCCATCACTGAGGTCAACACTGAGCCTCCATCACTGAGGTCAACACTGAGCCTCCATCACTGAAGTCAACACTGAGCCTCCATCACTGAGGTCAACACTGAGCCTCCATCACTGAGGTCAACACTGAGCCTCCATCACTGAGGTCAACACTGAGCGGGCAGCGCGGGCTCCATCACTGAGGTCAACACTGAGCGTTATCATATATATATATATTATTCCACACTGGCTCTTCAGGTGCTCATAATGTACCTTATCTTAACCAGGTAGTGGAGTTAAGTTAAGTTAAGAGGCTACAGCACGGTGGTGTAGTGGTTAACACTGTCGCCTCACAGCAAGAAGGTCCAGGGTTCGAATCCCGCTTGGGGACCAGGTTTCCATGATGCCAGTTACCCAGGTGGGGTATCTCCCAGGCCTTTCTGTGTGGAGTTTGCATGTTCTCCCCGTGCTCGCAAGGGTTTCCCCCCCCGATAAGATAAACCCAATGGAAAAACATGCACAACAACAAGATCGCTAACGCTGTGGCGTCCTTGACGAAGACGGACAGGAGCACTTGGATTGGTCCCCTGGCGCGGCTCACGTGGCGCCTGTCTGCTCCCGGCTGCCCTTGGGGGGGAAGGACGACGGGATGGGTTAATCGCAGATACGCATTGTATGCATGGTTCGCATGTGTGCCAAATGGTGACCTCGGAGCAGGTCCTAAATTATTATAGCATGTGGAGACATTCATTCAACGTTGGACTCGCAAAACAAAAGATGATTCCGAGCGGAACTCCCCTTCAAAGTTTGATGATCCTCTTTCATAATCAAATGTTCAACACACTTGATTGGTTTGTGGCGATACTGTGACTGTGTAATATTTTATGCTTAGAACATTTTAAATCAAAGCTCTTCAGACTTTTTCCTTTGACTGAAAGCGACGGTTGACAAAATGTGTGACTCAACTTGGTTTAATCACATAGAACCAAGTGATTTGAAGGGGGGGGGCCTCCTGTTGTTAAAGGGAATCGTTGATGACCCACTACTGTAGATAGACTATGGATTATTGTTTCTTTCAGGGGGGGCTCAAGGGTCACTCAGGAGAGGTAAGAACCCCCCCCTCTATTTCAGCGGCACCGCATCTACATTCTACACCATTCAAGGAGTGATCGCAAATGTTTACACCCAACGGATTCCGATAATGAGTAATTTTTCTTTGTTACCAGCATGCCGCTCTGAAATATGATAATTGAGATTCTCTATTTCAATTTTGAGCATGGAGTCGTCTGAGGTGAACAGCTTTCATCTTTCAAATAAACCTAATAAGCCTGTTCGGACAAAGTAATGCATCTCATCAAAGCCTTATCAAACAGAAAGCAGCAGCCCTGGCACACAGAGGATTTTAATTAAAGTACTAAACAAATACTGCAGCCTTCTGTAAATGGAGTAATAATGGCGGTGATGGAAATGCCCAAACAAATCCCTTCTGTTGCAGTGAAAGTGTAATTATGTGACACAGGCAAGCGAAGCAAACCGACTGTTGTCACGAAACAATTGCAATTCACTTGAGTCTGAAATAATTTAAAGATGATACTGTAGTTACATTTGTACGCCTCTTTAACAACAGTGGTGGCCGGAGAGACGTTATGTTTTCAGGTTGTCTGTCCATCTGTCTGTCCATCTGTCATTCTCTCATTCTCTCCCATTCTCTGGAGCGTAACAGTGAGAAGCATTTTGTATGAAAGTATTCTGTATGACAACTATTAAAGAAACTTTGAAACTTTGAAAACTTCTCTCATTCTCTCCCATTCTGTCATTATCTCATTATCTCCCATTCTCTCATTCTGTCATTATCTCATTATCTCCCACTCTCATTATCTCATTCTCTCCCATTCTCTCATTCTCTCCCATTATCTCATTATCTCCCATTCTCTCTCATTCTCTCTCATTCTCTCCCATTCTCTCATTCTCTCTCATTCTCCAAGTCACCAAAGAAGAGCCAGAGTCGAGTCTGGTCACCGTTTCAAAGGGAGTTTATTTACTTTGTGACACAACAGCCAAACAAATGCACCAGCCATCAATATCTTATGCCAAATGATTAGGGCCTATTACAAAAAACTGTATTTATCAATTAACAAGTCCGAGTCCTCGTCTGCAGCTTCCAAGTCCGAATGCAGTCAATGCTCGAGTCCAAGTCCAAGTCGAGTCACGAGTCCTGAAGACCAGTCCAGGACTCGAGTACCACAGCCCTGCAAGGGGCACAGAAACTACAGCCCTGCAAGGGGCACAGAAACTACAGCCCTGCAAGGGGCACAGAAACTACAGCCCTGCAAGGGGCACAGAAACTACAGCCCTGCAAGGGGCACAGAAACTACAGCCCTGCAAGGGGCACAGAAACTGAACGGGTTGACCTTCAAAGTGACCAGGCCATGTTCTGGTGGCAAAATGTTAACCCTTTCACTGCCGCACCACCAAACGGTTAATCCTTTCACTGCGACAATACACAGAAGGTTAACCCTTTCACTGCCACACAACAGCAGGTTAACCCTTTCACTGCCACACTACAGAAGGTTAACCCTACTATCACACTACCGACGTGCGGCAGTGAAAGGGTGAACCTGCTGTTGTGTGGCAGTGAAAGGGTTAACCTTCTGTGTATTGTCGCAGTGAAAGGATTAACCGTTTGGTGGTGCGGCAGTGAAAGGGTGAACCGCTTCACACTAGTGATCGACCGATATGTGTTTTCCAACTGCTGGTATTTAGAGAGCAGGGAAACCAATGGCTGATATATAATGCAGATGTTTTTTTTGTTATTGCATCTAATAAAATACCATTTAACGATAATAACAAATGAGACACACACTTGCTGAAATTAAATGAACATTTATTGAACACTACTGTTACTGTCTGTCTGCGATGTCTCTGTTTGCTTCAGTAGAGCTGCACGCTCCACAGTGCACTTATTTTAAATTGTTCACTCGCACAAACCTGCTTTTGATACTTTTGGAGACGTTCTAAAAGTATTTAAAAGTTCGATAATAGTTACATTCTTATGCCTCTGTGACGACACAGCTGTGGCCGGGGCCGTTATGTTTTAGGGGTCGTCCGTCCGTCTGTCTGTCCGTCCGTCTGTCCGTCTGTCTCATGGACGCAAAATCTCAGGAATGAGGGAAGCTCTTCAAATTTGGTACAAACATCCACTCGGTTCACACGACTACTTTCATTGGTCTCTAGGTTAACCACGCCCCATGCATAATCCCGCCACCTTTCATATCTCATCATTGTTGTGACTTATGTGAGACTTATGGGAGGTGTCAATGAACTCAGTACAGACTACTACTTTCATTGGTCTTGGTTAACCACGCCCCCATGCATAAGCCCTGCATATAAGCCCCACCCCTTTTGTATCTCATTTGGTAGAGATTGACCGTTCAACATCCTCATTGCAAAAGTAAATTGCGTATAGCTAGAATGTGGGGGGAAAAGTGCCATATTCTTTTTCATATAATTTAATGAAAAGCTTTACCAAACTGGGGCGGCTGGGTGGCGCAGCGGACATTGCGCTCGTCACCAAGAGACACCAGTATCGATCGAATCCGGCTGTCAGCGTTGCCTCCGTCTTGGGCCGGCCGTCATACTGACTCAATTGGCAGAGTCAGCGGGAGGGAAGTCGATGGGTGGTAATCTGGTCGTTGTGGACAGCGACTCCTACAGGTCGGTCGGGGCGCCTGCACAGCAGAGACAGGAAAAATAGCAAGGGCAGTGTGAGCCTCCCACACGTTACACCTCGCCACAGAGTCTGTGCTGTCTGGTGAAAAGATGTGACAGGCTGCCTCCTCGTGTATCGGAGGGCACATGCGATGGGCTTCTATCCTCCCTACAACCGGCCAGTGGGGGTCACATGCGAGCAACGTTCAAGACAGGGGAGGGGAGAATTGGCACGGCTAAATTGGGATGGGAGAAAAATAGAAAAAGAGGAGAAAAAAGTGGATAAAAAGAAAAGCTTTACCAAACTCACACCGAAGCACATTATGATATAGATTGTTTTCTCCATCGCATCTGTCCTTTGAGTAATTGTTGGCCGACTCTCCAGCAAAAGTGCATTTTAGCCGCAGGCGCCCTGGAGTCCTCCATTACCGCTCTGCTCCGGTCCACTGGGGAGGCAGCCGGGCCGCCATTCACTATCAGTCCACCGGGGCACAATTAGAGCCTCTAAACTCCTCTGTGCCAAGTGTGTAGCCCGCATGGCCCCGTGGGGGCCAGACCCTCCCCCCCCCACTCTGGGGACGCGTCCGGAGCCTGGACGCTCAGGGGACGGAGAGACATTACATTTACATTTACATTGAGTCATTTAGCTGAACGCTTTTATCCAAAGCGACTTACAAGTTCTGTACGACAAGTCATCAGGAAGGAAGGGTACGACTCTATCAGCTGAGTAACAATGTTCATCAAGTGTTGAGTGCTACAGTGTAGGTTCGTTTATTAGGACAAGTGCATGACAATAAGGTTAGTTAGGGTTAGATTATTATAAAAAAAAAAATCATTATTTCAGATAATGGTTGAAGAAGTGCGTCTTTAGTCGACGGCGACAGATTGGACGGGTTTCGGCTGTCCTAACTGGGGTGGGTAGTTCATTCCACCATTGTGGGGCAAGGACTGAGAATAGGCGGCTTCTCCTTGATGACCCTCCCGGAGCTTGGATAGGAGTAGGTCTGAGGCAGCCAGAAGATGCAGAGCGTAGGGGTCTTGAGGGTGTGTAGTTAGAGACCATTGACCGGAGGTAGGTGGGAGCGGTTCCCTTTGCCGCACGGTATGCCAGGTCGAGGGCCTTGAAGCGGATTCGTGCAGCAATGGGGAGCCAGTGCAGGTCCCTAAGAAGTGGGGTGACATGGGCCGACTTCGGTAGGTTTGAGATCAGGCGGGCCGCTGCGTTCTGAATGAGTTGAAGAGGCTTGGTGGCAGTGGCCGGGAGGCCAGCTAGCAGTGCGTTGCAGTAGTCGAGGCGGGAGATGACTGTTGATTGGATGAGGAGTTGGGTGGCTTCTTTTGTCAGGAAGGGGCGGATCCTTCTGACGTTGCTCAGGAGGAATCTGCAGGTTCTGGTTGTCGCTGCGATGTGAGCAGAGAAGTTCAACTGGTCGTCGAGGACAACACCAAGGTTCTTGGCGGTCGGAGTTCTCGACTGTGATGGAGAGGTCGGTCAGGGGGGAGGATTTGGCCGGCAGGTGGAGCAATTCTGTTTTGCTTAGGTTCAGTTTGAGGTGGTTGGTCGTCATCCAGGCGGAGATGTCGGACATACAGGCCGAGATCTGCTCAGAGACGTGGATATCTGAGGGAGGGAAGGAGGGAGAGGAAGAGTTGAGTATCATCGGCATAACAATGATACGAGAAGCCATGAGACGTGATAATGTTACCCAGTGATTTAGTGTAGAGAGAGAGGAGAAGGGGTCCTAGACATCTAACTAACTGGAAAACTGACCGCCTTCTGGCGCTGGAAATAGCCCCCTCTTCCGCTGCAAAACACAGTCAGACAGAGTTTGCTGACAAATAGCATCAAGTCATATCGATGTACCCTATCTCTTTGGCTCTAGCCTTGGTTGAGTAACAACTCATGAAGTGGAATCATTTTTAATCTAGAGAGCCGGCCAGAGGGCCTGTTGTCAGCCTGGGGCTCAGGACTAATGACTCTCCACGGTCTTACTGTTGACCGTGTGGAAACAGACCGAGAGTATTTACAGTCATGGCACTGGACAGAGGGAATAGTATTGCTGTACATTTGATCCATAGAAGATTTGACCCACACTGTGCTGTATGTGCTGGGATTTATTTACACTCCCGGCCAATCAAAGGGTTAGGATTAGAGTCGGGGCAGAATGAGTCGTTTAACACTTTCACTGCCACACGACAGCCGGTTAACCGTTTCACACTGTGACAACACAGAAGGTTATCCCTTTACTGTCACACCGCTGTCGGTTGTGTGATAGTAAAAGGCTAACCTTCTGTCGTGTGGCAGTGAAAGGGTTAAGAAATATGAGTCACGTGGAAACCTTCTCTTCCCATTCTCCTCGGCCTTCAAGCCGGGCTGAGCTGGGCTATTCTTACGCTTGTGCCTTTCCCCCGGCCATGAAAAGAAATATGATAAATAGACCGTTTTTTGTCGTGCTTTTTTATGCTGTCAAAGCGATGAGAAAGTTGCCAATCCCAGAAAATTTTTCAGAGAGTCAGGAGTCAGATGTCAGTACCAAGGGACTTTCAAACAGCGTACTGTGTGTGTGTGTGTGTGTGTGTGTGTGTGTGTGTGTGTGTGCGTGCGTGCGTGCGTGCGTGCGTGCGTGCGTGCGTGCGTGCGTGCGTGCGTGCGTGCGTGCGTGCATGTGTGTGTGTGTGCGTGCGTGCGTGCGTGCGTGCATGTGTGTGTGTGTGTGTGTGTGTGTGCTCAGTGTCAGCAATTATTGGCAGCCGGGCAATTTGGAGAAGACGCTGCTATCTGTACCCATGAGCTGTGTGTAGATTGTCAGGTTCATCATCCATGTGTGTAACTTTGGTTGCCATTATCAATTTGTGCACGACTGTATCAGAATAACCCACAATGTACAAGTGCACTGATAATATTTGTGTCCTTTAAACATTGTCTTTATGTGGACATAAATAAAGATTCTAAATGTGTGTGTGTGTGTGTGTGTGTGTGTGTGTGTGTGTGTGTGTGTGTGTGTGTGTGTGTGTGTGTGTGTGTGTGTGTGTGTGTGTGTGTGTGTGTGTGTGTGTGTGTGTGTGTGTGTGTGTGTGTGTGTGTGTGTGTGTGTGTGTGTTCTTGGTATGCTATAGTGAGCAGCAGGCAACATCTGCCGTGGATGATTTTATTTATTCTACGGTTTGTTTGCGTCGTGGGCTATTTGATGTACAAAGCCCTGTGAAGGAGGTAAAAGATGCGGCATCATCTCTCTGAGGATCAAGCTCCACAATAACCTGAACTGTACATCGGAAGAGTGACAGACTGCATTACTAATGTCAAAGGGATTTGAGATGAATCGAAAATAGAAAAAAATATAGAAGGGGCCCAGAACCTGAACAGGTGGAGCTTCAAAGTGACCGCGTCACACTAGTGACCGACCGATATGGGTTTTTCAACTGCTGGTGTTTAGAGAGCAGCTGGACCAATGGCTGATCCCCCCTTGAATGGCCCTTCTAAGGTTTCTCTCCTTCACACTGCATGTGGAGCATTTCTTCCTATTGTTAGGTTTTAGTGAGTTTTTCCTTACCTTCGCGTGGGGTATGTCTGGGAGTGTTTGCATTCTTTCATTTATTTGCATTTATTTTAAATGTTTGGACCTTATGGTGTTCTTGTTCTGTTCTTGACTTATTGTTATGTTTCTTCTTGACTTGTTTAAAGAAGACCTGTACGGCCCATGCGGACATTAACGTGTGTTGTCGGGCCTTATAAATAAATTTGATTTGATTTGATTCTGATATATAATGCAGATGTGTTTTATATTTTATTGCATCTAATCAAATACAACTATTTAATGATAATAACAAATGAGACACAAAATTGCTGAACTTATACTAATACTAGGGCTGTAACGATGCGACCTCACGACGATTAATTTCGATTACGATTCTTCAGGCAACGATTCAATGCATCATGAAATCTCTTCATTTGACCACGATTCGATTCAGTTAATTCCCCCAAAAGAATTTGAATACACAAATGTGGCTGGGGGAACTGATTCACTCAGCATGAATGGACTATAGGTATTTTTTTTTGATTAATTAGATTAGATTAGATTAATTTAGATTATAATCGATTCTAACATTTTCAAATCGATGCAGTTGAATCATCACATTAGAATCGATGCGTCGTCACGCCCCTATTTAATACTAATGTTATTGTCTCTGTTTGCTTCAGTAGATCTGCTCTCTCTGTCTCTGCACTTCACTGTATTTGAAATTGTTCACTCGCATCGCCGAGCGTGTTCATAACCTCCACCAAGTGACGACCGTTAGATGTGACAGCAATGTGATGGAGTGAAGATTCTGTGCCACGGATCCACTACTATCTCTCATTAAACACTGTGCCAAGTTAGCCTGGTGTATTGAACCACGGACAAACAACGGCAACGCCGATTAGGTGCCAATTAGATGCCGTTTATCTAAAAATGTCAAATATTGTGTCGCTAAAATGTCGCTACTTCACACAACCATAATGCCACGTTGAAATCATGCACTTCGACTCCTTTCACAGAGTAGAAATCCGTTTCCCTCAACCTTTCAACTTTCACATTCAAAAGCCTGGTTTGCGCAGCTCAATAGAAGTGAATCTCATCAATTAATTTGGGAGTACGGTTGAGGGTGGGCCCTCATTTTCAATGCAGCCAAGGTTACAGTAGTAGGCAATTAAATACACAGTGAAACATTCAAAAAACAACAATATTAGGCTACAACTAGGGATGTCCCGATCCGATCACGTGATCGGGATCGGCGCCGATCACGTGCTTTTCAGAGGATCGGGGATCGGGAAAAAATAATAATAAAAATCGGCAGTCAAAAAAAAATTATTCAACAAACATGACCATGTCCACGTCTTAAACTCATACAGAGGCCTTAGTTTTGGTTTTAAATTACATAGAATATATCATCATTAATGTATTTATTGTCACACAGAGCAGAATAATTGTCCACAACAAACACATTCCCTTTAATTTACACCGTTGCAACAAACACATTCCCTTTAATTTAGACCGGTGTTCTGCCACAACAACACGTCGCTCCCGAAACACGGTTAATATCCACTGACTTGAGCAGCTAGACTTAATGTCAGAGGTTTGGAACTAAGCATTTTAAAATAGAAAGTCAAGCCAGTTGCAATGTTTGCAAGGAGGACAGGCTGGAGGCGAAGTTTTCAGACTAACTTTTCACCTGGAGGATAACGTCAATTATTTGCTGTGACTGAGGATTATCGTCTGCGTTTCAGACCAGAATGGACCATTACGTAAGTCGAACACTGAATGTATACTAATGTGCAAACATATATTGAAACTTTTAATATTTCTCATATGAAGCAGAAGCACATTTCTCAGGGTGAATGTAATAACAAAAGCCTCCGCGCTCGCGCCCCGGACTATAGGCAACAGAGGGGCTTGTCTCGCTCCGCCAGTTTGACAAAAATGCGTCAAAATTGATTACTAATGTGAAAGATCGGATTGGAAACGATCGGATCGATAGATATTTAAAATCACATGATCGGGATCGGATCGGGAGCAAAAAAAGGCGATCGGGACATCCCTAGCTACAACAATAAAAACTTAATTAAAACAATAAAAAATCTATTAAAATCAATTAAACAGTTACATACTGATGCAGGGAGGTTTGCAATTATGCCCTTAAATTGTTCATAAGTTAGTGGGAAATTATCTTTTAATGTTAGTGTTTAGTGCACTTCCAAATAGCTGGGGCATTAAAAGAAAAGGCTGACTTTCCAAGTTCAGAACCCTTTCACTGCCGCACTGCACTAGCAAAACGGTTAACCCTTTCACTGCGACAATTCACAGAATGTTACCCCTTTCACTGCCACACAACAGCCGGTTAACCCTTTCACTGCCACACGACAGAAGGTTAACCCTTTACTATCACACAACCGACGGTGACCGTCGGTTGTGTGATAGTAAAGGGTTAACCTTCTGTCGTGTGGCAGTGAAAGGGTTAAGCATAAGCCATTCATTTGAGCGAGTTAGATATGGTCCATAGTTCCAATCCAGCAGCATTGTGATATAAGGTGGTCATTTTCCTGGCAATGGCTTTAAAGATAAACAGATACCAGTGTTTATTTTGCCTCTCTGCCAGAGAAGACCAGCCCACTGTATGAAACAGATGCAATAGTGAATACCATATCTACTGTATCATCACCAGTGATGAACCTGAGTACAACATGATACAACAAGATGATACAACAAGAGGTGCAAATCCAGAGCCTGCAGGATAATGAAAGACCCCCACCACCCCAATAACAGCCTGTTCCAGCTGCTGAGGTCAGGCAGACGCCTGCGAACCCCAGCTACTAGGACAGAGCGGCTTAGGCTAAGCTTCTTCCCCCAGGCCATCAGAGTCCTGAACAATGAACATTGAGAGACACAGAAACTGAACTATCCACACACAAGCACACACAAGCACATACACGACATGCACGCTGAGCACGCTCACACACTAGCAGCCACTTTAACACTCATGCCGCACACACGCACACTTATGGCCAGAGGAAAGGCCACTTTAAATTAGAATAACATCAGGAACAGTGTATTGCACTACTAAAGCTACCTAGCATGTCCTATATGCTCTGTAAATACTATGTACAGATACCGAGATGGCACACCATGTTACCTGTTTATTGCACTGTTGTTGTTATTGGATTCTATTAATATGTTGTACCACTGTATTTTTATTGGATTCTATTATATGTTGTACCACTGTATTGCACATCGTCGCGGGCAAGACCAGCCGCATTTCATTGTATACCTGTATGCCGTGACAATTAAAACTCTTGACTTGACTTGACTTGATACAGTAGAGTAGACCATGTCTAGGGGTGTAAGAGTGGAAGAAGCAGCATTTCTATTAATTACATCACCATCACATCAAACACAGAGAGGAAAAAATAAAGTATTTATATTCTATGAAATGGTGCATAAACACACCATCACCATCAACAAGAAGTGTATTCCTTGTCAAACAGACGCCCGCATCAGCAAAGTGTTCAGTGAAGGCTCAAGGCTATACTAATTTAATTCAGTTGAGAAAGCAGTCACTCGTGGAAAAACATAAATACTACTTCAGCTGCGAGAAAAGCCAAATCAAATGATTGTTTAAAGTTTAGACCAAATTACTAGCTCGTCCTCAAACCTGGCAAAATTCTGGAAAGCAGTAAACTGAAACTTAAATAAAAGCACTAATTCCCTACCCACACATATTAACCGGCTCATGTACCACTGTATTTTTATTGGATTCTATTATATGTTGTACCACTGTATTGCACATCGTCGCGGGCATATTAATTCGGCTCAAACAAGGGACTAAACACGTTTCGCAATTATGCCACAACAATGTGGAACGCCCTACCCAAAGCTGTAAAGGAATGTGAATCCCTGCCCACATTCAAAACCGCCCTTAAAGAGCACCTACGGGAGGCTGCAATTCGAAACTGGCCACCGTAAATGCCCAAAACCCCCACCACCTCCTAATAGACAGTCTCCTCCCCACCGCATGTATATATTCCCTCCCCGCCGTATGTATATTCCCCTCCCACCCACCCACCCCCTCCTAATGTACAGTCCCCTCCCCATCATATGTATATACTCTGTCAGGACCTAGGGGTAACAGTACTGTATATTTGAATACCGCCTATGTCACAAATGTATCAGTACTAAATACCTATATGTCCCTATGCCATAAATGTCATGTATGTTATGTATGTCATAAATGTCTATATGAATTGAAAATGGGGGACCCTGATGGAAACAAGACAAACGTCTTTCTCAGGTCTGCATCCCCTTAACAATTGTATGTATTGAGCCGTACTGTATTGTACCCATTCTGCAATCTGTTAAATAAAGTTTTCATTCATTCATTCATTCATTCATTCAACCCTTTCACTGCCAACACGACAGCCGGTTAACCCTTTCACTGTGACAATACAGAAGGTTAGCCCTTTACTATCACACAACCGACGACGGCGATGCTCCATCATTAGCATCATTAGCTCCGCATTTGCGGAGCTAATGATGCTAATGATGGAGCATCGCCGTCGGTTGTGTGATAGTAAAGGGCTAACCTTCTGTCGTGTGGCAGTGAAAGGGTTATGATTTCCACAATTTACTGGGGTTGTTCCTGATCAGTTCCTTTTCTGTCAGCATTTCACTGTATGCCCTGGTACAGTATGTACAGTATGTTTCACTGTATGCCCTGGTACAGTATGTACAGTATGTTTCACTGTATGCCCTGGTACAGTATGTACAGTATGTTTCACTGTATGTCCTGGTACAGTATGTACAGTATGTTTCACTGTATGCCATGGTACAGTATGTACAGTATGTTTCACTACATGCCCTGGTACAGTATGTACAGTATGTTTCACTGTATGCCCTGGTACAGTATGTACAGTATGTTTCACTATATGCCCTGGTACAGTATGTACAGTATGTTTCACTGTATGCCCTGGTACAGTATGTACAGTATGTTTCACTGTATGCCCTGGTACAGTATGTACAGTATGTTTCACTGTATGCCCTGGTACAGTATGTACAGTATGTTTCACTGTATGCTCTGGTACAGTATGTACAGTATGTTTCACTGTATGCCCTGGTACAGTATGTACAGTATGTTTCACTGTATGCCCTGGTACAGTATGTACAGTATGTTTCACTGTATGCCCTGGTACAGTATGTACAGTATGTTTCACTGTATGTCCTGGTACAGTATGTACAGTATGTTTCACTGTATGCCATGGTACAGTATGTACAGTATGTTTCACTACATGCCCTGGTACAGTATGTACAGTATGTTTCACTGTATGCCCTGGTACAGTATGTACAGTATGTTTCACTATATGCCCTGGTACAGTATGTACAGTATGTTTCACTGTATGCCCTGGTACAGTATGTACAGTATGTTTCACTGTATGCCCTGGTACAGTATGTACAGTATGTTTCACTGTATGCCCTGGTACAGTATGTACAGTATGTTTCACTGTATGCTCTGGTACAGTATATACAGTATGTTTCACTGTATGCTCTGGTACAGTATGTACAGTATGTTTCACTGTATGCCCTGGTACAGTATGTACAGTATGTTTCACTGTATGCCCTGGTACAGTATGTACAGTATGTTTCACTGTATGCTCTGGTACAGTATGTACAGTATGTTTCACTGTATGCTCTGGTACAGTATGTACAGTATGTTTCACTGTATGCCCTGGTACAGTATGTACAGTATGTTTCACTACATGCCCTGGTACAGTATGTACAGTATGTTTCACTGTATGCCCTGGTACAGTATGTAGTACAGTATGTTTCACTACATGCCCTGGTACAGTATGTACAGTATGTTTCACTGTATGCCCTGGTACAGTATGTACAGTATGTTTCACTACATGCCCTGGTACAGTATGTACAGTATGTTTCACTACATGCCCTGGTACAGTATGTACAGTATGTTTCACTACATGCCCTGGTACAGTATGTACAGTATGTTTCACTGTATGCCCTGGTACAGTATGTACAGTATGTTTCACTGTATGCTCTGGTACAGTATGTACAGTATGTTTCACTGTATGCCCTGGTACAGTATGTAGTACAGTATGTTTCACTGTATGCCCTGGTACAGTATGTACATTATGTTTCACTGTATGCCCTGGTACAGTATGTACAGTATGTTTCACTGTATGACCTGGTACAGTATGTACAGTATGTTTCACTGTATGCCCTGGTACAGTATGTACAGTATGTTTCACTGTATGCCCTGGTACAGTATGTACAGTATGTTTCACTACATGCCCTGGTACAGTATGTACAGTATGTTTCACTGTATGCCCTGGTACAGTATGTACAGTATGTTTCACTGTATGCCCTGGTACAGTAGGTACAGTATGTTTCACTGTATGCTCTGGTACAGTATGTACAGTATGGGTTAGGGTTAGGGTTTCACTGTATGCCCTGGTATATACAGTATGTACAGTATGGGACAAATAAACATCTTGAGGATGATGTAACCCATCATATTTAAACAGGTCCCACTTGGTCCAAAAGGAAGTCCAATGGCAGTAGTGGAATCTTATATTTTTAGCAGACTAAAAATACAGCTATAATTATCACAAACCAATATCACAAACGACCCACTCCTCAACACAGATGGCAGGCTAACAGGTGCACTTAGCATGAACTCACCTGGAGCGGAAGAGGGGGGGGGGAGAGGCCTGTGGGGGAGGGGGTGCAGTGATGAATGTACTTGGGAACTAGGGCGGACGTCCTTTGCTACTGCGACCAATTACTTCCTCCCTGTGTTTCGTCCGGCTGAGTTACAGCTGTGGCTCGCAGGTGTGTTCTCTCTGAGCTGCCTAAACCTGCTTTCAGGAGCATCACAGTCCCAGTGTTCTGCAGGTGTGTTCTCTCTGAGCTGCCTAAACCTGCTTTCAGGAGCATCACAGTCCCAGCGTTCTGCAGGTGCGTTCTCTCCGAGCTGCCTAAACCTGCTTTCAGGAGCATCACAGTCCCAGTGTTCTGCAGGGTTTTCTGCTAAAGGAGCAGAAACCGCTCATATTCAGACACTCGTGCACTTTTAAGGACCTTTCTGGAAACTTTTTTATTTCACCTACACCGGCTAAACTATATGTTTCCCCTTCTTTTTTGTTTAGATGTGAAGCACTTCCTATGCCTCTAATGCTCACAACACTATACATTACGTGCCCCTTTCACATTTTGACAGGATCTCTGGGTAACAGCACTGTATATTTGAATACCGTTTATGTCACAAATGTATCAGTACTAAATACCTGTATGTCCCTATGCCATAAATGTCATGTATGTTGTGTATGTCATAAATGTCAATATGAATTGAAAATGGGGGACCCTGATGTAAACAAGACGAAAGTCTTTCTCTGGTCTGCATCCCCTTAACAATGGTGTGTATTGAGCCGTACTGTATTGTACCCATTCTGCAATCTGTTAAATAAAGTTTTCATTCATTCATTCATTCATTCATGAGAACAGCACAGCCTCATCTGCAGGGTGTTAATCAGCTCCTACCACACACTCAACGTCCAAAGCCTGTCTGCACTTTCAATCCTTATCTAACACACTCTCTCTCTCTCTGCCTGTCTCCACCACACCTACCTCTCTGACCTCTGACCTCTGACCTGGCACCTTTAGATGCTGTCATCTCCCCCAATATATACTTTATATACATTGAAAAAACCTCGACATCCTTCAGCATGTACAACAGTGCTGTATATACCGCATAGATACATTATATATTTATATTTACAGCATATACATATCCATATCTGTCTCAACCTGCATACAATCCTCCTATATACCTACTTATACACCTGCATATAACCTATATAACTCTGTATCATGTACAATAATACTGTATACCGTGTATATATATATATTCTTACTCATATATATATATATATAATCACCATATAGTCTGTACATACCTGCACCTAATCCTTTTACATATCTGTAGATACTATATCTATATTATCTGTACATATGCCTTACCTACTCTTACTAGTTACGCTGCTGGCCAGTATGACTTACTACCATAGTGTCTTTATACCTGTATCACTGTACATATTAATACTATATCTATATCTGTACATATCCCTTACCTACTCTTACTAGTTACACTGCTGGCCAGTATGACTTACTACCATAGTGTCTTTATACCTGTATCACTGTACATATTAATACTATATCTATATCTGTACATATCCCTTACCTACTCTTACTAGTTACACTGCTGGCCAGTATGACTTACTACCATAGTGTCTTTATACCTGTATCACTGTACATATTAATACTATAACTATATCTGTACATATCTCTTACCTACTCTTACTAGTTACACTGCTGGCCAGTATGACTTACTACCATAGTGTCTTTATACCTGTATCACTGTACATATTAATACTATATCTATATCTGTACATATCTCTTACCTACTCTTACTAGTTACACTGCTGGCCAGTATGACTTACTACCATAGTGTCTTTATACCTGTATCACTGTACATATTAATACTATATCTATATCTGTACATATCTCTTACCTACTCTTACTAGTTACACTGCTGGCCAGTATGACTTACTACCATAGTGTCTTTATACCTGTATCACTGTACATATTAATACTATATCTATATCTGTACATATCTCTTACCTACTCTTACTAGTTACACTGCTGGCCAGTATGACTTACTACCATAGTGTCTTTATACCTGTATCACTGTACATATTAATACTATATCTATATCTGTACATATCTCTTACCTACTCTTACTAGTTACGCTGCTGGCCAGTATGACTTACTACCATAGTGTCTTTATACCTGTATCACTGTACATATTAATACTATATCTATATCTGTACATATCTCTTACCTACTCTTACTAGTTACACTGCTGGCCAGTATGACTTACTACCATAGTGTCTTTATACCTGTATCACTGTACATATTAATACTATAACTATATCTGTACATATCTCTTACCTACTCTTACTAGTTACACTGCTGGCCAGTATGACTTACTACCATAGTGTCTTTATACCTGTATCACTGTACATATTAATAATATATCTATATCTGTACATATCTCTTACCTACTCTTACTAGTTACGCTGCTGGCCAGTATGACTTACTACCATAGTGTCTTTATACCTGTATCACTGTACATATTAATACTATATCTATATCTGTACATATCTCTTACCTACTCTTACTAGTTACGCTGCTGGCCAGTATGACTTACTACCATAGTGTCTTTATACCTGTATCACTGTGTACATGTTGGTATTACAACTCTGTACATACATGGGAGTAGCAGTACACCCAGTAGTACTAATCTATATAGTTGAACACCTGTACATTGTATATTATTATTGCACTTTACTGTTACATTTGCACTCTGGTTGGATGCCAAACTTCTTTTCGTTGTACAGTACTTGTGCTGCATGATGAAAATACATTTTAATCTAATATAATCTCAATCTAATCATTCAGGCCCTTCACGTTCTCCTAGTCCGCCCCACACTGCAACACATGCAGGTCAGCCTCTTACAGGCAGCAGGTCGGCCTCTCGGCACGGATCACTGTTCTCACATCTTGTAGCCGACTGTACTTCAGTTGATGAAAATGTTATGGTTTTCAGAGCCAGCGATCAAATCAACATATGTGACAGAGAAACGCAAGGAGCCATTGGATGTGGCTTTTAGCCTGCATGCAGCCAATGGCTAAAAGCCACTCATAACGGTACGAGTGTAATTTCACAAGATGTAACGTTATTAACTTTTGGTTATTTATATTCTAGAATATAAATTGCTTTCAATTGCCTTGCTAGCCAATATTGGCTTTATTATTAATATGAGCTGTCTGTGAGTGATCCAACGAAGAAGTGCGCTCCGGAAGGCATTGAATTGTAGTGTGGGATTGCACTGGATAAACCTGATTGATGTCACAATGGATTTATGAATGTCTGCCATTACAAAATGATCGTTACCCAACTCAGGCCACGGTGAGACAGACAGGTGGGGCACATTATCTTGCATGCTGGGGGGCAAACTAGCGGGCTCTAGCCTACTGGATATGATGTGTCTTGGTGGGCTACAGCCTACTGGATATGATGTGTCTTGGTGGGCTACAGCCTACTGGATATGATGTGTCTTGGTGGGCTACAGCCTACTGGATATGATGTGTCTTGGTGGGCTACAGCCTACTGGATATGATGTGTCTTGGTGTTCTCATTATCACTGCTTATCAGCCCACATCCTCTCAGCTGCTCCCACATTGGTTGGGCATTACATTTACATTTATATTTAGTCATTTAGCTGATGCTTTTATCTAAATTGTCTACAACAAGTCAGCAGAAGGGACACACATCTGGCAGCTTAACCGTTTTGGTAGTGTGGCGGTGAAAGGGTTATTTATTAGTTAATTATTAGTAATTTGTTCACTGTTCACAGTGATCCAATAAAATAATGGCACCAACAAAAAACTCAACTCAACTTAAACTTGACACACTCTCTTACTATTACTATTTCTATTATTATCTTTTTTTCTACCTGTACCTCCCCTCCCCCCTCTGCCATGCTGCTATGACAGCTGCATTTCCCCAAGGGGATTAATAAAGGAACACTTGTCACTTGACTTAAACTGCCTGATTCACAGTTCCTGAAAGCACCTCCTGCCCCCCCCCCCCCCCCCCCCCCCCCCCCCCAAGTCTTGTTTTTGATTTAACGCTTTCACTACCACACTACAGAAGGTTAACCCTTTCACTACCACACTACAGACGGGTAACCTTCTGTAGTGTGGTAGTGAAAGTGTTAACCCGTTGTAGTGCGGTAGTGAAAGGGTTAACCTGTGGTAGTGAAAGTGTTAACCCTTTGTAGTGTGGAAGTGAAAGGGTTAACCTGTAGTGTGGTAGTGAAAGGGTTAACCTTCTGTAGTGTGGTAGTGAAAGCGTTAACCTTTTGTAGTGTGGAAGTGAAAGGGTTCAACTGCTGTAGTGTGGTAGTGAAAGGGTTAACCTTCTGTAGTGTGGTAGTGAAAGGGTTAACCCTTTGTAGTATGGTAGTGAAAAGGTTAACCGTCTGTAGTGTGGTAGTGAAAGCGCTAACCGTCTGTAGTGTGGTAGTGAAAGCGTTAACCGTCTGTAGTGTGGTAGTGAAAGGTTAACCTTCTGTAGTGTGGTAGTGAAAGGGTTAACCGTCTGTAGTGTGGTAGTAAAAGGTTAACCTTCTGTAGTCTGGTAGTGAAAGGTTAACCTTCTGTAGTGTGGTAGTGAAAGGGTTAACCTTCTGTAGTGTGGTAGTGAAAGGTTAACCTTCTGTAGTGTGGTAGTGAAAGGTTAACCTTCTGTAGTGTGGTAGTGAAAGGTTAACCTTCTGTAGTGTGGTAGTGAAAGGTTAACCTTCTGTAGTGTGGTAGTGAAAGGTTAACCTTCTGTAGTGTGGTAGTGAAAGGTTAACCTTCTGTAGTGTGGTAGTGAAAGGGTTAACCCTTTGTAGTATGGTAGTGAAAAGGTTAACCGTCTGTAGTGTGGTAGTGAAAGCGCTAACCGTCTGTAGTGTGGTAGTGAAAGCGTTAACCGTCTGTAGTGTGGTAGTGAAAGGTTAACCTTCTGTAGTGTGGTAGTGAAAGGGTTAACCGTCTGTAGTGTGGTAGTGAAAGGTTAACCTTCTGTAGTGTGGTAGTGAAAGCGTTAACCTTCTGTAGTGTGGTAGTGAAAGGGTTAACCTTCTGTAGTGTGGTAGTGAAAGGTTAACCTTCTGTAGTGTGGTAGTGAAAGGTTATCCTTCTGTAGTGTGGTAGTGAAAGGGTTAACCTTCTGTAGTGTGGTAGTGAAAGGTTAACCTTCTGTAGTGTGGTAGTGAAAGGTTAACCTTCTGTAGTGTGGTAGTGAAAGGTTATCCTTCTGTAGTGTGGTAGTGTAAGGTTAACCTTCTGTAGTGTGGTAGTGTAAGGTTAACCTTCTGTAGTGTGGTAGTGAAAGGTTAACCTTCTGTAGTGTGGTAGTGAAGGGTTATCCTTCTGTAGTGTGGTAGTGAAAGCGTTAACCTTCTGTAGTGTGGTAGTGAAAGCGTTAACCTTCTGTAGTGTGGTAGTGAAAGGTTAACCTTCTGTAGTGTGGTAGTGAAAGGGTTAACCTTCTGTAGTGTGGTAGTGAAAGGTTGACCTTCTGTAGTGTGGTAGTGAAAGGTTAACCTTCTGTAGTGTGGTAGTGAAAGCGTTAACCTTCTGTAGTGTGGTAGTGAAAGCGTTAACCTTCTGTAGTGTGGTAGTGAAAGGGTTAACCGTCTGTAGTGTGGTAGTGAAAGCGTTAAGATGGTGGTTGGGTGAAGTAAACTAATTGCTAGTAGTCATACTCTTGGGTTCATGTTTGTTAAATAAATTAAACATGTGTTTGTGTATTAAACATCCCTAGAAAATACACTTCAGTAGCTATGTCTATCTATATCTACAGTATATTATATATACCTTGATGAAACCCCATTTACAGAGGATAGCTCAGGGATTAGCCCAGAAACACGACATGCTTGGCACAAGGGAAAATGCTGAATATGACTCAACATTGAAATGTTCATGGCATCATATACATTTTAAGTGATAACCTACTACTGTATATGCAACACTGAAGAACCCATCAAAACCGGTAAGTCCGTGCATTCACGACCCATCAAAATCTTTCCATAGAGAAACGAAATTGTGAATTGTATTAACTTGTTTTCCCCTGTTAATTTTGTTTTGAACGAATCTCTCAGAGTAGATATTGCTCTGTTTGGTATTTGATTGTGGACACGACGCTTGTAATTATCCAGGCCTTCATTCCTCACACCTCCGGCAACAACCGCATACTTGTGATCCCGTCGTGCCGTTATTAAAATAATGTTTGATTCGCAACAATCTTCATCGATCAAGGGAATGATCCTGCCGTTGAATTCTCTCTCACTAACGGCCTGTGGTGATTAGTACCGGTAGAAATGTTTGGTACCGCTGAGTCATGTTTTGTTTTAATGATCAGTTATGCCCTCCTCAATTTATTCCAGTCTAATTCCAATTATGAATATCAGCCACGAGAAGGAAAACATGCCAGTAATGAGCGGAGTCGACCACGCTGAGTGTCACGGGCCAAACTGATTAAACACAAATAACTCTACGCTCATCACAGACTGAGTGCAGCACTAGTGTCGTGTTTGTTATGTCAAACCTGGAGCCATATCTCCCAAATAAATATGCAGTGAACCTGCGTGACGAGTAAAAGAAAACTCTTGAGAAAAAAATCTCCTTTCACATGAATTGATCGGCCTATTATGTGCCTCTCCCCCGTCAGTCACCGTGAAGTACATTTTGAGTGAGCGCTGCTCGCCCACGCACTGGGTTCACTCGGAGGTCGCGGCGTGTCGTATTTTCCAACTCCAACTACCCATCGATCTCCCATCATCCCCGGCTGGCCTCTGCCTCTCGCAGAGGCGTTTGAAATGAGACGCACAGTTATCTGGAGACTTCAAAGGCTCACGAGAACCCGCTCGTGTCACTTTAAGGCCTGCCTCAGACGGAGGGGCACCATCCCGCCGCTATCATAGCACCGCCACTCCGCCAGCTCCCTCGGGGTTAATGCCGCATTACTCTGCCACTCCGGGGGACGAGCCCGTGTCCCCATCTCCACCCCATGCAAAGGCCCCCGGGTCGTCCCTCACGGTGATGATGGACCACGTCCCGGGGCGGAACGCAGGGAGTAAATCACCGTCGCCCCCGCAAGGTGCTGCTGGCATAGGCACCGGGATTTACGATCATATTTTGTTTCATTTTTGTTAGAAGGCGAGTCCTACTCTGTCACCCCCCCCCCCCCTCCCCTCCTTCACCTCCTCTCCAACTTCTTATTGTTTGTGGTTATTTATTGAGGGGAGGTTAGGCGGTAGATCCTGTGTGCCATCATGGGCCCCGCGTGCCCCCTCCTGTTTGACCGCGGGTCCTGTGTAGATTTATGGCAACCTGTGGCAAAGCCACGGCTCAAAGCAATGCAGCCTCTGACTTCCGAAGTCTTTTTGGAATACACAGGCTTCTCCTCCAGGTGTGAGATACTCTGTCGCTGTTTAGAGGAGCAATGGTTACTCTCACACACTCTGTTCTATTTTGGAATTAATTGATCTGCGAAAGGTTCTCACTTTCCATTATTGTAAGCAGTTTTGACAGGGAATTTCTTTTAAACTAAAAAAAGATGACTTCACTTGTTGAGTACAGTGGGGGGGGGGGGGTCAAAAACGTTATTTAAACCTGCACTATGGAACTTTTTCATAAAATAAATATTGCTTTGGGCTGAACAGGAGAAGAAACACTCCCAACAGGCTAGCGATGAAACACAGTGCATTTGCCCAGACAAGCTTCTTTGGTCAGGGTCAAGGTTAGGGTCAGGGTCAGGGTCAAGGTTAGGGTCAGGGTCATGGTCAGGGTCAGGGTCAGTGTCAGGGTCAGGGTGAACAACACAAACAGCTCCAAAATTACCTCGCTTTTTTGTTGCCCTTCTCTTTTATCCGCCATGTTTAAACAACGTGCAGTTACCTCCCACTGCCACCGGGTGCCGACCTTCCATAGTGCAGTTTTTTTAAGCAAGGGGAGCCAGACTCCTGACCTGGGCCAAAGGTAATAATAACACATCTGCTCAACTGTTATAAATAATGGAATGTCTGCCCTGCCCACAGAGGTGGAAGAGTGTGGGATATTGGGGCAGCGATGCTCCACCACGCTACCGTCTTCAACACCAAAAAACAATATGACTGTGCATTTGCTTGGCTGCAAACGCTGCGAAATTCCACACTTAAATTAACATCGCCTGGGTGTCTGCAAGCTATCATTTCTCTCTCTCTATCTCTCTCTCTCAAAATTACATTTTCTCATGAAACCTTGTGAAATCGAGGTCAAATCGTGGGCTGTGGTGGCATCGCTTGGAGCCTATAGCCCGGGGGCAGGGCCGCCTGGGAGAAATGCGAGGCCCTGTGCGAGATTTAACGCGAGCCCCCCCCCCCCCCCCCCCCCCCACCAAAAGGTTTAAAAAAAAAATATATATATATATATATATATTTTTTTTTATACCGTCAACATATTCTTAAATAATAGCGCTGCCCGAGGCGGGGCATGATACAGTCAACATATAGCAAAAGAGAGAGCGAGAGAGAGCTCCCGTTCTACAGTCAATATACAGTGTACAGAGAGAGAGAGAGAGAGACACATTGGAAAGAAATTGAAATGCTATTTGGCCCTAAACAGAGAGTACACAGTGGCAGAATACCTGAGCACTGTGACTGAAGATCCTTGAGCACAGCCTAGCCATCGAGAAAGGCCGCCATAGGCAGACTGTGTGTGTTAGAAAGAGAGAGAGAGAGAGAGAGAACATGTGTGTTTGTCATGTGTGTGTGTGTTAGAGAGAGACTAGAGCATGTATGAGAGATTCAAAAGGACAAAGATCAACACTTAAATCCAAGAGAGAGAGAGAGAGAGAGAGAGAGAGAGAGAGAGAGACACACACATTGGAAAGAAATTGAAATGCTATTTGGCCCTAAACAGAGAGTACACAGTGGCAGAATACCTGAGCACTGTGACTGAAGATCCTTGAGCACAGCCTAGCCATCGAGAAAGGCCGCCATAGGCAGACTGTGTGTGTTAGAAAGAGAGAGAGAGAGAGAGAGAACATGTGTGTTTGTCATGTGTGTGTGTGTTAGAGAGAGACTAGAGCATGTATGAGAGATCCAAAAGGACAAAGATCAACACTTAAATCCAACAAGAAGAGGGTCTATACCAGAGAAACCAAAGCAGCAAGGAGCCAATGGCCGACATCAGCTAAATAGGCTAGCCAGGTACTGTGACACCAGGCCACACACAGCTTTGGCCAACGGCCCAACGCTACACAAACGACCATTCACACACAGCACATGTCGTATCTCCAAATGTTGTGAAGTAGCATATGTTTTGCCTGGAAAAAAACATCGTTATTAACAAAACATTCGGGAGGGGAAGGAAGGAAGAGTGGGGTAATGTCATGACATCGTACCTGCACGAGGAACGCAGGGCGAAAGGCCGCAACACAGGTCTCCACGTTGACGAAAGGCCTCTCGCTGTCGGGACAAATAAGCTATGGCCAGAGCCTTGTCATGGTGCAGGCCCGACTACATCTTCTGTCAAAGATGATGTCGTAGTCAGAGTGCCAGGGCCTGCTATTCTCAAGGCTAACTGATAGCATCAAACGAACGTTCCCAGCTGACGCTAAACAGCTAACTGGCTAACAGTTAGCTCAATCAGGCACCTGGCTGTATGTAGCCGCATAGCTTGCTTCTGCGTTAGCTAACAGCTAACAAGCTATGCGGCTACATACAGCCAGGTGCTCTCACCAGGCACACACCGTTAGCTACTAGTAGTACTATATTAGCTAGTCGACCAGTTTGGCTCCAGAGAGAGAGAAAGAGATATAGGTCAGGTCCACGGCGGGAATATAATCATAGGTTGACTCACCATAACGCAGTATCAACGCGGCGCCAATGGTAAAGTTGAGACTTTCTTGGCCCACGGTGTAATTTCTTCTTCTTCTTCTTCGAGTACTTTCCGGCAGACTGGACACCTTTCGGCGTATTGCTGCCTAACAGATTTATCTGCTCACAAGTTCTCTTCTCCTTCTTTTGAAAAGACATCCACTCGCCTCGCCTCGCTCCTCTGAATAGGTTAGCTAACGCTAGTTAGCCTTTAGCTAAGCTAGCTACTAGCCGACATCATCATGGCTATACCATGACAAGGCTCCGGCCATTTGTCCCGCTAGCGAGAGGCCTTTCGTCAACGTTCCTTGGTGACCGACCGACTGATAATGACCGACCTCTTTCTTCGTCTTGGCTGGCATAACTAAGCATAATAGTCAAAAGCTGCACGCGCGAAATAGTCAAACGCAGCTGACTCACGCCGGCGTACTACACATGATGTAAGTAAAACCACTCCCTTCGTTGAAACCAATAGTATGTCTGCTGCAGAACCCCAGAGGCTGAGCTCCAATAGTGAGTATGTCTGCAGGACTGCAGACCCAGGAACAAGTCAGACACATTCTACAAACGTGTCTAATGTGAAATATATAAGCATATAAGCAAAACTAGATTTTAGGTCTCTGATGAAAAAGGGCCTCGCGGGAAGGGGGGCATCGCAAAAAAAAAAAAAAAATTTTTTTTTTTTTTTGCGAGGCCCCCCTTCCCGCGAGGCCCTGTGCGACCGCACTGCTCGCACATCCCCTGAGGCGGCCCTGCCCGGGGGGCGCGGTGTCGGTGATGAGGGGATCTGGAGCGTCTTGTTAGCCAGGTCGGTACATACAGTACATACAGGTCCTCCATCGGTTACATAACTCACTGACCGCCGTGGTCAACCAGAGACCTAAACTAGGCTGAAATATAACACGCCACAGGCCTTTCCTGTGATGTCTCTCTCCGCACTATATGCTGCAAATTACCATGAAGCCCCCGAGGCTGCTGCAGAACTCATTAGTGCTGAGTAATGAGGCTGCCGCTAATATGGAGGGGGGGGGGGGGGGGGGGATAAAGCACATAAAAAAAATAACTACGCTCTCTATCGCAGACTTTGTGATTGTTTGGCATTCTCCAATTTAATTAAACAATCACTAATCTGTCTGTAGAGGCTCCTGAGCTTTACATCTATAATGCAATATGGGCGCGACGTCACCAACGAAAACACGGACCTTCATTCAGCCCGGTGGTGATTACGATAATTCTCACGAGCTTCTGTTTGTTTGACAAGATATGAGGACATTTTTGTTTGTACACGTTGCTTTTTTTTCTCCCTTTTTCTTTTGGGTAGATTGTCGCGCGGCGATATGTCGAGGTGTCTCTCCTCTCCTTGTTCGGCGGGGAGGCGTGGAGTTGGGTCGGGCGGTGGTTGGGCTGTGTTCACTCCCTCCCCCCGCTCTGTTTAGACAGCGATGCCCAGGGGGCCCTGGAGTGGAACAGGTTCCATTATTTTGTCCTCCTCCTCACAGGATGAAGTGCCGGAGAAATGCCTCCAAACACATGCTCTGCTGCTGCAGCCGCTGGAGTCATCGACTGCGAAGTCCTCACTTGTCTCCTGTCACTTCCAATGGCTGCAGAGCGTCCTGAGGGGCAGTTTACACAGCGTGGCCTGACCTGCAGAGGAGCCGTCTCACAGTTTACACAGCGTGGCCTGACCTGCAGAGGAGCCGTCTCACGGCGACTGACTGTCAGCAGCATCACACTCTCTCTCCCTGCTGAGAGCGCCGATAGAGAATCATCTACGGCCTGCAGACTCCAAACACTGCATCGTCCGTCGACACATGTTTTTGTCACTTTACTTCTTAGCAAATCATTCCAAAATTGCTAGCTGGAAAATAGCAGGCATTTCTTCGTTACTGTGCGCCGTATTGAAAACCAGCTTGTAGGACCTATAGATACAATATAATTTATGTTTACATTTAGTCATTTAGCTGATGTTTTTACCCAAAGCGACTTACAAGTTCTGTAAGAACGTCAGCAGGAAGGGCACGACTCCGGCAGCGGAGGGTCAGTAACATTATTCACTATAACCGTGTCGAACCTGAGTGCTAAAGTCTTGAGTGCATAGTAGTATAAAGACATATTAGCATAGTAGGTAGTAATATAGACGAGGTGGGGGGCGGCAAGGTGGGGGGCGGCAAGGTGGGGGGCGGCAGTGGCTCAGGAGGTAGAGCAGTCGTCTGGCAATCCAGCGATTCCCGGTTCGATTCCCACTCCTCCCGGGCAGCGTGTCGATGTGTCCTTGAGCAAGACACTTAACCCCTAATTGCTCCTGATGAGCAGGTTGGCACCTTGCATGGTCGCCTTCGCCGTCGGTGTGTGAATGTGTGAGTGAATGAGTGAGTGAACGTGTGAGTGAATGAGTGAGTGAACGTGTGAGTGAATGTGTGAGTGAACGTGTGAGTGAATGAGTGAGTGAACGGGTAAAATGTAACAAATTGTAAAGCGCTTTGGATAAAAGCACTATATAAAAAAGCAGCCATTTATATATCCGGACCTGGGGCGACAGGGCCTTTGCTGCTGCTGCCCCCTCCCTCTGGAATGCCCTCCCCAGCCATATCCGTGATGCAAACACCCTGACATCTTTTAAATCAGCCCTCAAAACTCACCTTTTCAATCTGGCTTTTGACCTCTAATTCTGTCGGTTTTATTTTATTTTATTTTGTCATGTATTATTTTGTTCTGTTTTGTTCTGTTTTTTGTTTTGCCATAGTTTGTCTCTCCTGCCCATGTAAAGCGTCTTTGAGCACCTGGAAAAGCGCTATATAAAATAGATGTATTATTATTATTATTTACCAAGGTAGATTCCTTAATAACAGAGTGCATACTAGTAAAAGACGAAGGTTAGTATTTTTCTTTTCGTTCTTCATTTCAGATATTGATTGACTGAAAATAGCTTCTCTTTGATGACTCCCCTGGAGCTCTGATAGGAGTGGGTCTGAGGCGGCCAGAAGATGCAGAGCGTAGTGTTAGATGTTTCTGTAATCAGCCAGTATCACCTTTAGCATCTGTGTTTGTGAAGTTTCTGCGTTGTGTTTATTTCTCTCTCTGAAGTCGACCTTCTCATACTGGCTGTACATCTTTGTCATCCCCCTTAATGCAATCCGTAATCATAAGAATTCGACACTGGCAGACGTGGTACCTTTCTTGGAAAAACGTTGTTTATTCCATAAACAAAGCCTCGTAATCAGATGTAACCCATTCTGTATTGTCCTTGTTCAGTCTTAATTAATTCTCCTCTTCTTCTCCTCCGTCTCTTCTCATCTCTTTAATCCAATGGTTCTCTCTCTCGTCGTAGCCAACCACCATTTCCTGTTAGCCGAAGCTGGTGATGATGTGTCACTATTTCCCCTCCCCCACCCAGCGAGGGTGTGGAGGGATGAAAGTCTCTGATCAACGCGTCCGCTCGTCTGGGTGTCGTATCTCAGTCTAACTTATCCCGGAAGAAACTCACATCATAACGTCTTCTCCCTAGCAACGGGGGCCCACCCCCTTTCCTCGTTACTATGTGACGCGCTGGCATGGCAACTGATCTTCACCTTTAGCATGGTTCTATCGATGTCAAACTCTCCATAGTTCTCTCTGACCAATCCTGCCTGCTCTCAGTCCTTATCAGTCTTTATGTTAACAAGCTGCTGAATGACCTCGGAGCCATGGGCTCTGTCTATTAGTCTGCTGCTAACACACTGACTGCCGGCTACTTTTAAGATCTATAGATCCGTCTGAGTAGATGCTGTCACCCACCGATACAGTATATACATTATATACACATTGAAACACATAGATTCCTTCAGTAGGGGTCTTCAGGGTGTGTAGTTAGAAGATGCAGAGCGTAGGGGTCTTGAGGGTGTGTAGTTAGAAGTTGCAGAGCGTAGGGGTCTTCAGGGGGTGTAGTTAGAAGATGCAGAGCGTAGGGGTCTTGAGGGTGTGTAGTTAGAAGATGCAGAGCGTAGGGGTCTTGAGGGTGTGCAGTTAGAAGATGCAGAATGTAGGGGTCTTCAGGGGGTGTAGTTAGAAGATGCAGAGCGTAGGGGTCTTGAGGGTGTGTAGTTAGAAGATGCAGAGCGTAGGGGTCTTGAGGGTGTGTAGTTAGAAGATGCAGAGCGTAGGGGTCTTGAGGGTGTGTAGTTAGAAGATGCAGAGCGTAGGGGTCTTGAGGGTGTGTACCTCCCCCCACTCCCCCCCAACCTCCCCCCCCCCACTCCTATTCAACCCCCCCCACCCAACCACCTCCAACGTACAATCCCCCCCACCCCCCCCCACCTACCCAACCTCCTCCAATGTACAGTTTCTACGTCAAATGTATACTTTTTTTTCTGGACTCTTTTCGTATCACAAACAGTACTGTATTTGCAAATCTGGTATGTCATAAATGTATAGATGTAGCAGTACTGTCTATCTGTATGTCATGTATGTCATATATGTTACGATTAATTGAAAATGGGGGACCCTGATGTAAACCAGACGAAAGTCTTTCTCTGGTCTGCATTCCCTTAACAATTGTATGTATTGAGCTGTACTGTACTGTACCCATTCTGCAATCTGTTAATAAAGTGTTCATTCATTCATTCATTCATTCATTCATTCATTCATTCATTCATTCATTCATTCATCCATTCATTCATTCAGCTTAACCAGTGATAAACTAGGCGTGTAGAAACAGGCGTCACACGATTGGGCGCACATGTCACATGAAGTGGCCAATCAGAGAGCGTCAAAATGCGGCTACGGAAAAAAACAACGCGGACCAGTTAAAAGAGGCTCCCTGTATGACACGCACGCATGCGCAGTACTCCAACAGCTGATTCGAACCCCGAGGAGGGAAAACAAAACAAGCAGAAGACGTGCCGAGGTGAACTTCTAGTGTCTTACAACTTTAACTAACATCTGAACAGGTAAGTTCTGTTCACTGGACGTGTTGGCGACATAACATAACACAACATTAACACTTGTTAAGCTGTTGGCAGACATGACGTTAACGTTAGTTAGCTCTGCTCGCTGCTAGCGTTAGCTGCCGTTACAACAGTGGCTACTAAGTTAGCTAACGTTAACTACTTAACTACTACTAACGTTAACTACTACTAACGTTAACTACTTAACTACTACTAACGTTAACTACTAACTTTTAACTAATACTAACGTTAACTACTAACGTTAACTACTACTAGCGTTAGGTGATGATGAATGATGATGATGATGAATGATGAATTGAAAATGGGGGACCCTGATGTAAACAAGTCGAAAGTCTTTCTCTGGTCTGCATCCCCTTAACAATTGTATGTATTGAGCTGTACTGTACTGTACCCATTCTGCAATCTGTTAATACACTTTTCAATCAATCAATCAAAGGTGGAAGTAAACCACGGGGCGCAACTACCAGTCGACGTTACTGGTTTACCCTACAGCCAGGTTATGAGGTTACTATCAGTCATCTGTACTGAAATGTAATAATATTGATAAAGCCTGGATATGTTTTAAATCTATTTTTCTAAATGTAGTGGAGAAACTAGCACCAAGCAAAGTGGTAAGGATCAAGCGGGGGACCCTGATGTAAACAAGTCGAAAGTCTTTCTCAGGTCTGCATCCCCTTAACAATTGTATGTATTGAGCTGTACTGTACTGTACCCATTCTGCAATCTGTTAATAAACTTTTCAATCAATCAATCAAGCATAGAACAGAGCCCTGGGTCAAAGTGATGATATATTAAAACTGATTCATTTAAGAAATCAAAGTTTTTCAAAATGTAAGAAGTCAAGGGATCATTCAGACTATCAAGAGTTTAAGAAACTAAGAAGTGAAGCGAACAGGGAGTTTATGACAGCCAAAAAAAAACACCACTTTTCTGAAAATATAGTCGAACACAGTGAACAACCCCAGTAAATTGTGGAAATCATAACCCTTTCACTGCCACATGACAGAAGGTTAGCCCTTTAATGATGCTAATGATGGAGCATCGCTGTCGGTTGTGTGATAGTACAGGGCTAACCTTCTGTATTGTCACAGTGAAAGGGTTAACCGGCTGTCGTGTGGCAGGGAAAGGGTTCTAGGCTACAGCAAAAGGCTCAACCAAACCTAGCAGCCTTAGTTTGAACCACGAGGCTAAATTGACCTCAGACAAAAAAGAGGTGGCGGAGCGGCTGAACACGTACTTTACATCAGTGGCAAGTCGTCATCTAGTAGACGATCTCCAGAGCGTTCAGGGCGTCTCGGAGAAGCACAGGTTAATGACTATTACTCACAACTAGGGCTGCAAGAGGACTCTTTTTCTTTTAGTAAAGTGACAGAGAGCGCAGTCCTCAAGAGGCTAAGTCAACTTAATTCCAGTAAAGTGACAGGATTAGATCAGATGCCTGCTAGGTTTCTTAACGACGCAGCAGAGTGCATCAACCCGGTGATTACCCACCTAATCGATCTCTCCACAGAGCATGGGAAGGTACCAGCAGATCTAAAGAGTGCTGGAGTAATGCCACTATATAAGAAGTTATTCATATTAATATTGTAGAAATGTGTGCATTGAAATGTCTGTAAAGTCTTGACGACATTGAAAATGAGGGTGACCTCCATTGTCTTTTCGAGAATAAATAAAGGTTGATGATGGGAGAGAGAGAGAGAGAGAGATGGAGAGATGGAGAGAGAGAATGTGTAATGGACGGATTGTGCACATGATGGCAGACCATTTGGGGGGGAAAACACAGCTAACCGGTAATGACGGCAGCTCTAAAACATAACCGTTATGTTCATCCCTACCTCCTATATTTTAGAGCTTTCAAAACCCTTTGACAACTCTGATGGCTGAAAATATTACAATCTGTTTCAGTCTTATACTTATGAGGAAGCCTTTGTAGGCACAGAGTTAAAGGTTCAAGCATAACTTTCCACAATAAAGGGGCTTCTAGAATATACTCTGCCGATGACCAACACCGTGCTCGCAGCCTCACGACACCACCCTGGATGGTTCTGAGTAGGCCTGTCACGATAACACATTTTGCTGGGCGATTAATTGTCCCAGAAAATATTGCGATAAGCGATATTATTGCGGTTTTGAGATTTTTTTTGTTGAGAAATGTATTTCCCAAAAGTTTTCAATTAACCTTTTTACTAATATAATAATAGCATAATAATGCAAGGAAACCGTTTCAAAGTCCAATAAACCTTTATTTAACATTGGAAGATATTTTAAATATCCTAAATAAAAAAATGCTCAGTTTGATTGTTTATTATAAAACAAACTGAAACTGGAAACAAGCCCTCTGTCTGGCTTTTTGTATCATCCTTTTAACATGTACATTTATTATTGATGTACCTTGCAGTACCATGTACAAAATGTTAATAAAGTATGAGGAAAAAACTGTGGAAACGTAATAAATAAAAAGGCAGTGAAACAATAATCAAATAAACACCAAAATATATACTATCTCTATTGGAATGGAGACTTCAGCACAGGATAAACTAGGGATGGGCAAAAATAATCCAGATCGATTGATCACATGATGTACTAGAGTACTCGTGGAGGAAAACGCTGTACAAAATAAACATCTTTTCCGGTGTTTTAGACTTTTATTTTGAAACCCACCCACCGGTCCGGAGCGGAAGTATTGTTGTTATTATCCTAGCAGAACGTATTGAGCGGACAACTTGTCTCGTCCGGTTCTGTGTTTTTGAGCTAATGATAAAACAAATGTTGAGATTGTTGGTGAACAACTAACTTTAGGTTAGTTTTAACGTTAGCTACTAACGTTAGATGCAGCTACTACAGGCAATCAACGATGAGGAGGAAGCGGGTGGGGACTGTACATTGGAGGTGGTTGGGTGGGTGGGGGGGGGGGGTGGGTAGGAGGGGTGGGTGGGGGACACTGTACAACTGTACAAACAACACTGTACATTGGATTATTGACAAGACCATACTTGGTAATTTACTGTACATTGGCGGGGGTTGTGTTCGGACATTTACAGGGGCCAGTTTCGAGTTGCAGTCTCCCTTAGGTGTTTTTTGAGAGTGTTTTTGAAAGTGGGTAGTGATTCACATTCCTTTACAGCTTTGGGTAGGGCGTTCCACATTGATGTGGCATAATTGCGAAACGTGTTTAGTCCCTTGTTTGAGCCGAATCTGGGTTTAACATGATTTGTGGAGCTCCCTCTGGTGTTGTGATCGTGGTATTCACTGACCTTTGGGAAGTATTTAGTCATGTACATGGGTACCTTGGTCGTGTAGTGTATCTTGTAGACCAGGCCCATTGCAAGTTGCTGTACTCTGTCGTCTACTCTAAGCCATCCTAGGTTGTCAAAGTGGGCAGGGGTGAGGTGGGTTCTAGGAGTAAGGTCAAGCAGTAGTCTGACCAGTTTGTTTTGAGATGTTTGTAATTTTGTTTTTAGCGCCTTTGAGGTGCTTTGGTACCATGAGGTGCAAGCATAGTCGTAGTACCCTTGAATGAGTGCTCCTGCTAGAGTCTTCAGGGTATTCTTGTTTACCAGTGAGGAGATCCGGTACAAGAAACGAGTTCGTTGGTTGACTTTTTTTATTACATTGGATGCCATTTTGTCACAGGAAAGATTTGCCTCTAGGATGGAACCCAGGTAGGTAATATCTTCTTTCCTTGTGACAATATTGTCACCCACTGTAACTGAGAAGCCGTCGGTCTTGCTGAGTTTGTTATTTGAACCGAAGAGAATGGACTCTGTTTTGCCCATGTGTAATGATAGTTTGTTATCAGCGAGCCATATGCAGATTTTGCTTAGTTCTGAGCTGAGGGTTTTTTCAACCTGTAATTTGTTCTTGTCAGAGACCAGCAGGGCTGAGTCGTCCGCAAACAGGAACAAGTTGCAGTCACAAGCTGACGACATGTCATTTGCATAAATTAGGAACAGTAGCGGACCTAGTATGCTTCCTTGTGGAACACCACAGTTTACTGTGAGGGGGGGGGATAGGGTACCGTTTACCTCCACCATCTGCTCTCTCCCCTCCAGGTAGGATTGCATCCAGCTCACTGATTGACAAGCTAAAAGCAATTGGTTTTGATAGTCTATCAGAATGGTGTGATTGACAGTGTCGAAGGCCTTTTGTAGGTCCAGCATGACCATGCCGCAGTATTTGCCCGCGTCCACCTCTTGTTTGATGTGGTCGTTTAAATAGAGAAGGCATGTGTCAGTGGAGTGGGATGTTCTGAAGCCAGATTGGAATTCGTAGATTAGATTTTTTTCCGCAAGGTATTTTTCGACCTGTTCGTATACAATTTTTTCCATGACTTTCGAGATGGAGGTAAGGATAGAAACAGGGCGGTAGTTGCCTGGGTCTAATTTACTGCCTTTTTTGTGCAGAGGGGTCACTCTCGCAATTTTGAAGTCCTTGGGGACGTGTCCCTGTTTTATAGAGAGGTTTATTATGTGTGTGATGACTGGGGTGATGGCGGCTGCTGAGTCTCTGAGGAATTTGGAGGGGATGTTGTCATGGCCAGTGGCCTTGTTAGGTTGGAGGGCGCTCAGTTTTTTGAGTACCTCATCTGTTGTTACCATTTCCAGTTTGAAGTCGTCTTTGTGGACCCCTAGGTTTTTGTAGTAAGCTACTATGTGTTCTACCCCATAATGCCCTGAGTGGGAGGGTAGTTTGTTTACCAGTGTTGTGGCTATGTTTGTGAAGAAACTATTTAAGTAATTGGCTACATCCAGCTTTTCTGTGATGAGCGTGTTGTCCGTCTTTATGTTTATGTTTGAGAATCTGGTTTTAAGTTTTTTACTGCAGCCTAGTTGGTTATTGAGTAATTTCCAAAGTTCACGCGGTTTGTTTTTGTTTTCCTCGGTTTTGTCATTGATGAATTTTTTCTTTGCTGTTTTGATCATGGAGTTTACATCATTTCTTAGTCTGTTTCTTTCCAGTTTGAGTTCCGTCACGTGGGCTTGGAGTTCACTGCTCGTGCTTATGTTAAGCTTTGACTGACTTTTACGAAACTCAGAGCATTTTTTGTCTCTGGTTTTCATAGCGGTCAGTATTTCAGCGTGCATCCACGGCTCAGCGCGATTTTTTACCCTGGTGGTTCTTAGGGGGGCCATGTTGTTTAGTATCGTTGAAAATTTGGTTTTGAAGCCAAGCCATGTTTCTTCAACCAGTGTACCATTGAGCTCATCTGACCAGTCCAGACCCTCCAGTTCAAGGTTAAAGGCCTCGCTAGAGTAGGTTTTTAGGTCTCTAGATGTGACTGTTTTGTGACAGCCAGCCTTTTGTTTTAGCTTTTTGCGGGTACAGAATATCATATAATGATCACTTAACCCGCATGCTATAACCCCTTTGTTGGCGATCTTGGACTTGTCAGAGGTCAGGATGAGGTCAATGGTAGTCTGAGTTGACTCACACACACGTGTGGGTTGTGTGATTAGTTGGCTGAGGCCGTGCAGATCACAAAACCTATTGTAGGATTTGAAGACGGGTGCATCTTTTTGTTGCATATCCGTGTTCCAATCCCCAATAAGAATCATTTCTGTATCCTCAGAATTCCTATAGCTACCTGGTTTAAATATACCTGTTCCACAGCAGCCATGGTGTCTATAGTCTAGCTACCTGGTTTAAATAGACCTGTTCCACAGCAGCCGTGGTGTCTATAGTATAGCTACCTGGTTTAAATCTACCTGTTCCACAGCAGCCCTGGTGTCTATAGTATAGCTACCTGGTTTAAATCTACCTGTTCCACAGCAGCCGTGGTGTCTATAGTATAGCTACCTGGTTTAAATCTACCTGTTCCACAGCAGCCGTGGTGTCTATAGTATAGCTACCTGGTTTAAATATACCTGTTCCACAGCAGCCATGGTGTCTATAGTCTAGCTACCTGGTTTAAATATACCTGTTCCACAGCAGCCGTCGTGTCTATAGTCTAGCTACCTGGTTTAAATATACCTGTTCCACAGCAGCCGTCGTGTCTATAGTCTAGCTACCTGGTTTAAATAGACCTGTTCCACAGCAGCCGTGGTGTCTATAGTCTAGCTACCTGGTTTAAATAGACCTGTTCCACAGCAGCCGTGGTGTCTATAGTCTAGCTACCTGGTTTAAATAGACCTGTTCCACAGCAGCCCTGGTGTCTATAGTATAGCTACCTGGTTTAAATAGACCTGTTCCACAGCAGCCCTGGTGTCTATAGTATAGCTACCTGGTTTAAATATACCTGTTCCACAGCAGCCGTGGTGTCTATAGTCTAGCTACCTGGTTTAAATATACCTGTTCCACAGCAGCCCTGGTGTCTATAGTCTAGCTACCTGGTTTAAATAGACCTGTTCCACAGCAGCCGTCGTGTCGAAAGGTCTAGCTACCTGGTTTAAATATACCTGTTCCACAGCAGCCGTCGTGTCTATAGTCTAGCTACCTGGTTTAAATAGACCTGTTCCACAGCAGCCCTGGTGTCTATAGTCTAGCTACCTGGTTTAAATAGACCTGTTCCACAGCAGCCCTGGTGTCTATAGTATAGCTACCTGGTTTAAATAGACCTGTTCCACAGCAGCCCTGGTGTCTATAGTATAGCTACCTGGTTTAAATATACCTGTTCCACAGCAGCCGTGGTGTCTATAGTCTAGCTACCTGGTTTAAATACACCTGTTCCACAGCAGCCCTGGTGTCTATAGTCTAGCTACCTGGTTTAAATAGACCTGTTCCACAGCAGCCGTGGTGTCTATAGTCTAGCTACCTGGTTTAAATATACCTGTTCCACAGCAGCCGTGGTGTCTATAGTATAGCTACCTGGTTTAAATATACCTGTTCCACAGCAGCCGTGGTGTCTATAGTATAGCTACCTGGTTTAAATAGACCTGTTCCACAGCAGCCGTGGTGTCTATAGTATAGCTACCTGGTTTAAATAGACCTGTTCCACAGCAGCCGTGGTGTCTATAGTATAGCTACCTGGTTTAAATAGACCTGTTCCACAGCAGCCGTGGTGTGTGACATTGCATAGCCGGGTAATCACAGATGTAACAATAACATGAATTAGGGTTCTGTTGCACTTAGGAGTGCCAGAGCCTTTCCAGTGAACGGTACGCATTCGAACCGTACACCGTTCGGTACGACCTCCACGGTTCGGGGCATGTGTGTATTGTTCGGTTCAGGGGATGCGCAAGAAAATATTATGCACATACACACACCCAGAGACAGAGAGATTTGGTTTAACTAAGTTACCCGCTAGCTAAGCTGACTAACGTTAGCCACTAACCGTGGAAACGCTCACAGTGAAGTGACTCCACAACACCAGTTCCATTAGTGGGGAATGGGACTTCCTGGTTAAACAAATTTTAAAAAAGAGCTAAAAAAAAAATATATATATATATAGCGATTTTTTTCTTTTGCGATTTGATAGTTTCATCATTCCAAATCGCGATTTTGATTTAAAATCGATTAATCGTGCAGCCCTAGGTACCATGCAGTGGAAAAGCGGCATAAGAGAATACTTCATAATGTTTCATGTAAATATATATATATTTAGTACACATGATTTATTTATTTTAAATAACAGTGACTTTTCCTTTTTGATAAGAAATCCAGCCATATTCCTTTCCAATAGCTATACTAATTACCATCGAGAGCAATGGGCGTTAGTTATTATGGCTAGACAATGAAACCTTATCAACCATATTAATAAGCCATTCTTGTACTTAGCCGAAATTGACTCTGTCATGTTAACCTATGTCCTTACAAAACCTCTCCTCGTTAATCTGCCCGGTGTCATTTCAGTGAGATTTGTTTGGCTAAATTGCCCGTGCCGGTACCATTACTGCAGTATCTGAAATTAATCTGGCCTTTATAGAGATGCAGCCGCTAGAATCACACCGTGGATCTTGGAGAGTAATGGTGGAGGTCCATGGTAATGTGATAGAATGAATTATCACTGTGTGAAGAGGCGCCTTATGGAATTAATTAGGCTCCTATATTCTCCTGTCTCTCTTTCTCCACATATATCCCCTTTTTGTTTAAATCTCCCTGCATCACCAAGCAATCTATTCAAGTCATGTATTCCCCCCCGATACGCTCCGGAGGTTCCAATCTCAGGTCCCACTGGAAGTGGAGAGGAATATTTATAAGCTTGGACACCAAGGAGGGTTGCTCATCCTCTTTCTGCTGTGCAATTAAAAAGTTCGGAGTTCTCTGCATTTGAACGACATGGGATGGATCACACAATCTTAAGACCTCGCCACACCTCCCCCACTAGGGACGCATCGACTAGACGCTTTCCCAGCGCTAAGGCAATCACCTCGGAGTGGAGCTGATCACTGCCATCAGGTCGCTTCACATGTGCAGTTTAGTGTTGACGTGTGGCCGCCGGAGAGGCTTTCTAACACTGTAGACGGGAATTATATTGAAAATGGGGTGAGCGAGTCCAGACGTAGCCATGGCGACGTTCTCCGATGATTGAAAGGTCGGTCAGTGGGGAGGATTCAGCCGTTCTGCTCAGGTTCAGTTAGAGGGGGTCAGTCGTCATCCAAGAGGAGAGGAGAGGAAGAGTTTAGTGTCCAGGGCTGTACAGAATGTAATTTTGTAACATTCGAAGCTTCTATTGAAGTATTCAAACGAAGCTTCGAATGTCTGTTGTCATATTTTATGACAATCTAATTTATTTATTTGTATTCTTTTTTATAAATATCCTCAACTAAATCCTCAATTTGAATAAAGTGATTCATCTGATTAAATGAGTCTTTAGAAATGTCAGTTTCATCAACATAAATAATCCAATAAGTACTGTACACCAGAACAAGCACAGCTGAAAGCAGCACATCAGACCCAGGATTTAGTACCTAAAAGAGGAGCTAACTTCGGTTTCTCAAAAAACTCCTCATATTAATAATAAGGATATAACCTTGACTAATGAAAATAAGTTTGTAAAATGGTGTATTTTAAATGGAGGTTGGTAATTGTGCTGGTGTTCTCCTCCCCAGGACCACCTGATGTCCAAAAGGAAGGAGAAGGTCAAGCACCTTCAAGGCCTCCAGGTGACCTTCGATTCTTTTTTTGGAATTCGAAGCTTCGGGGCCGAGATTCGATTTTAATTCGAAGCTTCGAGATAAAAAATAAATAAAACATTTATAATTATTATTATAATTCAAAAAATTTGTTTTCTAATGTTGTGGGACTTGTACAGCACCTTGTTCAACTTTGTCAGTGCTGTAAAGTTTAAACCTTTTTAAATCTTAGACAAACGAAACACTGCTTTCATGAAATATTGTAAGCCGTTATATGAGGCGTTATAAAAGCAGCACAATGAACACAATCACTGGCCCAGTATGCCAGTAGGGTTCACAAGCCCAAGTTAGGGGTTTAAAGGTAATAGATTGAATTGGTCATCATCAGTCAAAATCAAGCACTGAGAGTTGGTACTGTATGGATAGTGAACAAGTTGTACTGGTGCAACTTACAGGAACAGCAGAATCGTGCACTTTGCGAGCGTCTACCGGCTCAGGGCTTCATTTTTCACCGAACATATAATATACTGTTCGAAACATCTATTTGCCGCCGTTCGAACGCCACCTCACTCGACCAATTGCGTGCCTCGGTTCTCGAGTTACATGACGACATGTCAGGCGAGCGCAGTGTTTTCCAGCTCATACCTCTATGCTGGAATAATGGAATATGGAATCTTGCAGCCACTAAAGACATTTTTAGTACACAAGTTCAACTCAAGTTCAAACCTCTGTTACTCTATTCATTAGCACTAAAAGTGATTATGCTTTTTTGCATTAGTAACTTCAGAATGTTATCTTTCAAAAGAGACCAGGCTCATGCATGTCATAAGTATAAAGCTAAGCTTTGCAAAAAAAGTATGCAGTCCTCAAGTAAAAAAATTCCCACTTTTCTGCCTGCCTGTTAAGAGGTTAAACAGCAGCAGTTCCAGAAGCCTAAACCGCCCACAAACCGCCCAAACAGCAGCGCCACCTGCTGCGACACCAAGCCGCCCCTGGCGGTGGATATGTTGCACGTGGACGACCCGTTCTGGAGACCGATCATTGTTTAGCCCCCCCAAAAAAAACACTGAAGGGAAAAAGATTATGCAAATCAGGGAGCGAGTGAAGGCTCTACCTTCTCGTACGCAGCAGCGGGTGAAACAGAGCGACAGTGGGTGTTCGACACACGGCAGCCTTTCTCTCAGCGTTGCCCCGCAAGGCAAAATGTTGAAAACAGTCATCATACAGTAACTCTTTATCCAATGTGTTCATGTTTTTCCCTCCTCACCCCTCCTTCATTCCAATTTTACACCCTCTGCCATCGAGGAGAGGGTTGCTATAGCATATTATTTACATTGGGGCTGTTCATTGTCTCTAAGTAATCCATTTGACTATGAATAGGCTGAAATTAAGCAAATTTTAATTAAATTTGAATATTAGGGATGCACCTATATGAACATTTTGGCCGTTACCGAGATAACCAATATATTTTTTTAAGATTTTATTTATAGCATTTTCAGCTTTTTCTGGCCACGCAGGACCTTTTGGCCACACAGGACCTTTTGGCCATGCAGGACCTTTTGGCCGCGCAGGACCGACAGAGGAGAGAGGGTGAAACGGGAGGAGAAGAGGGGAAGACATGCAGCACATGGCCACCGGGTCGGGGAAACTAACCCGGGGCGACCGCTTCGCGACTCAGCGCTCTATGTGGTGCTACTGGAGCACCCCTGAGATAACCAATATTAACATTTCTGTTATGGCCAATAACCGATATTACAGTCTATATGATAAAACACATTTCTATGATAATAAAAGGTTGTATATACATCCACTGAAACAATGTTAGCCCATAATACTTTGCTGTGTCAGCTAGACGGAGAAATAATAATCAGTTCTTCACATGGGCCCAGTTTCGCTCATCGGACCGATAGCGAAATATGAAAAAGTCACTTTCTTTGGATGATACTGATATGATCACAGATGTATCGGCCCTTCCTATAGAATGTTAATGGTAAAATATACATATTACCACATCAAGGAAGGCATAGAATTCTTACAATAAACAAGTTCATTGTGAGTTGCATTTCCAATAGGAAGCAATCATTAAGCATAGGGCTGTGCTTTGTATTCCCACGCCCACTCATTCATTGGCGTGCATTGCTGGCAAATCTTTCCAAAATCACAAAAAAGAGACTAGAACCAGTGATGCATTTTCAGTGTCAACAATCAATAATGTTTTGTTTTTCTTTACTTCATTCAACTGGCAGTTCAGTATGTCGGATTCATATATATTTTTCTAATTCTAATGACATTTTAATATTGACATTAATTCTGACCGCCCCTAATTTACATGATGTGCCATGATCCTCTGAGCCACACCTCAAGGCCTGCAGGTCACATCCCACCTCCCTGGCATTTCAGGCCCGCAGACTGAATTTGCCCATCAATTAATTTTGACCCGCCGTCTCTCGGTCAACTGGCCTGTGATGGAAATCAAGCGCACCTCGGACTCACTGCCAGACGATACAAATGTCTCGACTTTTCAAGCAAACTCTCAGCGTTATCTGCACCTGCATTGTGTCTTTTATTGAATACAAATTAAACCCTGATTTCATGGACCATTGGAGGAGGACCCAATATTTAGCCTTCAGTTCTACCTTGTGTTTTTAATTCATTACTTTTTGCTTTTAAAAGCTCGCCAGTCATCCGTTTTCACTCAACTCAAGCTGTGGTATCATTAGGTTGCATCCAATTTGACTATCGAGCAAATTATTACTAATTCATCATACCTTCTCTGAAATCAAATCCGTGGAAAGTATAGGTTTTGTGCAAGATAAGTAAAAGCGATGGTAGATGAGAGGCTGATACCTAGAATTATAACTAGTGTGGGTGAATAACTTAATTGAAACTGAATAGGTATTAGCTTGCAAATTCATAATTATCTTTATTCATTTCACACAATTACTCTCACTCTTACTTACTATAATTGTTTTGCGTGAGACCAGTGGAAGTGAGGTGTGAGATGTTTTGTGTACATGTGTAACCATTCTCCAATAGTCCACGACCAGTTTAGCCTAGAACTGCTAATCTTACAAACTTGTAGGTGAATAATTAATTGAATCCTAATATATGTAATTATATTACACACCTTTTAAACAGCCCTCCTTATATTCATTGAAACGCATAATGAACAGAAGTGCATTTACAACAACATATTGAGCTGGTGGTATGCACAAATTGAATAGATGAACAAAAATGACAAATTATGTGTCCTATTACTCAGCTTATCTGGCATGGTTTGTGTGAAATCAAACTGATTTGTAGCCTCGTGGATGAAATAAATAAAAATGGCAAAAAATAACAAAGTTTAACACATTAGATTATGACTTTGAATGATTAATCAGCCTAATTGAAGAAAAGGGAACTTGTATATTATGATTAAAATGAAAAATCTGAAGGCGGTTAGGTGGTCGAGCGGAGATTGCGTTCGTCACCAGCCCCGGAGCTGTGAGCTTGGTTCGCCTGTTCGAATCCAGCTCACAGCTCCGGGGTTGTCACCAGCTTGGCTGGCCGTCTGCACTGATACAATTGGCTGTATCAGAGGGTGGGAGAAGCTGGCGGGGTGGGTCCGGGTCGTTGTAAACAGCGACTCCTATAGCTCGGTCGGGGCGCCTGCTAAGCGCGGATTGGACGTGAGGGGGATAGTGTGGTCCTCCCACACGCTACGCCCTCTCAATGAGAATCCGCGCTGCCAGGTGAAAAGAAGCGGTGATTGGCTGGACGTGTGTCGGAGGAAGCACGTGGTAGCCTCCACTCTCCCAAATGATCTGACTGTGGGGGGTAAAGCGCAGCGACCAGGAAGGGACTGGGAATTGGCATACGACTAACATTGGGATGGGAGAAAATCGGAGGAAAATGGAGGGGGAAAAAGACCAATAAAAAAATAAAAATAAAATGAAAAATCTGGATTTAGGCTATAGATGGTTACATATCTTTGATACAACAAGGTAGTCAGGACATCCAAAACCCGACCTTCTTTTTTTCTGTGATTTTTCTCCCATCCCAATTTTCCTCTCGTGCCAATTCTCCCTCCCCTGTCTTGATCTTTGCTCGCATGTGCCCCCCTACTGGCTGGTTGTAGGGAGGATAGAAGCCCATCACATGCTTCCTCCGATACATGTGGAGGCAGCCAGCCACTTCTTTTCACCTGCCAGCGCAGACTCTCATTGGCGAGGAGTAACGTGTGGGAGGTCACACTGCCCCCACCATCTCCCTCCCTCGCTGTGCAGGCGCCCTGACCGACCTGTAGGAGTCGCTGTTTAAAACGACCAGATTACCACCCATCGGCTTCCCTCCCGCTGACTCTGCCAATTGAGCCAGTATGACGACCGGCCAAGCCGGAGGCACCACAGCTGGATTCAATACCAGTGTCTCTGCGGTGGTAGACAGACGCTTAGTCCGCTGCGCTACCCAGCCACCCTTGTATTGTTTATTTGTTTACTTATGTCCTAAGATGGAAAAGGCTACATTTCTGTACCATCGTGGGAGTGTAAAACCCTGGCCGCTGGCAGCGAAAGTCTATACTGTGGAGGAAATTTACTTTTCTTTTTTGGTGATGGCCAGTGCTGAGTCAAATTGAGATTGCTTTATAATATCATTGAAATGAAGACCTAGGCTGATGGCAAATTCCATTTCTTATTCCATGCGCTGAAAGTTATGCTTGGGAACAAGATGAGTGATAATGATAACACGAGTGTAGGGCTGGGCGATAAAACAATAACGATAATTATCGTGATATATTTTTCCTCGATATAAATATGAAACGTGGTCAATAATAAAGAGAAAATTATTTAATTATTTATTATTAATGCCAGTTAGAAGTGTTATTGTTATACAGTTCATGTTCTACCTCAGATTTGTGGACAGACTTGTCTTTCTTGCCTGCAACTTAAAGTAATGGCTTTGCTTGTCCAAATGACAATACTGACCAAATTGAGATACATTTCTTTCTTGTCCATTTATTTTGTTTGCTTTCTAATTTAAAATACAGTTTGAAACCGTCTGTACACGGTATGCTATGTGTGCTAATCAGACTTTAGATTTAATAAATTTTTCACTATTATTACCAGAATTGAGATTTTATTTATTTATTTTCATTGTTAACACATTGTCCGCCATGCATTGTACCCATCCTTATGCCCAGTCTGCCACGCAGTATACCCATCCTTATGCCCAGTCTGCCAGTGCTGTAACCCTATGGAGATGTTTACCTTCTTTGCAGGGCTATAACTTTTTAAATATTATAGCTATATCGACATTACTATGGCCCATTCAACATCGGGTATCTATCGTTCCGGATGTGGGAACGTTATATTTTTTCATTCATACATTGTCATGTTAATACCGTCGTGAATATAAGTATGTTTTTAAGGTTTTCTGCAGTAATTCCTAAAACGCGAGTTATAGGCCCTGACGATTATGATAGATTATCGATTGGCGTTTCTTTCCTATACACGCTATATTAAAAAATTCAAATGTATATGATCGGTATACATTATGCTTCATCATGCGTGAAGGAAAAGGGGGGGGGGTCTTTATAATTCCTTGATCGTCAGTAGTGTCTTTTTTTATTTTTGGGTTGATACGTTGATCAGATGGATTGCTGTGAAATGAATAAACAATCGGGCTGAAAATAACGCTAGATTCCTCTTACCGTTCTCCGATGAGACTGGAGGAAAAATATTCCAATTATTTGACGTCGATCTGCTAGATCCATTTCCCGTTTGTATGACTCAATAAACGCCAAAATCATATTGATTATTGCGTTTCGAAAGCGATCCCAATGCACTCGAGTGTGTATCTGGACCCACGTTACAAGGTATTACTGCCGGAGGATTCTCCCAGATGCACCGAGCGCCACTTCCGGTTTGGCTTGGAGTGTAACTCGCCCGACATCCACCAGGTGGCGGTATTGAGGCGTTGCAATATCAGAACAGGGTCCAGCTGCAGCAGCGGAGGGAGGCTGGATGAATTATGAATGCCATGGCGAAAAAAATGAAATATTGATCCCAAAAAGGAGTTAACTAGTTTCTGGCGCACAACGCATGGCAGACAATAACGAGTATACGGCGCACAATGTGTTAATGCCAGTTATAAAAGTTTTATTGTTGATGATGATGAAGACTTTATTCCAGACTCGAGGTCCATATTACACACATATACAAGACCACAACAATAATACAATAACAAAAGAAACAAGGCCAACAACATAGATTAAAATAAAGGCATCGATTCCAATGTTTCCACAAATCAGAGGAGTACCTTGTATCACTTTGTTTGACATCACTAATGGCACCTATTATCTTGTTTTTTTACTCTAATAGTCGACACATAAATTTAAACATCAGGTTCCTCAGCAGAGCATGGAAGGTGGGACATCTGTCGTCACAAACAAACGGCTGCACTAGTCCGTCTTGGGAGCTTAACCCTTTCACTGCCACACGACAGAAGGTTAACCCTTTACTATCACACAACCGACGGCGATGCTCCATCATTTGCGGAGTGTGGCAGTGAAAGGGTTAAGGAGGATCCTAAATGCATCATTATGCTACCTGCAGTATAAATCAGTACAATAGGCTCTGAACAGGCTTATTTTCACATTGTCTGTACACATATAACATGTTCGTGCAGCATATTGGCCTGTACGTACAGTCTGCAGCACTGGTGCATGTCATCAGTGATATTGTGACCCAGATATCGCACACTCTTCACCACATCTGGAGCGCAGTCAGACAGCAAGAAGGAGGGACACTTTAGTGTTAGATTAGTTTTCACTATCATAACTACACTCTTGTTAAGGGTTGAATTTGATAGCATGTTGTATACCATATACACACAGAGCAGACTTTAAGCTGTAAACCAGCACTATAGGGGGACAGTATGACTAAGTCATCAGCATAGATCAGATGGTTGATAAGGCTCTCGCCCACCATGCATCCAGTAGTGAGTTTAGTGGAGAGGTCATCCATATATACATTGAACAGGAAGGGAGACAAAACCCTGCCCTGTCTTTCTCCCATTACCCACATTAACACGAGCTGACATAAGAGTTACCCCATTTAACTTGTATCAGCTGATGGGCGTACCAGAATGCTGAAATCTAACTATAACCATAGGAACCCCTCTTTGGGACAGTTTATGGAACAGTATGTTATGATTTATTCTATCGAATGCCTTAGAGGCATCCATAAAGCATAAGCACATTGTAGAGTTCTGTCTTCTATACTTGACTACTATTTATTTTAAAGCATATATGCACATGTCTGTTCCATGTTTTCGTTTAAAGCCAAACTGATTATCACTGGTGAGAATGTACATTTCTTGTTATACAGTTCATGTTCTACCTCAGATTTGTGGTTTGTCAAGTAGGCCTAGTTTGTCATGTTCCGACAATAAAGAATATTCTGAACCACAATTAACCTTCTGGTTTCTTCAGCCTTCATTCAGCAGCAAAAATAGCCTTTAAACTTGACAGAAATTATTATTTCATGTATATCGAGATAATTATCTATATCGAGTGATATGAAAAATGTTATCGTGACTATTTTTGGCCATATCGCCCAGCCCTACAAGAGAGTATATCTGTTCCAAACTGCATGCCGTTTGACATGAGAGGAGTGTTGCTTGTAAATGTTGTGCCCAACAACATGTGCAATTAACAGGTTAGTATTATAGCGTTAAAGAGTCATTAAAGACATGGTCGTTTTGTTGCTTTAGTGACGGCTATCTTCACTGTGCTGCAAACTCTGTCCACCCCCATTGGTGATGTCAGCGTACCTGTTTAGAGATTAACCCTTTCACTACCAAATGGTTAACCCTTTCACAGCGACAATACAGAAGGTTAACCCTTTCACTGCCACACGACAAATGGTCTGTAGTGTGGTAGTGAAAGGTTAACCTCCTGTAGTGTGGTAGTGAAAGGTTAACCGTCTGTAGTGTGGTAGTGAAAGGGTTAACCTTCTGTAGTGTGGTAGTGAAAGGATAACCTTCTGTAGTGTGGTAGTGAAAGGGTTAACCTTCTGTGGTGTGGTAGTGAAAGGTCAACCTTCTGTAGGCTGGTAGTGAAAGGGTTAACCTTCTGTAGTGTGGTAGTGAAAGGTTAACCTTCTGTAGTGTGGTAGTGAAAGGTTAACCGTCTGTAGTGTGGTAGTGAAAGGTCAACCTTCTGTAGGCTGGTAGTGAAAGGGTTAACCTTCTGTAGTGTGGTAGTGAAAGGTTAACCTTCTGTATTGTGGTAGTGAAAGGTTAACCTTCTGTAGTGTGGTAGTGAAAGGTTAACCTTCTGTAGTGTGGTAGTGAAAGGTTAACCTTCTGTAGTGTGGTAGTGAAAGGTTAACCTTCTGTAGTGTGGTAGTGAAAGGTTAACCTTCTGTAGTGTGGTAGTGAAAGGTTAACCTTCTGTAGTGTGGTAGTGAACGGTTATCCTTCTGTATTGTGGTAGTGAAAGGGTTAACCTTCTGTAGTGTGATAGTGAAAGGTTATCCTTCTGTAGTGTGGTAGTGAAAGGGTTAAAGCTAGAGTGTGGGCTGATGCTGGGTTACAGCAGGTTAGAGTCACTCATTCTCCTCCAGAGCTGTATTTACAGCCGGTGCCGCTCTGCAAATTACCGCCTTTCCACCAACAGCAAACATAGTTCTAATTCTGGGCCGGTGCCGGTTGGTTCGACTTGAGAACCTTCTAAGACTCTTACACTGGGGACTCGAGACTCAACTCTACTCGATTTAGTCACTCTACTATTATTTCCCTTGCCTTCTCTCGCTGGTGGTATCCACCGTTCATATATAGTATAATGTGTTATTTGTGTCTTATTATTTTTTGTTTTTTGTTTTTGCTTATGGAACTCTCCCAGGCCCATCTTGATGTCATGCCTGTCCAGGTGGTCCAGGAGGGGGCCAACAACACCGGCCCCCAGGTCCCTGTCCAGGTGGTCCAGGAGGGGGCCAACAACACCGGCCCCCAGGTCCCTGTCCAGGTGGTCCAGGAGGGGGCCAACAACACCGGCCCCCAGGTCCCTGTCCAGGTGGTCCAGGAGGGGGCCAACAACACCGGCCCCCAGGTCCCTGTCCAGGTGGTCCAGGAGGGGGCCAACAACACCGGCCCCCAGGTCCCGGCGCATCTGACGAGGATGGCCGTCTCGCTCGTCACCATCGGCACCGACTGTACCGACAAGACCGTGAAGGTGTGTAAATTAAACACACATGACCTCTGTACCTACAAGACCGTGAAGGTGTGTAAATTAAACACACATGACCTCTGTACCTACAAGACCGTGAAGGTGTGTAAATTAAACACACATGACCTCTGTACCTACAAGACCGTGAAGGTGTGTAAATTAAACACACATGACCTCTGTACCTACAAGACCGTGAAGGTGTGTAAATTAAACACACATGACCTCTGTACCGACAAGACTGTGAAGGTGTGTAAATTAAACACACATGACCTCTGTACCGACAAGACCGTGAAGATGTGTAAATTAAACACACATGACCTCTGTACCGACAAGACCGTGAAGGTGTGTAAATTAAACACACATGACCTCTGTACCGACAAGACCGTGAAGGTGTGTAAATTAAACACACATGACCTCTGTACCGACAAGACCGTGAAGGTGTGTAAATTAAACACACATGACCTCTGTACCTACAAGACCGTGAAGGTGTGTAAATTAAACACACATGACCTCTGTACTAGAGATGTTCCGATACCATTTTTTCCTTTCCGATCCGATTCCGATACCTAAGCTTTGGGTATCGGCCGATACCGATACTTATCCGATACCAGTGCATACATAAAAAAAAAAAAAAACGATATTATATAAATTTTTTATAAATATAATTTTTTTTTTTTTTTAACAAATACTGTTTTATATATACTGTTTTTTAGTCATAACTAGAAAGTAATGGTATTTATTCAACAACAGGTGATTGTATAGATTTGTATTAGTATCATTAATCAATGAGTATGGGGCTTCAGCACTGCAGATATACCCTACTCCAATGATCCACACGGACATTATACGTTGCTGCACTCGCTACCCACTGGCTCTGCAGATATACCCTACTCAGTCTGTCTACAAGGCTCCGTTCAGTAGCAGTCGGATCTGTTTTGATTTTTGCACAATAAATATTCAACATTCTCTTTTGAGACTCCGCCTCAGACTCTTATCATTTGGCACTAAAAGCTAAACATTGTCGCCGATATGGCTGTCCGCAACATGTCATTAATTGTGTATGCGACGTGCAATTGTGCAATGACGACGTTACCGTTAGCTAGCATGAGCTACCGGTATATGGGAAGACCATAGAAGACTGTAACGTTACTGGTGACATTGTGATTTAACTTGGAATACTCCTTTGCCAACTTGCTGTACTTTGCTTGCAGGTCTGCAGCCATTATTGCTGGATTATATGAATAGCCCCAACTTTAGCCAAGGTAATGTTAAAGCTAGCTTTCGGTTAGCCGTTCAATGCTAATAACACCAGCCACCAAGCGAACCCATGAGCTCGCCGTCAACACCGCTCTGTCGGGACGATGACATTTAAGAAAGTATCTGCTGTTAAAATGACAAATGGCATTGACACTTTAATCGATTAAGCACACGTTTGTTTTATAATGCTTACTCAACAGACCACAGTGTTGTTGATAAATTACGTCATATGGTATCGGAGCGCAGCATTAGAGGGTACTCGCCGATACCGATACCAGCATTTTAGCCAGTATCGGCGGCTTTTCCGATACCAGTATCGGTATCGGAACAACTCTACTCTGTACCTACAAGACCGTGAAGGTGTGTAAATTAAACACACATGACCTCTGTACCTACAAGACCGTGAAGGTGTGTAAATTAAACACACATGACCTCTGTACCTACAAGACCGTGAAGGTGTGTAAATTAAACACACATGACCTCTGTACCGACAAGGCCGTGAAGGTGTGTAAATTAAACACACATGACCTCTGTACCGACAAGACCGTGAAGGTGTGTAAATTAAACACACATGACCTCTGTACCGACAAGACCGTGAAGGTGTGTAAATTAAACACACATGACCTCTGTACCTACAAGACTGTGAAGGTGTGTAAATTAAACACACATGACCTCTGTACCTACAAGACTGAAGGTGTGTAAATTAAACACACATGACCTCTGTACCTACAAGACCGTGAAGGTGTGTAAATTAAACACACATGACCTCTGTACCGACAAGACCGTGAAGGTGTGTAAATTAAACACACATGACCTCTGTACCTACAAGACCGTGAAGGTGTGTAAATTAAACACACATGACCTCTGTACCGACAAGACTGTGAAGGTGTGTAAATTAAACACACATGACCTCTGTACCGACAAGACCGTGAAGGTGTGTAAATTAAACACACATGACCTCTGTACCGACAAGACTGTGAAGGTGTGTAAATTAAACACACATGACCTCTGTACCGACAAGACTGTGAAGGTGTGTAAATTAAACACACATGACCTCTGTACCTACAAGACTGAAGGTGTGTAAATTAAACACGCATGACCTCTGTACCGACAAGACTGAAGGTGTGTAAATTAAACACACACACATGACCTCTGTACCGACAAGACTGTGAAGGTGTGTAAATTAAACACGCATGTACCTCTGTACCTACAAGACTGAAGGTGTGTAAATTAAACACACACATGTACCTACAAGACCAACTCGAGTGTCTTACTTTTCGGAAAGTTTCACCGCACCGTTTGGCTACAAATCGACTTTAAACGGGAACATTTCGGTCCCATTGGGAATGCATTGCAAGTTAGAGTGTAGGAGGTGAAATAATTTTCTTTCCACCACCTTGGGTAAATTGCGACGGTGATCTCAATTTTGGACGTAGATATAAAAACAACGCATCAAAACGATGACACGGCTGTTGTCTCGCTCACAAAAGAAAAATAAATTGAATTGGACATTTTTATTTCAACTTATGACCATTTGTTTGAAGGTTATCCTCCCCATAGACACCAATGGGTTTCCACTCTAAGAACAAGCTGATTTTTTTAGCTTTTCCCCCCTTGTGTTATGCTCGCCACCAAGGCCACAACCCTTCATTGGGATCCTCAGGTGATCATGTGAAAGTGACGACGCTTAATCTCTTATCGTTTTCTTTTAATCATCGTGAGAATTAGGCCTGCCGCGATAAGCAATAAATCGATTAATTGCTGCGATAATTAAAATGAATGCAATGATTTTGACGGGCGCGATTAATTGCTATTTGCGCGTTTGTTTTAATGAGGCGGAACCAGTGCCGCTTGTCAGTCACTGTCCGTGTTGGGAGGCGGGTCGCTGACGTTACTAGAGTACAGCACGGGAGCCCCGTGGGGCAACGCCACAGCTTAACTACATTTCTCAATAGTGTGGCTCCTTTTAACCAAGTAGCATTATTTGTAGTGTAACGTTAGCTATTTTTAGACCCAAGTAGTTACTCGCTACTGCCCGGAGAAACTGGACTGCTAAATAAAGATGAAAGATAGAGCTTTGATTCTCATTCCATGCTAACAACATTAGCTAACAAACGAAATACAACGTATAGCATAGCTACAAGTACAACACAGAATAACGTTAATACAATTACATGCATCATTGTTTACAATGAACGGGTGGGGCTGGTCAAAGGACTGGACACGGGGACAAGTTAAACACGAATTAATTTATTATAACACTCCGGTAGTTTCAAGTCGTGCTGCAGTGCCTACGCACCACAGCTATTCTATTATATACTGCTTTGACGCTTCCTCCTCATCGTTGATTGCCTGTAGTAGCTGCATCTAACGTTAGTAGCTAACGTTAAAACTAACCTAAAGTTAGTTGTTCACCAACAATCTCAACATTTGTTATTAGCTCAAAAACAACCGGACGAGACATGTTGTCGGCTCATATGTTCTGCTTAGGATAATCGCAACAATACTTCCGGTCCGGTCGGTGGGCTTCAAAATAAAAGTCTAAAACCGGAAAAGACGGAGCGGTGGGCTTCAAAATAAAAGTTTTGGGAAATAAATTTCTCAAAAAAAATTCTCTAACCGGTCGCAATAATATCGATTATCGCGATATTTTCGGGGGCAATTAATCGCCCAGCAAAATGTGTTATCGTGGCAGGCCTAGTGAGAATGAAGTCATGCGTCTGCCCTCATTGAAATACATTATGTCACAAAGTGCAGTGTCATTGTTGCTGATTGCATCAGCCTAATTAGTGGTCAGGTGTATGTGGCTCATGGCTCAAAGGAAGCTGTCAATCAACTCAGTACAGCTGACCTGGCAATGACCTCGCATGGAGTTAACCCTTCATCGCCCCTCTGTGTAGCAGTACTGAATTGATTGACAGCGCCGTCTGTCTTGCGGGTTGTGTCATTGTACTCAGTAGGGATGTCCTCTTTCATTGAGGACCCTGTCCCTGGTTACCCTGTCCCTGGTTACCCTGTCCCTGTCCCTGGTTACCCTGACCCTGTCCCTGGTTACCCTGACCCTGTCCCTGGTTACCCTGTCCCTGGTTACCCTGTCCCTGGTTACCCTGACCCTGTCCCTGGTTACCCTGTCCCTGTCCCTGTCCCTGGTTACCCTGTCCCTGGTTACCCTGTCCCTGGTTACCCTGTCCCTGGTTACCCTGTCCCTGGTTACCCTGTCCCTGGTTACCCTGACCCTGTCCCTGGTTACCCTGACCCTGTCCCTGGTTACCCTGACCCTGGTTACCCTGTCCCTGGTTACACTGTCCCTGGTTACTCTGACCCTGTCCCTGGTTACCCTGTCCCTGGTTACCCTGACCCTGTCCCTGGTTACCCTGTCCCTGGTTACCCTGACCCTGTCCCTGGTTACACTGTCCCTGGTTACTCTGACCCTGTCCCTGGTTACCCTGTCCCTGGTTACCCTGTCCCTGGTTACACTGTCCCTGTCCCTGGTTACCCTGTCCCTGGTTACCCTGTCCCTGGTTACCCTGTCCCTGGTTACCCTGTCCCTGGTTACCCTGTCCCTGGTTACCCTGTCCCTGGTTACCCTGTCCCTGGTTACACTGTCCCTGTCCCTGGTTACCCTGTCCCTGGTTACACTGTCCCTGTCCCTGGTTACCCTGTCCCTGGTTACCCTGTCCCTGGTGACCCTGTCCCTGGTGACCCTGTCCCTGGTTACCCTGTCCCTGGTTACCCTGTCCCTGGTTACCCTGTCCCTGGTTACACTGTCCCTGGTTACCCTGTCCCTGGTTACCCTGTCCCTGTCCCTGGTTACCCTGTCCCTGGTTACCCTGACCCTGTCCCTGGTTACCCTGTCCCTGGTTACCCTGTCCCTGGTTACACTGACCCTGTCCCTGGTTACACTGTCCCTGGTTACCCTGTCCCTGGTTACCCTGTCCCTGGTTACACTGACCCTGTCCCTGGTTACACTGTCCCTGGTTACCCTGTCCCTGGTTACACTGACCCTGTCCCTGGTTACACTGTCCCTGGTTACACTGTCCCTGGTTACACTGACCCTGGTTACACTGACCCTGGTGACCCTGTCCCTGGTTACACTGACCCTGGTTACCCTGTCCCTGGTTACACTGTCCCTGGTTACCCTGTCCCTGGTTACACTGTCCCTGGTTACACTGTCCCTGGTTACCCTGTCCCTGGTTACACTGTCCCTGGTTACACTGTCCCTGGTTACCCTGTCCCTGGTTACACTGTCCCTGGTTACACTGACCCTGTCCCTGGTTACACTGACCCTGTCCCTGGTTACCCTGACCCTGTCCCTGGTTACACTGACCCTGTCCCTGGTTACACTGACCCTGTCCCTGGTTACACTGACCCTGTCCCTGGTTACACTGACCCTGGTTACCCTGTCCCTGGTTACACTGTCCCTGGTTACTCTGACCCTGGTTACCCTGTCCCTGGTTACCCTGTCCCTGGTTACCCTGACCCTGTCCCTGGTTACCCTGACCCTGTCCCTGGTTACCCTGTCCCTGGTTACCCTGACCCTGTCCCTGGTTACACTGACCCTGTCCCTGGTTACCCTGACCCTGGTTACCCTGTCCCTGGTTACACTGACCCTGTCCCTGGTTACCCTGACCCTGTCCCTGGTTACACTGACCCTGTCCCTGGTTACCCTGACCCTGTCCCTGGTTACACTGACCCTGTCCCTGGTTACACTGACCCTGTCCCTGGTTACCCTGTCCCTGGTTACCCTGTCCCTGGTTACACTGACCCTGGTTACACTGACCCTGTCCCTGGTTACCCTGTCCCTGGTTACACTGACCCTGGTTACACTGACCCTGTCCCTGGTTACACTGACCCTGGTTACCCTGACCCTGTCCCTGGTTACACTGACCCTGGTTACCCTGTCCCTGGTTACACTGACCCTGTCCCTGGTTACACTGACCCTGGTTACACTGTCCCTGGTTACCCTGTCCCTGGTTACACTGACCCTGTCCCTGGTTACCCTGTCCCTGGTTACACTGACCCTGTCCCTGGTTACACTGACCCTGGTTACACTGTCCCTGGTTACCCTGTCCCTGGTTACACTGACCCTGTCCCTGGTTACACTGACCCTGGTTACACTGACCCTGGTTACCCTGACCCTGTCCCTGCAGGGCTGTACGCTAAGCTTTTTCACTAGGGGCACACTTGCCCCTAAATGAGAAATTTAGGGGCAAACAATATTTTTTAGGGGCAAATTTTTAAATAACTATTTTACCATTATAGTAGGGCTGGGCGATATGGCCTCTAAATGATATCGCAATATTTTGACATTTCCTCTAAAGCACTTAAAAATGCTTGATTTAACCCTTTGATGCATACAGTCACGCCAATATGATGATTATAATAAGTCCCTGCAACATATGTTTGCATTATTAAACCATGAAGATGCTTTAAAAAATAATTTAATGAAAATGTACTAAGAGTAGTCTACTGACACACTAATAAAAATAATTATTTACATCTAAGACAATTTATATAAAAACTCGTGGGTGCCTTTTACACAGTACTGTGTTTTCTATCCACTTTAGCCAAACACACACACACACACACACACATATATATACACACACACTACTGTGAGAAAATAATAATCACACAGACTTAATGATTTTAGAATATTTCAGATAATGAAATTAAATGTTTATCATCAACTATCCAGTTAGTATTTATACTGTGTAACATTTGGCTACTTTAAATTATTGAATGTAGAGGGAGAGAGGGAGAGAGAGGGAGGGAGAGGGAGGGAGAGAGAGGGAGAGAGAGGGAGGGAGAGGGAGAGGGAGAGAGAGAGAGAGAGAGGGAGAGAGAGGGAGAGACTTCGCGTTTTGATAGTCTAAGCTGCCGTAGGTGATGACGTCACTCTCGAATGTAAACAGGAAGAGATGGAGACACACGGAGATGGGAATTCAATGATATACAGAAATGAATAACCAATAAATATGAAGTTATGTTTAAACTTCTGTTGTCAAGCGTTGTATATATATAATATAACCCACCCCCTTTCCTCACGAATGGAACTAGTCTTGTGGAGTCCGCTTTGACCGTTTTCCAGGGTTAGCAGAGATCGCTAGTTAGCTTAGCATAATCCTAATGGAGACCTTGGTTAGAAGCTACCGTTAGCTCATTGCTCGTGTCAATTAAATTGCATGTTATTAAAGGTCCGCGCTGGTCTGTCTAATGAAATTACAACCGCAACATTATATTGCACTGTACAGCCCTGGTTGTAGGCTAATGTTTTACTACAATTTGTATGGATTAATTTAGGAGTGAAATGCGAATGAAGGGTTGAAATTACCACTCGCAAGCTTGCCCCCAGATATTATTTTAAACTCGCACAGACCAAATTAGGGGGCAATTTGCGATCATATCATCGCAGTGTACAGGCCTGCCCTGGTTACCCTGTCCCTGGTTACACTGACCCTGTCCCTGGTTACCCTGTCCCTGGTTACACTGGTTACCCTGTCCCTGGTTACACTGGTTACCCTGTCCCTGGTTACACTGTCCCTGGTTACACTGGTTACCCTGTCCCTGGTTACACTGGTTACCCTGTCCCTGGTTACCCTGTCCCTGGTTACACTGTCCCTGGTGACCCTGTCCCTGGTTACCCTGTCCCTGGTTACCCTGTCCCTGGTTACCCTGTCCCTGGTTACACTGGTTACCCTGTCCCTGGTTACCCTGTCCCTGGTTACACTGTCCCTGGTTACCCTGTCCCTGGTTACCCTGTCCCTGTCCCTGGTTACCCTGTCCCTGGTTACCCTGTCCCTGGTTACACTGACCCTGGTTACCCTGTCCCTGGTTACCCTGTCCCTGGTGACCCTGTCCCTGGTTACACTGTCCCTGGTGACCCTGTCCCTGGTGACCCTGTCCCTGGTTACCCTGTCCCTGGTTACCCTGTCCCTGGTTACACTGTCCCTGGTTACCCTGTCCCTGGTTACCCTGTCCCTGGTTACCCTGTCCCTGGTTACACTGTCCCTGGTTACCCTGTCCCTGGTTACACTGTCCCTGGTTACACTGACCCTGGTTACACTGTCCCTGGTTACACTGACCCTGGTTACCCTGTCCCTGGTTACACTGTCCCTGGTTACACTGACCCTGGTTACACTGACCCTGGTTACCCTGACCCTGGTTACACTGTCCCTGGTTACCCTGTCCCTGGTTACACTGACCCTGGTTACCCTGACCCTGGTTACACTGACCCTGTCCCTGGTTACCCTGTCCCTGGTTACCGTGTCCCTGTCCCTGGTTACCCTGTCCCTGGTTACCCTGTCCCTGGTTACCCTGTCCCTGGTTACCCTCTCCCTGGTTACACTGTCCCTGTCCCTGGTTACCCTGTCCCTGGTTACCCTGTCCCTGGTTACCCTCTCCCTGGTTACACTGACCCTGTCCCTGGTTACCCTCTCCCTGGTTACACTGACCCTGTCCCTGGTTACCCTGACCCTTCTAACGCTCCCTCTCCTTCCCTCTGCTCCCAGGGCACCGTGGTCCAGAAGGGTCCTCTGGTGGCGCTGGACGAGGACGACTTCATCCTGAAGACTGTGATTAAAGGTACGGCACTGGTGTGTAAAGATACAGAGGACCAGGTGAGTAAAGATACAGAGGTCCAGGTGAGTAAAGATACAGAGGACCAGGTGAGTAAAGATACAGAGGACCAGGTGACCAGGTGAGTAAAGATACAGAGGACCAGGTGAGTAAAGATACAGAGGTCCAGGTGAGTAAAGATACAGAGGACCAGGTGAGTAAAGATACAGAGGACCAGGTGACCAGGTGAGTAAAGATACAGAGGACCAGGTGAGTAAAGATACAGAGGACCAGGTGAGTAAAGATACAGAGGACCAGGTGAGTAAAGATACAGAGGACCAGGTGAGTAAAGATACAGAGGACCAGGTGAGTAAAGATACAGAGGTCCAGGTGAGTAAAGATACAGAGGACCAGGTGAGTAAAGATACAGAGGACCAGGTGAGTAAAGATACAGAGGACCAGGTGTGTAAAGATACAGAGGACCAGGTGACCAGGTGTGTAAAGATACAGAGGACCAGGTGACCAGGTGTGTAAAGATACAGAGGACCAGGTGACCAGGTGTGTAAAGATACAGAGGACCAGGTGACCAGGTGTGTAAAGATACAGAGGACCAGGTGTGTAAAGATACAGAGGACCAGTTGTGTAAAGATACAGAGGAACAGGTGACCAGGTGAGTAAAGATACAGAGGACCAGGTGACCAGGTGAGTAAAGATACAGAGGACCAGGTGACCAGGTGTGTAAAGATACAGAGGACCAGGTGTGTAAAGATACAGAGGACCAGGTGACCAGGTGAGTAAAGATACAGAGGACCAGGTGACCAGGTGAGTAAAGATACAGAGGACCAGGTGACTGAGAGGGGGTCACAGTGTAGAAGATGGGTTGGGGTCAGCTGGAGGGGGGGGGTCACAGTGTAGAAGATGGGTCAGCTGGAGGGGGGGGGGGGGGGGTCACAGTGTAGAAGATGGGTCAGCTGGAAGGAGGAAAATGGCTCCTCTTCTTGTCGTCTGGAATAATTGTATTATTTCTGCAATACAACAATTGTCCGTCGTCAAGACAACTCTGGGTCCAATTCTGCCGATCCAGTTTTCCACTTGTCATGCTCTCTGCTGACGATAACCTCGTGAAGAGGACTAACTATTATATGAAACAAATAGTTTCACAGAGAAGCATAGTGATGGGTTATTATTGTTTTCAGAAGAACATTCTCCAGTGGATGCTTACTGTAATATACAATTCACAAATGACGAATGGCTTGTTTGTGCCAACAAGCCATTACAAAGCAAATGATTGATGCACTGTACCGTCTAGTCCTGCAAATCAATGTGGGCACCCACCCCGCACTTGGTTTTCATTGTCATTTTCAAACCTTTTTTAATTTTTATCCACTTTTTCTCCCATCCCAATTTTGTGTTTCCAATTCTCCCCTCCCCTCTCTTGAATGTTGCTCAACTATGCCCCCCACTGGTCGGTTGTAGGGAGGATAGAAGCCTTGCATCACGTGTCCCCTCCGGTACACGAGGAGGCAGCCTGTCACATCTTTTCACCTGCCAGCGCGGACTCTCAGTGGCGAGGAGTAACGTGTGGGAGGCTCACGCTGCCCCCGATACTTCCTGTCTCTGCTGTGCAGGCGTCCCAACCGACCTGTAGGAGTCGCTGTCCACAACGTCTAATCCCCACCCATCGACTTCCACCCTGCTGACTCTGCCAATTGAGATAGTATGACGGCCGGCCCAAGCCGGAGGCAATGCTGACACCCGGATTTGAGACCGGAGTCTCTTGCATTGGTGACGAGCGCAATCTCCGCGGCGCTAATGATGGAGCATCGCCGTCGGTTGTGTGATAGTAAAGGGCTAACCTTCTGTATTGTCACAGTGAAAGGGTTAACCGGCTGTCATGTGGCAGTGAAAGGGTTAAACTTTGCAACAGAGGGGAGAATCTCAAGTGGACTGTTGGAGTTCATTCCATGAGCTAGAGGCATCATAGCTGCAGATTTACCCTGTGCAGAGAGACCTCAGAGAGGCATCATAGCTGCAGATCTACCCTGTGCAGAGAGACTCGGAGGACTCATCATTAGTGATGAATCTGAGGGCAGAGTGATAGACTGAGTCCAGGGATTTGAGGGTTGAGGCCGCAGCATGTCTACTTGTTTAAATTACATCCCCACAGTCCAAGACTGAGAGCAGCTTTGACAACTCTCTCCCTGCTAATCAAAGGAAAGCTGCTTCTGCTTCTGCATAGGAAGCCAATATCCTGTCGTAACTTGGAGGCAAAGTTGTCCACATGGAATTTAAATGTAAATTTCTCATCGAGCCGTCGTATTAAATATTTCTGGCTCTAGATTTTAGCATGTAGTCGAGAAACAAATGCTTGAATAAAACCATTGTGTTTTGGCTGTGAGCCTTCATCTCGATTACACAACAATGACAACTAATAGATTGATAGTCCTACAAGACCTTAGACTAATTAACGGAAGGCACCGCTACAAAATAGTCTAATTAAAGGAAACTCCACCCAAAACAATAAACTATTGTCTTGAGAGTTGAGTTAAAGCCCAACCTCCAGGTTAAACCCTACTGATCAATTATGGGTAGTTTACATCATTGGTATATAATTTCATTATTTATTTTTTTCCATTTGACACCGGAAATGCCACTCTGAAAGAGTTAAAAAGGTCCACGCACGAATAACATGCACGCGCTAATCAAAAAAGCTTATCAAACGCCGACGTCACTACAGGTGCATATTAATGAGCCGAATCTAAAAGCTAGCACGGCCGTGACGTCACTTCAGGAAATGCCTTGCTCGTCCGGGTCATAGTACTAGTTCAATGGTGGCCCACTCGGTGCATCACAGTTAGCCTATATAGCTCCGCCTGCTGCCTACAGTTGGGACCACTACACTGACGTTAGCCTATGGTTCTCTCCTCTTTGTGTGCCCCTGTCCTCGCGCGTGTCCTGCGGAGGAGCTTGTGGACGGGACAACAGCGGCGGCCGTTGTTAGCTCATAGCTATCGTGTACCACTAGCCTTTACGGGCTCGAACACCCTACAGGCTGCCACCATTGTCACCGTTGTCGCGTCCATGGCCCCCCGGCAGGGTACCCGTGGGGACGGGGTGTACAGAGAGGAGAGAACCATTTTGGGTCGGCCGTTCATGCCGGCCAGCGAGCCGGATGTCGGGATATTGTTAGCACAATAGCTACCAAGCTAAGCTATGTTAGCTACTAACGTTATAAACACTATGTGTACAACGACACAATGATTTACATTATTACAAATATGGTAACGTGGTTGTGGCTTTAGAGATGGGTGGCTATAATCACGGAGCAATAGTGTTAGGTGAAACAGATACATTTTCATTCGGCTAGTAGTAGCAAGCATATATCAGTGCCTGCCACTAGCTGTGTGTGACTCTCAGCGCCCCCTGGTGAGCCCCCTGGTGCCCTGCACCTGTTGTGACGATCATTTCGATTACACACGCACGTTATGAACCATTGATTAAAATATGCACGTGCGTGGTGATTGTGTTGGGCAGACAAAATGTTTGATAAAAACGCTAAAACTGGGTCAATTTCAATACTTTTTTTTCCCATTCTTCATGAAAGTCACTGTTGGCCTAGTCCACATTGTTTATTGAACAAAAATACAACGTGAAGGTTGACCTTTAAAGGGTTTAGATGTGTGATGTTTGTATGATGTTTAATATTCCAGGAAGCGATACAGTTTGATGAGTTTAATGATAATGATGATGGAAAAAATATATATAAAGTCTTTTGCATATGTCTTTCTAGGAATACCTTGATCATTTAAAATTTCACTGAGATGTATATATTACTTTCTGGAATAATATACATTATAATGTCTTTAACTCGATCCAAATTAATTAGTACAAGACTTTTTCATTTTTGAGTGTCCCTTTATGCCTCGGGTGAACAAAGTGTCACTGAACAGAAATGGCAACACGGTGTGATGCGTTTCAGGATTCATCAAAGTTATGTTATCAATCTTTGGACATTATTTTTGAAGACTGAAAGCTGGGAGCCAATAGAAAGCCATCCCTCAACTGTTTTCAGATTTCAAAGATATCACGCTATAGGATTTATGACATTGCATTAACTTTGACATGGCGAATCCTTAAAGTTGACATGCATTATAAATCTCTTTTTTCAGTGTCTAGCATTGTATTATAGTAATAGGAGTTAGTATCAATGTGTTTGTGTCTCTAAATACCATATTGGTGGATTGCCGTCATTCAGGTAATTCATTTCCTGGTCTATTTTAATCAGGTCGTTCTGATTTGACTTGCATGGTGACGTCACGTGGTGAGGATGGAGCGGATAGTGATCCGATTGGCTCTGTGGTTGTAGCACACCAAACGGGGTTTGACAGAGAGCGAGCGAGAGAGAGGGAGAATCAGATGGACCCTCGCGACAGAGCACACATACACACACACGCGTCGTGCTGTCGTCTCTCGGTCTGTCTCTCTCGGTCTGTCTCTCTCTACCCCTCTATCTCTCTCGATTCGGGAGCATGAAACTAACGCCCCGTCTATAGCAGCGCACGGCACAGTGTAAGACTTCCTCAAACGGGAGAGGGAGAGAGAGAAGGTTTACACAGTTCTCGCTCTCTCTCTCTCTCTCTCACGGACGGACGGACGGACTGACGTCACTGAAAGTGCTTATTGGCGGAGCCCAGCCAATAACAGGCTGAAATCTTGAGGCTGGAAAATTATGCTTTTGAGTACTCAATTAGAAATATATAAAACAATAATTTATTTTTAAATAAACCTTACAGATGTCTTCCATAGACTCACAGGAATTGTGTAAAGTTGCCCTAATAGTTCTATGAATAGCAATGCAGGTCCCCTTTAAATCCGGACTTCATAAACCATATGTGCACAACATTGCTATTTCCAATCCCTAGTTCTGACACACACACACACACACACACACACACACACACACACACACACGCATTCAATTAAATTCAAACCCTTATTTATTCTCAAAAGAGTCATTGAGGTCTTCACTCATTTCCAACGACATTTGACAAGATAAAACATGTCAAAACACAAATAGAAACAAAGGGAAAAACTGTAGACGAGCGTTTAGGGGCGACAGTGGCTCGGTAGGTAGAGCAGTCGTCTGGTTATCCGGAGGTTCCCGGTTTGATTCCCGGGCAGCGTGTCGAAGTGTCCTTGAGCAAGACACTTAACCCCTAATTGCTCCCGATGAGCAGGTTGGCACCTTGCATGGTCGCCTCCGCCGTCGGTGTGTGGATGAAATAGAAGCGGTTCTCGGTGCCCAACCCTCGACACGATGGTTCTCGGTGCCCAACCCTCGACACGATGGTTCTCGGTGCCCAACCCTCGACACGATGGTTCTCGGTGCCCAACCCTCGACACGATGGTTCTCGGTGCCCAACCCTCGACACGATGGTTCTCGGTGCCCAACCCTCGACACGATGGTTCTCGGTGCCCAACCCTCGACACGATGGTTCTCGGTGCCCAACCCTCGACACGATGGTTCTCGGTGCCCAACCCTCGACACGATGGTTCTCGGTGCCCAACCCTCGACACGATGGTTCTCGGTGCCCAACCCTCGACACGATGCCACTGGCAGCTGGACTCCTTTCAAACCGCGGCAACCCTTACATGAAGCTTAGAACCTGTAGTTTTTAGCTGTATGTGTTAGTCCTCTATTTAAAATAAACCCAGTTGAAATATTGAAAACATCAACGTTTGACCTTGTGTTTCAGTCGATATTCATCCGTTTAAGATGTAACATGCTGTTTGTATCGGCCCGAGGTCTTGGTTCATCACATGAACATGAAATCCTGCCACCAAGGGGAGATACGAGGCCACCAGATTGGTTGTTAGTGCCAACACCTAAATCCTGCACAACTCAAAACTTTGCGAGCTACTTTCTGATGGTTTTAACCAATAACGACAAAATGTTTATACTGTACATGTTTTGATGTTGAAATTTCACAGGTAGAAGTAAACTGACCGACAGTCCTCTTCCTATTAATCATATGGAAGCTGGTTCTGTTTCAGTAAAAACTAAAATGGTTGCAGTTTGTTGAAAGGTTGTCTATATGGTTTTTAAATGTAAATCTATCATCAAGCCAGATGCCAATATATTTATATTCAGTGACTCAATGCTAAATCCATTTACAGTGCATGTATAAACTATTATAATCAATAGTAAATTTAAGAGTCACACTTTCTTTTTTTTCTTTTGTTTATTTACACATATAAAAACAATTACATATAATATAATTAAGGCTGTCAAATATATCGCGTTAACTCCCGATTCTATTAATGCCACTAATTTTTTTTAACTCAAGATTAACTAAATTTTTTTTTTTTTTTTTTTTTTACTAGACTTCACTCAGGTGTATTATTGATGCTCTCATTGATACTATGTTTGTTTCTGAAGTGTGTGTGTGTGTGTGAGATATAGAGAGAGAGGGGGGTGAGAGAGATGAGGAAGGGGCAAAAGAGAAAAAGAGCTGGGAGAGTGTGTGTGAGAGAGAGGGGGGTGTGTGATTAATCAGCCCTTGTGTGTGTGAATGTAACAAGTTCCTAACGTTTTCTTTCCCCTATTATTTCATGCACACTTTATTCATTGTTTTAAATTATTATTTTTAAGTTATTTTGTGCATCACTCTGTTTTGAATTTGATGCAAATTTGCAATGCATGAGGGTCATCCTTTTGTGTTAAATGGCTGCACAAAGCAAGCATTTGTTGACTCGCATGTTGATAAGAGTATTAAAACTTGGAACTTGAAAAAGATCCGTTTAAGGTAAAAAAAAAGATTTAAAAAAAAATGCGATTAATTTGCGATTAATCGCGAGTTAACTATGGACAATCATGCGATTAATCGAGTTAAATATTTTAATCGTTTGACAGCACTAAATATAATATAATAAGGTTATCAAAGGCCAGTTGCACTGAATCAGCAATTGAAAAAAGTAGTAGAACCGAACGCGCTCACCTCACTAGACTTGACACTGTTTTTTTTTTATGCAAGCCATTCTGAAGGTGTGTTCACACCGAAACGTCATGATATGATTTATTTCGGGCTGCCAATAAATTTGAAAAACCTGGAGTGCGTGCCTGGACATTGTTTCCCTATTTTTATGACTGAATCAGCAATACAATACACAATAGTGTCGTCAGCATAAAGATCGACTTGACAACCACTCAATGAAGAGACAATATCACTAATATAAATGGTGAAGAGCACGGGACCCACAACGTAGCCTTGCAGAACACCCTTTGTTGTAGGCAGAAACTCACACGGCTCCCAAATAAATCATTCTGAAACCAGTCAGAAGCATTTCCTTTCAAACCAATATTACATGATCAGAGGGTCATTATCTAAACGGTAAATGGTGCATTTATATAGCAGCTTTTATCCAAAGCACTTTACAATTTTGTTCCTCACATTAACCCATTTACTCACACATCCACACACCGACGGCGGAGGTGACCATGCAAGGTGCCAACCTGCTCATCGGGAGCAATTAGGGGTTAAAAGTTTTACGTTTTTTCCCCCGAATATACTATATATATATCTACTTTTTCTCCTTTTTCTGAGATTTTTTTTCTCCCCATCCCAATTTACCTCGTGCCAATTCTCCCTCCCCTGTCCTGATCGTTGCTCGTATATGCCCCCCACTGGCCGGTTGTAGGGAGGATAGAAGCCTTGCATCACATGTCCCCTCCGATACATGTGGAGGCAGCCTGTCATCTTTTCACCTGCCAGCGCGGACTCATTTGGCGAGGGGTAACGCGTAGGAGGCTGTGCAGGCGCCCCAACCGACCTGTAGGAGTCGCTGTTAACAACAACCAGACTAGCACTCTTCGACTTCCCACCCGCTAACTTGAGTTAGTATGACGGCCGGCCCAAGCCGGAGTCAACGCCGACAGCCGGATTCGAACCCGGTGTCTCTTGCGTGACGAGCGCAATGTCCGCTGTGCCACCCAGCAGCATATATATATTTATTTTTATATAATTTTATACTATATTTGGGACTAATGTAATGGCTGAAATAGTGATGTGACTAGCTCTAAAACCTGATTGATGTGGACTTAAAACTGAGTGACTTGAAATAAAATACTCAAGTTGGTTTGTTTACCTATTAGAGATTGGGCGGTAATTATTGAACTAAATCATCTCCATCACCGCCTTTCATGTAAAGGAATCACACGCCAAGGAAATCTGCCCGTTGAGATAGAGAGCGATTAAACATTATGCATTAATTGCTCAGGGATAATTGGAGCAAACAGTTTTAGAAAGAAAATCGAATTGATCTTCTCTAGTTGAACTCCTGGTATCAATGGCTTGCAATGCTTCCAATACATCATTAGGAGAGAAGGGATGAAAGGGGAACAGAAGCGTGGTTCATGGTGCAACACACACAATCATTATCAACAAGAAGTCCATGTGTTTGTTGATCAACACATAATATGCTCCCCATCAGCATATTTTAAAGTATTTATTGAAGGCTAAGCATCTCATTCTGTTCAGAAATCAAACGGTCATGCCATTTAATGTGTTTGGGTATGGAATTAGTGGTTTTGTTTATGTTTGAGTTTACTGCCTTCCAAAAATCTCGGCCAGGTTTGAGTAGGAGCGAGTAATTGGGTCTAGATAATCATTTGATTTGGCTTTTCTCACGGCTGAAGTGCTTCCTCCTGAGTGTCTGGCGAGAGACCAGGCGCCGTTCCTTTCTTTAAGCAAAGTTGACAACTTGTGTGAGAACCAGGGTGTTTTGTCTCGTTTAAAGGAGCAATAGGCGGCAGTGTTGTAATACTCGAGTCCAGGACTCGTGACTCGACTTGGACTTGGATTTGAGCACTGATGACTCTGACTCGAGCATTGACTGCATTCGGACTCGGAAGGTGCAGACGAGGACTCAGACTTGTTAACCTCTTCCACCCCTGTGGTCCATCGGCGAACCGCAAATTACATCACGTCATAAATCAATCTGTCTAGACTGTCTGACAAAAGTATCATTTTATTTTTCAAACGTATTCAAGTATAAACATCATAACCATGTCACAACAGCAGTTATAATGTATATTATCATCAATATGTTAGTTTACCAATAGGTTAAAGTGTTATTAGATAGATTTTCGTTTTTTTCGTTTTTCTATTTTGGTCGCGAAAGGCGACCATTTTGGAAACATTTAACGTTGGGAATTGTAGTTTCTTTGCAGCCATTTTGAAGAGGACACCGGGAGCTTTCGGTTTTTCCGAACAACACTTCTCAAAGGCCTCTATGGGGCTTCGGGAAGATATTATGGGGAGATCTTTTTTTTTAATATATCTTATTACTTGGGATAATACACCACACAACTTAATGTTATTCGCATATATGGGAGCACAGTTAGTTTGTCTCTCCTATTTCCAGCATGTAGCAACAATTAGATTTGAAATTTGTTTCAAAATGGTGGCACCCTGGCAAAAATAAAAAAGCTACTGTACAGATTTCATTATCTGTTCTTATGCACGCCTGGTGATACTAAATCCAAATTGAACTCAGCCATTTGAAATATAAGATTTGGCACAATCCATAAATGTGCGAATTGGCGGTGCGGCTACGTGGCGTAGTGGGCAAGGCGCTCGCCACGAATGCGGAGACGCTGGGCTCGCCTGTTCGAGCCCAGCGCTCCACATTGCTTTCAGTTTAGCTGGTCGTTCATACTAATACACATTGGCCGTATTAGGGGGTGGGAAACTGATGGGTGGGGATCGGGTGTTGTGGACAGCGACTCCTACAGGTCGGTTGGTGCGCCTGCGCAGTAGAATCAGGAAGTGTCGGGGGCAGCGTGAGCCTCCCACGCGTTACTCCTCGCCACTGAGAGATCGAGCTGCGCAGGTGAAAAGATGCGACTGCTGTTACCTCAAGTACCGGAGGGGACTTGTCCTATGTATGACTTAGTCCACATTGCAGCCGGCTTGTGGGAGGCAAGAAACAGCGTTCGTGACAGGGGAGGGTTGAATTGGATGATACGAAATTGGGATGGGAGAAAAATATAGAAAATGGGAGAAAAAGTGGATCAAAAAAAATTTGCGAATTGGCTATAATGTCATTTATAAGCCTGCTATTCTATATTCTATAATAATATTTCAAATTGCATTGGTCCAGATGGGAGAATTCAGTACTGTATCTACAAAACCTTCTGTTTAATCATCTTCCCTTTATTAATTTCCTTAGATATTTTGTACACATGATCTCAAGAAGGTACTGAACGAGATCAGTGGCAGTTTTTCACGTCTGGTCATTTTTAGCATGGTGTTATTCACTGTCAATATTCACAATTTCTAGCTTGTAATGTTTCATTCCGTTTCCTTGTGTAGGGTGAAATATATTATGTTGGGAATTAAGGATATTCTTATGTGTCATTTTTAGATGAAGGCCCCCTGCAGAACTCTGCACCAGAGCTCACCTCCATCAACGTCGTACTGTTTGGGTCGATGGCGAAGGACTTCTCCGAGTCTGTCAATCAGGGGGTAGGTGTCCATCCATCAAGCCAGAGTATGAATCAAAGCAGGGTTAGAAATTAACATTTTTTTTCAAGGGCTTTTTTTGCCCCCCTTAATTGATTTTCGGGGGCTTTTTTTTGTATTTCGGGGGCACAACATTTTTATAATGAAAATTAACATAAAGATTATAAAACATTGTTGACACTTTTTTTTACAGTCTTCGTCCCTATGTTTGATAACGTAATGTTAATGTCTCCATATATAGGGCTCTACGCTAACCTTTTTCCCAAGGAGCACATGTGCTCCTAAATAAAATGTTAATAAATAAAATCTAAATACAAATTTAGGAGCACACAGAAATTTAGGAGCACAGTGACAATTGTTCAAGTAACACACACACACACACACACGATGTGTGACATCATGGCTTGGTTTCATGTTTTGAGGTACCTTCAATTATCTGTAAATAATACATACATACTCTATCTAAATAGATTAAATATTATTGTCCCTGAGGGCAAGTTGTGTTGTTGTCTTGATATATCTACAAATAGCAGACGAATAACCGGTTGCCTCTGGATCAATGAATGTCTAATATTGAATAATATTATTAGATATTTTATTTTTAACATCCCTAATTCCAACAGTCAAGAGGCTTGTTTCAAATTGATGAAAAACCCCACACACGCAACGTTTGCGAGTATAGGCTCTGGCCAGATCGATCAATGAAATACGTTGCGCGCTCAGCGCTGTGGAATGAAGGAAATGCGCATCGGGATCGGATTTGGATATTATTCTTTGGAGTTGTGTTACAAATGGAACGGTCTTTCCCCGCCGAACACAAGTTACTTAACGTTACACAGGTCGCGCTATGCAGATGCTTAGCTTGCTAACGTTAAGATAGCAGTGTAATGCTTGATGAGAGCAGAGCGCTCTGTCTGTGTTCGCATCCTCCGATTCCTCTCAAGTGCCTGTAAACACGCAGCGGGCCCCGCCTCCCTCCTCCTTGGAACAAACATTCCACCCAAAAACTGAATTTCAGTCCAGTTTCAATCTGAACTATTAACAGCGGAGCTGTTTTGTAATCTTCACAATCACTCGTCTGTCTCGCACACTGCAAGTAAATGATTTTCCCGGTTTGCACACACACATATTATTAGGGGCAAATACGAGGGAAATGCTCGCACTGTAGAGCATATATATAATTATATATATAATTAGTAAACTGTCGGGGGGGCTTTTTTTCCCCCCCTTAACTGATTTTCGAGGGCATTTGGTCAATTTTCGAGGGCATTTTGCCCCAAGCCCCCGTTAATTTCGAACCCTGAATCAAAGTCATACGTACATTCATGGTGTTCTCTGTCGTCATATCAAAGGGTGAGAGACGTAATTACATTTCTCAATATTATCATTTTATTCCCCTGTCTTACCCTTGCTTTTTTTATTTCTATTACTACGGCCCACTATCCCGCTGGGTGCATACTATGACCTTTATCATGTTTCGTAACAGAAATTCAAGAAGCCTATTGGAACGTGAGGTTCTATTATGATGTTGATTAATATATCTGCATTATTTTATCCCACTTTATGTTTTGCTCTTGCTGCTTGTTTTACACAGATGTTATGTCTTTCTTACTGATGTAAAGCACTTTGAACTGCATGAAAGGTGCAATACGGGGGATGGGTGGGTGGTGTTGTCTTCTGAGCAGGAGTGCTGTTGAGGGCTTCAAGGCGAACAGCGAGTATTCATTTTGAGGATAGAACTAAGACTAGAGATAACAGAACAAAAAGACTCATATGGGTTAGAACCTTCTCTATCTTTTTACGTCAGGGGGGAAAGAACAGAGCGTCCCCTCTTCCCCTGCGCGCCAGCGTGCTTTCATCTCAGGGTTTCTCCTCACGGTCATCACATATCCAGAGGATCATCCGTCAAAGAGACGAGGTGGGGGTTGATATTTCAGAAGCAGAAAAGCGTATCTCTGGATTGGCATTTCTTTGCTTTGCGGGGAGGGAGGGGCGGGCGGGGAGTAGGGATGGGAATCGAAAACCGGTTCCCGTGGATGCACTCCGAAATACTGGCCGCTATGAAAACCAGAGACAAAAAATGCTCTGAGTTTCGTAAAAGTCAGTCAAAGCTTACTAAAAGCACGAGCAGTGAACTCCAAGCCCACGTGACTGAACTCAAACTAGAAAGAAACAGACTAAGAAACGACGTAAACTCCATGATCAAAACTGCAAAAAAGAATTTCATCAATGACAAAACTGAGGAAAACAAAAACAAACCACGTGAACTTTGGAAATTACTCAATAATCAACTAGGATGCAGTAAAAAACTTAAAACCAGATTCTCAAACATAAACATAAAAACTGACAACACGCTCATCACAGACAAGCTGGATGTAGCCAATTACTTAAACATTTTCTTCACAAACATAGCCACAACACTGGTAAACAAACTACCCTCCCACTCAGGGCTTTATGGGGTAGAACACATAGTAGCTTTCTACAAAAACCTAGGGGTCCGCAAGGACGACTTCAAGCTGGAAACGGTAACAACAGATGAGGTACTCAATAAACTGAGCGCCCTCCAACCTAACAAGGCCACTGGCCATGACAACATCCCCTCCAAATTCCTCAGAGACTCAGCAGCCGCCATCACACCAATCATCACACACATAATAAACCTCTCCATAAAACAGGGACACGTCCCCAAGGACTTCAAAATTGCGAGGGTGACCCCTCTGCACAAAAAGGGCAGCAAATTAGACCCAGGCAACTACCGCCCTGTTTCTATTCTCACCTCCATCTCGAAAGTCATGGAAAAAATAGTCTACGAACAGGTCGAAAAGTACCTAGCGGAAAAAAATCTAATCTACGAATTCCAATCTGGCTTCAGAACATCCCACTCCACTGACACATGCCTTCTCTATTTGAATGACCACATCAAACAAGAGGTGGACGCAGGCAAATACTGCGGCATGGTCATGCTGGACCTACAAAAGGCCTTTGACACGGTCAATCACTCCATTCTGATTGACAAGCTAAAAGCAATTGGTTTTGATAGTCTATCAGTGAGCTGGATGCAATCCTACCTTGAGGGGAGGGAACAGATGGTGGAGGTAAACGGTACCCTATCCCCCCCCCTCACAGTGAGCTGTGGTGTTCCACAAGGAAGCATACTAGGACCGCTACTGTTCCTAATTTATGCAAATGACATGTCGTCAGCTTGTGACTGCAACTTGTTCCTGTTTGCGGACGACTCAGCCCTGCTGGTCTCTGACAAGAACAAGTTACAGGTTGAAAAAACCCTCAGCTCGGAACTAGGCAGAATCTGCATATGGCTCGCTGATAACAAACTATCATTACACATGGGCAAAACAGAGTCCATTCTCTTCGGTTCAAATAACAAACTCAGCAAGACCGACGGCTTCTCAGTTACAGTGGGTGACAATATTGTCACAAGGAAAGATGAAATTACCTACCTGGGGTCCATCCTAGAGGCTAATCTCTCCTGTGACAAAATGGCATCCAATGTAATAAAAAAAGTCAACCAACGAACTCGATTCTTGTACCGGATCTCCTCTCTGGTAAACAAGAACACCCTGAAGACTCTGGCAGGAGCACTCATTCAGGGGTACTACGACTATGCTTGCACCTCATGGTACCAAAGCACCTCAAAGGCGCTAAAAACAAAATTACAAACATCTCAAAACAAACTGGTCAGACTACTGCTTGACCTTACTCCTAGAACCCACCTCACCCCTGCCCACTTCGACAACCTAGGATGGCTTAGAGTAGACGACAGAGTACAACAACTTGCAATGGGCCTGGTCTACAAGATACACTACACGACCAAGGTACCCATGTACATGTCAAAATACTTCCCAAAGGTCAGTGAATACCACGATCACAACACCAGAGGGAGCTCCACAAATCATGTCAAACCCAGATTCGGCTCAAATAAGGGACTAAACACGTTTCGCAATTATGCCACATCAATGTGGAACGCCCTACCCAAAGCTGTAAAGGAATGTGGATCACTACCCACTTTCAAAACCTCTCTCAAGGGACACCTACGGGAGACTGCAATTCAACACTGGCCCCTGTAAATATCCTAACCCAATCATTCCAACCCCCTCCAATGTACAGTCATTTACCTAGTATGGTTTTGTCAATAGTTCAATGTACAATTGTGTTTGTTTGTACAGTGTCTCCTCCCCCCCCCCCTCAATGTACAGTGTTACTTGTTTATACAGTATGCCCCCCGCCCCCCCCCCCCCCCCCAACCACCTCCAATGTAAATTACCCAGTATGGTTGTCAATATCCCAATGTACCCAACCCCCCCCACCCAACCTCCAATGTACAGTTTCTACGTCAAATGTATATACTCCCTTTTCTTGACTCCTTCTGTATCACAAACAGTACTGTATTTGCAAATCTGGTATGTCATAAATGTATAGATGTAGCAGTACTGACTATCTGTATGTCATGTATGTCATATATGTCTATATGAATTGAAAATGGGGGACCCTGATGGAAACAAGACAAACGTCTTTCTCAGGTCTGCATCCCCTTAACAATTGTATGTATTGAGCCGTACTGTATTGTACCCATTCTGCAATCTGTTAAATAAAGTTTTCATTCATTCATTCATTCAACCGGTTCCTAATTGGCCGATGCCTGGAACCGTGTGGCTCCCGTGACTTTCGATTCCCTTATCGCTGCCTACAGTTGCGCAATAATGTTAGCCGTTAGCATGTAGCCATGGCAGACTCTATTTGATTCCTTAATGGCTCGAAATTGCCTGGGTTTTGGTAATATGCTCCCGAAATGCTCCTGCTGTTTGGCTACTTCTATGTGCAGTGAAAACTACTTGAATGCTTTAGAACCTAGTCATTGATTTAGATCAGGCTGAGCTAAAATTAGCCGCGGAGCTAACGTGAGCTAACGCTATTTAATCAAGCTCACAAAGAGAGATAAACAGCTGACAGCGGATAGTACAGGTACAAATACAATAAAACAGCAGGTGGGGGCTGTTGTGTAAACCTTGTACTCTTTAGTTCACATATAATGAGAGACGGAATGTTTGTTTACAAGACTGTAAGCCAGGAAGTACAGTGGTGCAACATACAAATGTGTCCGTGTAGCAACACAAGCCAATACCTTATAGGACAGGGGCCCGGGGAGCTCTCTCTCTCTGTGTGTGTGTGTGTGTGTGTGTGTGTGAGAGAGAGAGTGTGTGAGTGAGAGACAGAAGTCAGAGGAATAACAACCTGTTATTCAATAGATTAAATTAGTTTAAGAATAAAAAAATAAATACATTTTAAGAGAATCTCAAATACATTATTTTATTTAAGTGTAGGCTATAGTTAATGTTTTATTTTTTACAGTTTTTGTATTTTTCTGACATGGGGGCTCAACAATAAATGACAATCAGAAATGTCAAGTTGCATGTTATTCTAACCAGCTTAGACCCCTACGCTCTGCATCTTCTGGCCGCCTCAGACCTACTCCTATCCGAGCTCCGGGAGGGTCATCAAAGAGAAGTCGCCTATTCTCAGTCCTTGCCCCACAATGGTGGAATGAACTACCCACCCCAGTTAGGACAGCCGAAACCCATCCAATCTTTCGCCGTCGACTAAAGACGCACTTCTTCAACCATTATCTGAATAAAAAAAAATATATCTAACCCTAACTAACCGTACTGTCATGCACTTGTCCTAATAAACTAACCTACACTTTAGCACTCAACACTTTGATGAACATTGTTGCTCAGCTGATAGAGTTGTGCCCTTCCTGATGGCTTGTCGTACAGAACTTGTAAGTCGCTTTGGATAAAAGCGTCAGCTAAATGACTAAATGTAGTTCTGTTGCATTTTCAATTTATTTATTTAAATTATAAATTGATCAGGTAGCGATAAGGGAATCGATAAAGAATCGAATCGATAAGCAGAATCGATAATGGAATCGTATCGATAAAATCCTATCAATTCCCATCCCTAGCGGGGAGGGAGGGGAGGGAGGGGCGGGCGGCGTGTAATCCTCAAAAGAGATGCTGGGATGTGTTAGCTGCTGTTTGTAGGCAGATCAGAGCGCCGCTTCATTGTTAGCGGAATCTCAACACTCCCAATGAAAGCATGCGATCTGCCCGCAGTGCCCGGTGTGAGAGCCCAGTCCCACTGGTCCTTGAGCAAATTAGCAAGCGCATGAAGTAGATTATGTCGCCTCTACTCGGTGCGCCAGTGTAATCTGACTCCTCTGAAATAGCTGCTTCCACTGTTAATGCAGAGCCATGTCGGTGTGAATTATCTCGTACCATGTGCTGGTCTTTGTGAACTCTTTGTGCTCGGTAATGATTCTGACACGTTGCATAAGAACAGCGTCTGGAACCGTGTGGCGAGATCTTCGTATGACCTGGATAGAGATGAGTCTCAGTTAAAAGGGTATGTCACCCGTTTTTAATAATTCACACATGTTCGTCCTGTGCCCCAGGTTTAGTCAGTGTTGCACAGAGATGTTATGGTCTCATAAATTCATTGTCTATGGAGCAGCTACCGATTTTTTTAAAGATTAGATTAGATTACCGTACTTTTCGGACTATAAGCCGCGGCTTTTTCCCCCATTTTTCGACCCTGCGGCTTATATAACAGTGCGGCTTATATGTGGACAAAACCCGAAAATCGAAATATTGCTTTTTTTACTGCATTGAAATGTTATTTATCTGTTCCTTTATTTACTTAATACAACTTGTAAATGAGTTAATTCTTGTTATTTGTCCGACAGTGTTGTGTCCCAATGGGAGTCATTCTCTGTAGAGGTGAGAGTCATTCTCTGTAGAGGTGGGAGTCATTCTCTGTAGAGGTGGGAACTTAAAGCTCAATATAAGAACGGCCATGCACCACCACTCACAGAATCGAGAAAGAGCCATCAATCTGTCAATCCTTTCCGTGTCCGGGCCGGGTGAGGTTTCCTGTGTTGAGTCAAATTAAGCCGCAGGCTCCACTCCTTACATAATTAAACATTAAAACACATGCGGCTTATAGTCCAGTGCGGCTTATATATGTACACATCATTCAATTTAGCTGCTGCGGCTTATAGTCAGGTGCGGCTTATAGTGCGAAAAGTACGGTAGATTCAAATGTATTGTCATTAATATACAGCACAAGTACAGTACAACAAAATGAAGTGTGGCATCCAACCAGAGTGCAAATGTAACAATAAAGTGAAATAGTAATATACAATGTACAGGTGATTAAACTGGGTATGACATATCTAAATTAGTACTAAGAGTACAGAGTTGTAGTAATATGTACAGTGATACAGGTTTAAAGACACTATGGTAGTAAGTCATACTGACCAGCAGCGTAACTAGTAAGTAGGTAAGGGATATCTATAGATATAGTATCTACAGATATGTAAAAGGATTATGTGCAGTTAAGTACATACAGGTGTGGATAGATATATTTACGGTGAGAGTAAATACAATGGGGGAAATAAGTATTGAACACCATTTTGTTCAGTAAATGTATTTCCAATGAACGTATTCAAGCGAAATTTGCACCAGACGTTTGTATTAACTCAAGAAATCCAGACAAGAAATCTAAACATTAAAGTCCATATGTAAATAAAGTTATGTGTAATAAAGTGGAATGAAACAGGAAAAAAGTATTGGACACACTAAGAAAAAGCAGTAGACCACAGCAAGGAACTAGCTGAAAACCAACACTAATTAGGAGGCAACTCTACCTCCTATCTGTGCTAATAATGTCAACTGGGTTAGAATATATTGATGGGCTATAAAATGTTTTTGTTACCAAGGTGCCACACAAGAAACATCAACTGATGGGTAAAAGCACAGGGCTCTCAAGACCTTCACAAACAGATTGTTGCAAATCATGAAAATAGAATTGGCTAAAGACGTATTTCACAACTTCAGAATCTTCCAGTAAGCACCATTGGGGGCATTATCCATAAGTGGAAGCAACATCACTCCATCATCAACCGGCCATGCACAGGTGCTCCTCGCAACATTTCTGATCAGGGAGTCAGAAGGATACTTAGAGTAGCCAGAGAGCCATGGACCACTAGGAGAAGAGTAGCCAGAGAGCCATGGACCACTAGGAGAAGAGTAGCCAGAGAGCCATGGACCACTAGGAGAAGAGTAGAGAGCCATGGACCACTAGGAGAAGATAGAGCCATATGAAATCCGTTTTATTATTTTCCAAATTCCATTTTATTTTTTCCCCAAATTCCGTTTTTTCCGTTTTAATATTTCAGAATTCTGTATTTTGCTTTTTATGCTCATTTTACCATCAAAAATAGTGTCTAATAAGTGGGAATGAATAAATGTCTACAATTGAATATGATATAACAGTCCATTTAATGTTTTTAAGTGCTGCAACTCAGAAATACAGTTACATTTTACACAATACTTTTCAAATAATATTGTGACAAAATAAAAATACACATTTCAAGTGTAAACAATAGATACAGCTAGCTACTACTGACATTATCACAATGTCAGTAGCCTAGCTATATCTTATTTTATTGTGATGAAATATAGTAATGCATAATTTAGGCACCTTTAGTTTAGTTTATTTCGTTTATAAAGGACAGTGTATAATGACAATCGTTTGCATTAAACAAATGGATTGCACCAGATTTAGCAAGAAGCTATCATTTCCATCTATAGTCCTATGTACTGTAAAACGTTTCATAGCTATTTAAGTTTATTTCGATTATAAAGGGCAGTGTATAATGACTCGTTTGCATTAAACAAATGGATGGGTGCACTAGATTTAGCAAGAAGCGATCATGTCCTAACGTTATAGCTATTTAATCACAATGAATGAATGAATGAATGAAAACTTTATTTAACAGATTGCAGAATGGGTACAATACAGTACGGCTCAATACATACAATTGTTAAGGGGATGCAGACCTGAGAAAGACGTTTGTCTTTCTGGGTCCCCCATTTTAGTGTCGCAAGTGTTTTTGTGGCTCCAGTCCACGGAACGTTGACAGCATTAGCAAAACACCTTATCGCCGGAGGCATAAAAGTCATTAGGATACTGCTCTGCTCTGAATTGAGGGCTTATTGGGGAATTTATTAGCTTCTTGACGATGTAAACACCGAAGCAGCGAGACGCTTGGGAGACTGCCTGTGTTGTGTGTAACCCGCTCTAGCGTCCGCCTCCCCGGTCGCGTGTGCACCAAGCGTTCCACCCAAAAACGGAATTTCAGTCCAGATTAGGCCAAATTCTGCAATATTCCACGTTTTGCAGTCGATTCCATTTTTATTGGTCAATTCCGCGATTCCGTCCGCGATTCCGTGAACGCGGATTTCATATGGCTCTAGGAGAAGAGTAGCCAGAGAGCCATGGACCACTAGGAGAAGAGTAGCCAGAGAGCCATGGACCACTAGGAGAAGAGTAGCCAGAGAGCCATGGACCACTAGGAGAAGAGTAGAGAGCCATGGACCACTAGGAGAAGAGTAGCCAGAGAGCCATGGACCACTAGGAGAAGAGTAGAGAGCCATGGACCACTAGGAGAAGAGTAGAGCCATGGACCACTAGGAGAAGAGTAGCCAGAGAGCCATGGACCACTAGGAGAAGAGTAGAGAGCCATGGACCACTAGGAGAAGAGGAGCCAGAGAGCCATGGACCACTAGGAGAAGAGTAGAGAGCCATGGACCACTAGGAGAAGAGTAGCCAGAGAGCCATGGACCACTAGGAGAAGAGTAGAGAGCCATGGACCACTAGGAGAAGAGTAGCCAGAGAGCCATGGACCACTAGGAGAAGAGTAGCCAGAGAGCCATGGACCACTAGGAGAAGAGTAGCCAGAGAGCCATGGACCACTAGGAGAAGAGTAGCCAGAGAGCCATGGACCACTAGGAGAAGAGGAGCCAGAGAGCCATGGACCACTAGGAGAAGAGTAGCCAGAGAGCCATGGACCACTAGGAGAACAGTAGAGAGCCATGGACCACTAGGAGAAGAGTAGAGAGCCATGGACCACTAGGAGAAGAGTAGAGAGCCATGGACCACTAGGAGAAGAGTAGAGAGCCATGGACCACTAGGAGAAGAGTAGAGAGCCATGGACCACTAGGAGAAGAGTAGAGAGCCATGGACCACTAGGAGAAGAGTAGAGAGCCATGTACCACTAGGAGAAGAGTAGAGAGCCATGGACCACTAGGAGAAGAGTAGAGAGCCATGGACCACTAGGAGAAGAGTAGAGAGCCATGGACCACTAGGAGAAGAGTAGAGAGCCATGGACCACTAGGAGAAGAGTAGCCAGAGAGCCATGGACCACTAGGAGAAGAGTAGCCAGAGAGCCATGGACCACTAGGAGAAGAGTAGAGAGCCATGGACCACTAGGAGAAGAGTAGCCAGAGAGCCATGGACCACTAGGAGAAGAGTAGCCAGAGAGCCATGGACCACTAGGAGAAGAGGAGCCAGAGAGCCATGGACCACTAGGAGAAGAGGAGCCAGAGAGCCATGGACCACTAGGAGAAGAGTAGAGAGCCATGGACCACTAGGAGAAGAGTAGCCAGAGAGCCATGGACCACTAGGAGAAGAGTAGCCAGAGAGCCATGGACCACTAGGAGAAGAGTAGCCAGAGAGCCATGGACCACTAGGAGAAGAGTAGAGAGCCATGGACCACTAGGAGAAGAGTAGAGAGCCATGGACCACTAGGAGAAGAGTAGAGAGCCATGGACCACTAGGAGAAGAGTAGAGAGCCATGGACCACTAGGAGAAGAGTAGCCAGAGAGCCATGGACCACTAGGAGAAGAGTAGAGAGCCATGGACCACTAGGAGAAGAGTAGAGAGCCATGGACCACTAGGAGAAGAGTAGAGAGCCATGGACCACTAGGAGAAGAGTAGAGAGCCATGGACCACTAGGAGAAGAGTAGCCAGAGAGCCATGGACCACTAGGAGAAGAGTAGCCAGAGAGCCATGGACCACTAGGAGAAGAGTAGCCAGAGAGCCATGGACCACTAGGAGAAGAGTAGCCAGAGAGCCATGGACCACTAGGAGAAGAGTAGCCAGAGAGCCATGGACCACTAGGAGAAGAGTAGCCAGAGAGCCATGGACCACTAGGAGAAGAGTAGCCAGAGAGCCATGGATCACTAGGAGAAGAGTAGCCAGAGAGCCATGGACCACTAGGAGAAGAGGAGCCAGAGAGCCATGGACCACTAGGAGAAGAGTAGAGAGCCATGGACCACTAGGAGAAGAGTAGAGAGCCATGGACCACTAGGAGAAGAGGAGCCAGAGAGCCATGGACCACTAGGAGAAGAGGAGCCAGAGAGCCATGGACCACTAGGAGAAGAGTAGAGAGCCATGGACCACTAGGAGAAGAGGAGCCAGAGAGCCATGGACCACTAGGAGAAGAGTAGAGAGCCATGGACCACTAGGAGAAGAGGAGCCAGAGAGCCATGGACCACTAGGAGAAGAGGAGCCAGAGAGCCATGGACCACTAGGAGAAGAGTAGAGAGCCATGGACCACTAGGAGAAGAGGAGCCAGAGAGCCATGGACCACTAGGAGAAGAGGAGAGAGCCATGGACCACTAGGAGAAGAGGAGCCAGAGAGCCATGGACCACTAGGAGAAGAGTAGAGAGCCATGGACCACTAGGAGAAGAGGAGCCAGAGAGCCATGGACCACTAGGAAAGAGCTCCAGAAAGACTTGGAGGCAGCAGGTACAACTGTGACAGAAAGGACCACAGGCAATGCACTCCACCGCCATGGCCTCTGTGCGCGCTCAGCCCGCAAGACTCCACTACTGAAGAAAAGACATGTTGAAGCGTGTTTAAAGTTTGCCTAACAACATTTGGACAAGCCAGTGAATTACTGGGAGCATGTACTCTGGTCAGATGAGACCAAAATGTTACTTTCTGGCTGTCACACAACACACCATGTTTGGAGGAGAAATGTCTGGACTAGGGCTGACCCCTATTAGTCGACTAATCGGTCGAAAGGAGCCGTAGTCGACTGCCAACCTCTTAGTCGAATACAAAAGAAAATATATATATTTTTTTATTTTAATTTGTATCATTCTTTCCAAAAGAAAAGAGGCCTAGAAGCGTGGCTAACGCTAATGGCACGCATACCAGAGGCTAACTGCCTAATAAAACAGGCACAGAGGCACTGAAAGAGGATTTCACCCATCTAATGAACACACTAGACTAGACAAATATCAAGATGTATCCATCAGTGGACCAATTGCATGCTTTTGCAGAGGACAACAAGCCTTCAGTCGACTCCTTCAGACATTAACACTTTAACTGCCGGAAGACGCTTTTAGGCGTCCTTCCCCGCCATGCTCAAGTTGCCGAAGACGCCGTAACTCGTCTTTGATATCAATATTTCAATCATATTTCCTTTCCGGGGCCCTGAGACACAAGTGTGATCTCCTCTCAATCCTCTAGCGGTTCAAGACCGCCATCTGGTGGCCGATCGGCAGATCGAAAAAACGGATGTTACCTTTAACCCGGTAGGACTCACTCCATATGGGGTCCGGGCACTCGCTAGTGTTAGAGAGACTCAGTCTTCACACAGTGAACATCGATCGCTGCAAATAACTCGAAAAAACAACATGATTTGGACGTATATATTACTATACAACCTGGAAATGGACCGGATATTTCTATATCCCATAATAGGAAAATGTCTGTTCCACGCTCATCGCCCAACGGCGCGAGGAAGATACGGTAAGATTCAGCGTTATTTTTCAATGTGTACGATACTAACTGCTATGATGAACATTTGACCCACATTAGATGAATGGTATAACGCTGCCCACGGAATTATAAACGCCCCCTCGGCCATCCGGTCAACATCAGATTACGTGTAGTAACTTCCAGAAGTCCGTCCAGTTGGATTTTTTTATATCGCGCCGATTGCTATCAAACTGTATTTGATCATCAATATAATGCATTTGGGGCTATAAATCACGTTCTGGAGAAAGCTGCAGAAAGAGATGAAAACATACTTAAACTTTTTCATTCACATATTCATACTAAAATATGATCTAAAAGTATAACGTTCATACACCCTGAACAATACATATAGGACTTTGAATGGGCCCTAATAATGGCAATTTAGCAATAGAATTAAAAAAGTTATAGCCCTGCAAAGAAGGGGAACTTCTACATAGACAAATAGAGCTGCCAACCTATGGTATATCATGAATTTAGCCTTAGGCAATCAAAGTGTTAAGCACCCCCCACAGCCCAAATGGAATGATACAAAAAAATAAAAGATATTATACTTTTTTTTTATGGTCGACTAATGGTCTACTAACGGCAAATTTCGTCCAATCATAGTAGACTATCCAAATCTTTAGTCGGGGACAGCCCTACAGTGCACATTACCCGAATAACACTATATACCAACAGTGAGGTTTGGAGGTATAAGTATCATGGTGTGGGGCTGCTTCTCCTCTCCTGGTACTGGCAGACTTCATATCATTGAAGGAACAATGCATGGAGCCATGGACTGAGCCCTGCTGCCATCCACCAGGATGCTGAGGATGACACGTGGGCGGACCCTCCACCAGGATGACACGTGGGCGGACCCTCCACCAGGATGCTGAGGACCCTCCACCAGGATGACACGTGGGCGGACCCTCCACCAGGATGACACGTGGGCGGACCCTCCACCAGGATGCTGAGGACCCTCCACCAGGATGACACGTGGGCGGACCCTCCACCAGGATGACACGTGGGCGGACCCTCCACCAGGATGACACGTGGGTGGACCCTCCACCAGGATGACACGTGGGCGGACCCTCCACCAGGATGACACGTGGGCGGACCCTCCACCAGGATGACACGTGGGCGGACCCTCCACCAGGATGACACGTGGGCGGACCCTCCACCAGGATGACACGTGGGTGGACCCTCCACCAGGATGACACGTGGGCGGACCCTCCACCAGGATGACACGTGGGTGGACCCTCCACCAGGATGACACGTGGGCGGACCCTCCACCAGGATGACACGTGGGCGGACCCTCCACCAGGATGACACGTGGGCGGACCCTCCACCAGGATGACACGTGGGCGGACCCTCCACCAGGATGACACGTGGGCGGACCCTCCACCAGGATGACACGTGGGCGGACCCTCCACCAGGATGACACGTGGGCGGACCCTCCACCATGACAACAATCCAAAGCATACAGCAAAGGAAACTTGCAGTTGATTTCAGAGAAAGAAAATCAACTTGTTGGAATGGCCCAGTCAATCACCTGACTTAAACCCAATTGAACATTTGTGGAAGCATCTGAAGATCCAGATTCACAAGAGGCCCCTCCGCAATCTTCCAGATTTAAAGACAATCTGTGTAGAGCAGTGGTTCTCAAACTTTTTACACCAAGTACCACCTGAGAACGTAGCTGGCTCTCCAAGTACCACCATATGACCGGCGTTAAAATACAGTCTATTCAGCTATGCACAGTTCACGCAGGAGGCAAATGTATTCCTAATACCATTATTTATTGTTAACTTTTGTCAGACACAGCCACAATGTACTGTAGCACTAGAACTAGCAAACGCTTCCACACAACTCATACAATGCAAGGGGCATTGAGAACATAATAACTAACATTCTCACATAGCAAGTGAGAAAATTAAGAACAACTGTATTTCAGCAAATGTACTTAATTCTCTCTCTCTCTCTCTCTCTCTCACACAGCAAGCAATTGTCTGTCATTCTCTCACACACACACACACACACACACACACACACACACACACACACACACACACACACACAATTATTTGGTTACAAAAACTTAATTTCCTGCATTCTGGTGCAGAAATGTTTACCCTTTAAATGCCAGTGTTTGTGATGGGCATCACAAATTATTGTAAAAAAGAAAAGAAAAACACATATTCAATACATTTTTGAATGTTTACCCTTTAAAAGCCAGTTTGTGTGATGGCATCACAAATTATTGTTGAAAGACACACAAAGTAAAATATTTACAATATATCAAATGCAAAGTAAAACATTTTTCTGGGGGGGGGGGTATTACAGGCTAGGCATGTGTCAATGATTAGCAGCAACACATATTTTGATGGATTTTTTGTAATGTCAGATTTAACACCAACTCTTTTCAGAAAAGTGGGAGTATTTCATTTTTTATCTGACATTACAAGAAATCTAAAAATAAATGGTTATGATCAGGGCTGAAGTTGAATTAAAGATTTATGACTGTTTAGACTGCATTACTCTCTGTCACAGTGATCTCCTGGTTGTTCCCCACTTAGGTTATCTAACTATCGCGCCGCCGCAACCAGAAACACTGGCCTGGCCTGCTTCTAAGTTCAGTGGCCTGACTGCAAAAAAAAAAAAAAAAAACATATATATATTTTTTTTTTTTTTTTAGCCTTTTTGGAAATGTTTTCAAGTACCACCAAGTACCACTAGTGGTACGCGTACCACAGTTTGAGAACCACTGGTGTAGAGGAATGGGCCAAAATCACACCTGAATACTGCGGGTGATTAGTTACATCATAAAGCATCCTTGGAGCTGCCATTACAAACAAAGGCTTCTCCACTAAGTATTGAATTAATTTCAGTTAGTGTGTTCAATACTTTTTTCCTCCACTTTATTTATGTATGGACTTTAATGTTTAGATTTTGTCTGGATTCCCTGAGTTAATACCAAAGTCTGGTGAAAATTTCACTTGAATGGCCACATTGGAAATATATTTACGGGACAAAATGCTGATGTGTTCAATACTTATTTCTCCCATTGTATATAAACTTATATGCAGGTGTATAAGTCGGCATGTAGAAGGATTATTTGCAGGTATATATTTCTATCTTTAGGGTATGTATGTGTCCACAAAATACTGACTGAACTTTCCCAGGGCACAGGAATAACACAAAGTGAATTATTGAAATGGGTAAGCCACTATTTAGATCCGTCTCAATTGACTCCGGGTTGCCTCCACTTGGGGGGGAGACGGCCCCCGTAACACGGGAGAGAGTGGAGTCATCACAGTCTGCTAGAAGGGGGTCTGCTCTCACGCTCAGCCATAGATTACAGTGCTGTTGTCAGACACCGCGAGGCAGCGAAACATGATTACTATGACTATCTCCCCTTGCTATCGTCGGCTCTGTCACACAACACACTTTAAGACCATCTCGTCGGCTCTGTCACACAACACGCTTTAAGACCATCTCGTCGGCTCTGTCACACAACACACTTTAAGACCATCTCGTCGGCTCTGTCACACAACACGCTTTAAGACCATCTCGTCGGCTCTGTCACACAACACGCTTTAAGACCATCTCGTCGGCTCTGTCACATAACACGCTTTAAGACCATCTCGTCGGCTCTGTCACACAACACACTTTAAGACCATCTCGTCGGCTCTGTCACACAACACACTTTAAGACCATCTCGTCGGCTCTGTCACACAACACACTTTAAGACCATCTCGTCGGCTCTGTCACACAACACACTTTAAGACCATCTCGTCGGCTCTGTCACACAACACGCTTTAAGACCATCTCGTCGGCTCTGTCACACAACACACTTTAAGACCATCTCGTCGGCTCTGTCACACAACACGCTTTAAGACCATCTCGTCGGCTCTGTCACACAACACACTTTAAGACCATCTCGTCGGCTCTGTCACACAACACACTTTAAGACCATCTCGTCGGCTCTGTCACACAACACACTTTAAGACCATCTCGTCGGCTCTGTCACACAACACGCTTTAAGACCATCTCGTCGGCTCTGTCACACAACACGCTTTAAGACTATCTCTGAGGCAGACTCACGCACCACAATCCAAACAAAAGCCAAATCCTGTGCTCCTTCAAAAAACAGGCTTATCATTGCTATTTTGTAATGGCATCTTACTTAATATCTTCCAGGCTGCAACATTTGGTATTTAAATCGGGTCCCAGCCTCTGGGATGTGGTGCCCACCCCCCCCCCCCCCCCCACCTCTCTTTCTCTCTCTCTCTCTCTCTCTCTCTCACCCATGTTGCTCTTTCGCTTTTTAATCTCAGATTTCTCGGTCTTGAATGTTATGTATTTGTGAGGACAGTGATAATTATTTCCTAGCCAAAGACACCACAGGCAATCATTTTGTCAACCCTATTGGAGAATATAAGATAAATTAGAGCAGACCTAGAACAGTTTTTCTAATTTGGTCTAGTGGGTTCTTTTATCAGCCGAGATAAATTGAGGCTACCACTCACCAAGATAATCAGATGTATCATTTAGCCAGTTCAAGTTAAAGGCACATTCGCTTAAGTATGCTAAATTACAAGTATGTTTAAAGTCACATTCACCTAAGTAAGTATGCTAAATTACAAGTACCGGTATGTTTAAAGTCACATTGGCCTAAGTAAGTATGCTAAATTACAAGTGTGTTTAAAGTCACATTGGCCTAAGTAAGTATGCTAAATTACTAGTATGTTTAAAGTCACATTGGCCTAAGTAAGTATGCTAAATTTCAAGTGTGTTTAAAGTCACATTGGCCTAAGTAAGTATGCTAAATTACTAGTATGTTTAAAGTCACATTGGCCTAAGTAAGTATGCTAAATTTCAAGTGTGTTTAAAGTCACATTGGCCTAAGTAAGTATGCTAAATTACAAGTGTGTTTAAAGTCACATTGGCCTAAGTAAGTATGCTAAATTACTAGTATCACATTGGCCTAAGTAAGTATGCTAAATTTCAAGTGTGTTTAAAGTCACATTGGCCTAAGTAAGTATGCTAAATTACTAGTATGTTTAAAGTCACATTGGCCTAAGTAAGTATGCTAAATTTCAAGTGTGTTTAAAGTCACATTGGCCTAAGTAAGTATGCTAAATTACTAGTATGTTTAAAGTCACATTGGCCTAAGTAAGTATGTAAATAAGTGTTTAACCTCAGATCTGTCTTGAATGTGATGTGTTTGTGATGCAGGACGTAGTGACGCTGGCTGGCTTCACGGTGGGCAAGTCTCCCACCGTCCACAAAGACCAGCGGCACCCCTGTAACCTCCACCTCTCTGGGCCCGACGCCTTCGTTTACGTGAGTACCTCAAATCCCCTTTGTTTATGTGAGTACCTCAAATCCCCTTTGTTTACTTGAGTACCTCAAATCCCCTTTGTTTACGTGAGTACCTCAAATCCCCTTTGTTTACGTGAGTACCTACAAACCCCTTTGTTTACTTGAGTACCTCAAATCCCCTTTGTTTACGTGAGTACCTCAAATCCCCTTTGTTTACGTGAGTACCTCAAATCCCCTTTGTTTACGCGAGTACCTCAAATCCCCTTTGTTTACGTGAGTACCTCAAATCCCCTTTGTTTACTTGAGTACCTCAAATCCCCTTTGTTTACGTGATTACCTCAAAATCCTGCATGGTTTGTTTACGTGAGTACCTCAAATCCCCTTTGTTTACGTGAGTAGCTCAAATCCCCTTTGTTTATGCGAGTACCTCAAATCCCCACATGGTTTGTTTACGTGAGTACCTCAAATCCCCTTTGTTTACGTGAGTACCTCAAATCCCCTTTGTTTACGTGAGTACCTCAAATCCCCTTTGTTTACGTGAGTACCTCAAATCCCCACATGGTTTGTTTACGTGAGTACCTCAAATCCCCTTTGTTTACGTGAGTACCTCAAATCCCCTTTGTTTACGTGAGTACCTCAAATCCCCTTTGTTTATGCGAGTACCTCAAATCCCCACATGGTTTGTTTACGTGAGTACCTCAAATCCCCTTTGTTTACGTGAGTACCTCAAATCCCCTTTGTTTACGTGAGTACCTCAAATCCCCACATGGTTTGTTTACGTGAGTACCTCAAATCCCCTTTGTTTACGTGAGTACCTCAAATCCCCACATGGTTTGTTTACGTGAGTACCTCAAATTCTTAGATGTCGGTGATAGTAGTGTTGCAATGAAACGGTTGCTAAGCATGCACTCATACGTGTAATGATACACAAATAAGTGCATGCAATAGCAACTTGGGTATATAAGAACATTTTGAAAGATTGAAAATAGAGCTGATGACTGATCCAGATCCAGATGGCGGAGGTATTGGTGCGGCGTAGAGGGGATCTCAGCCTCCCGGCCATCATCACGGGACGTCCACCACTCCGCTCATCAGCAGGAGACAACCCCTCACAGGGAGACAGGGAGACGGTACTACTCATTTATATATTTTATACCCGGTTTAATCACCTGTACATTATACATTACTGTTGCACTCTACTGTTACATTTGCACTCTGGTTGGATGCCACACTTCTTTTCGTTGCACTGTACTTGTGCTGCATGATGACAATACATTTTAATTTAATCTAATCTAACCCTTGTTCTGGTTTAATCATCGTTTACGGAGAAGCTGCGTAAAGATGTCTGCTGTTTAACCTGATGTTAGTCAGTGTTCCTGGACCCCCCCCCCCCCCGTAGTGCTATTAGGATGTTAGTCAGTGGTCCTGGACCCCCCCCCCCCCCCCCCTGTAGTGCTATTAGGATGTTAGTCAGTGTTCCTGGACCCCCCCCCCCCCCTGTAGTGCTATTAGGATGTTAGTCAGTGTTCCTGGACCCCCCCCCCCCCCCGTAGTGCTATTAGGATGTTAGTCAGTGTTCCTGGACCCCCCCCCCCCCCCGTAGTGCTATTAGGATGTTAGTCAGTGTTCCTGGACCCCCCCCCCCCCCCCGTAGTGCTATTAGGATGTTAGTCAGTGTTCCTGGACCCCCCCCCCCCCCGTAGTGCTATTAGGATGTTAGTCAGTGTTCCTGGACCCCCCCCCCCCCCGTAGTGCTATTTTAGGATGTTAGTCAGTGTTCCTGGACCCCCCCCCCCCCCCCCGTAGTGCTATTAGGATGTTAGTCAGTGTTCCTGGACCCCCCCCCCCCCCTGTAGTGCTATTAGGATGTTAGTCAGTGTTCCTGGACCCCCCCCCCCCCCCCCCCCCGTAGTGCTATTAGGATGTTAGTCAGTGTTCCTGGACCCCCCCCCCCCCCCCCCTGTAGTGCTATTAGGATGTTAGTCAGTGTTCCTGGACCCCCCCCCCCCCCCTGTAGTGCTATTAGGATGTTAGTCAGTGTTCCTGGACCCCCCCCCCCCTGTAGTGCTATTAGGATGTTAGTCAGTGTTCCTGGACCCCCCCCCCCCCCCCCCCCCTGTAGTGCTATTAGGATGTTAGTCAGTGTTCCTGGACCCCCCCCCCCCCCCCCCGTAGTGCTATTAGGATGTTAGTCAGTGTTCCTGGACCCCCCCCCCCCCTGTAGTGCTGTTAGGATGTTAGTCAGTGTTCCTGGACCCCCCCCCCCCCTGTAGTGCTATTAGGATGTTAGTCAGTGTTCCTGGACCCCCCCCCCCCCCCCCCCGTAGTGCTATTAGGATGTTAGTCAGTGTTCCTGGACCCCCCCCCCCCTGTAGTGCTATTAGGATGTTAGTCAGTGTTCCTGGACCCCCCCCCCCCCCCCCCCGTAGTGCTATTAGGATGTTAGTCAGTGTTCCTGGACCCCCCCCCCCCCCCCCCCCGTAGTGCTGTTAGGATGTTAGTCAGTGTTCCTGGACCCCCCCCCCCCCGTAGTGCTATTAGGATGTTAGTCAGTGTTCCTGGACCCCCCCCCCCCTGTAGTGCTATTAGGATGTTAGTCAGTGTTCCTGGACCCCCCCCCCCCCCCCCCCCGTAGTGCTGTTAGGATGTTAGTCAGTGTTCCTGGACCCCCCCCCCCCCCCCCGTAGTGCTGTTAGGATGTTAGTCAGTGTTCCTGGACCCCCCCCCCCCCCTGTAGTGCTGTTAGGATGTTAGTCAGTGTTCCTGGACCCCCCCCCCCCCCCCCGTAGTGCTATTAGGATGTTAGTCAGTGTTCCTGGACCCCCCCCCCCCCTGTAGTGCTATTAGGATGTTAGTCAGTGTTCCTGGACCCCCCCCCCCCCCTGTAGTGCTATTAGGATGTTAGTCAGTGTTCCTGGACCCCCCCCCCCCCCCCCCCGTAGTGCTATTAGGATGTTAGTCAGTGTTCCTGGACCCCCCCCCCCCCCCCCCGTAGTGCTATTAGGCCGTAAGGTGAAGGCTGTATCGTTTCATCTAGGGATGCTCGATATTGGCTTTTTTACCGATATTGTCCAACTCTTAATTTCTAATACCGATATCAACCGATACCGATATATGCAGGGTTTCCCCCCCCAAAAATGGAATAATTTCAGGTAATTAACATTACATATCTCTTGTTGTGGAATTAACACAACATTATGCATACTTTTGACAATAAATAAAATCAGAATTTGTTGTTACTTGCTTGCCTGGCTTTCATCCCATTCCCACCTCCCCGAACTACACAGTTTTCACTCTGGGTGAAAGATATATTGGTGTAGATTTAGGAACAAAAAGTTCTCCATTGAGAAACTAGCCCATTTTGCGGAATCATAATTTTAATGAACTATCTTGATCAATTATTATTATTTGTCATTATACTATCCACTGAACTGTTTTGTGTACGACCTCAATCTTTAGAAAATTGTACCAGCATCTTTAACACTTTGGATGCCGGCGACGTGTTATGTCGTTATTTCGCCCCGCCCGTTGAATGCCGACGACGCTAATTATCATTTTTTATTTTTATTAGCGATCTGAATTCATATTTCATCAACAGTCTCCCGTTGGTACAGCAGCCCCTCCGATGGGAAAATACCGCCCCCTATCGTCTATCCCTGTGTAACTGCAGCCCATTCGATCGACATAGGTCGAGGGTGGGGGGGGAGCCTACTGGCTCCACTATGCTGGCGAGCCGTCTGATGAAGAGGGAAGTGATAGCGAGATGGAAAGCAGCCTGGAATATATATTTACAGCAGCCAATAATCAATCAATAAACGCGATCGATATTTGGAATGGCCATCAGGAATTGGAATAATTTTTTTGGAGGACATCTGTTGTAAGGTAAGGAGTCTGTTACCAGTTTTAGGATAATCAGAGCTGTTTTCACTGAGATATCAACGTGTCCCGTATATGTGTGATGTTGAGGAAATGAGGTAATCGATTTTTTAACCAGCTTCTATAGCGTGCATAAGTACACATATACTATCAATAATCTAGCGTTTATTTGAAAACTATTCATAAATAGGCCGACAAATGACAACGTGTCTAGTGTATTCGAGAATATTCCAGTAAATGCTGTTTATGGCGGAATCTTTATATTTTCCGGAAATTCTCGAGAAAACGATAGCTTTTCGAAATGCTATAAAACGGAAATGAACCGATTATTAAAAAAAAAAAAAGAAAAAAAAAATCCGTTTCGACAATGTTGACTGCAAACAAATCATTGATAAGCGACGGGCAGATTAGACGCATATCCATAATTTAAAACATAGATTATGCGTTTTTAACGCTATCATTGAAGTGGATGCTGGCATCCAAGGACATTAATCAACGTTAATCAAAGGCACTGAAAGTGTTAATATTGCAGGTTGGGGATCACAAGGTAAAGTGTTTTTGATACAAATGTGCTGCATGCAGGCGGTTAGGTGGTCGAGCGGAGATTGCGTTCGTCACCAGCCCCGGAGCTGTGAGCTTGGTTCGCCTGTTCGAATCCAGCTCACAGCTCCGGGGTTGTCACCAGCTTGGCTGGCCGTCTGCACTGATACAATTGGCTGTATCAGAGGGTGGGAGAAGCTGGCGGGGTGGGTCCGGGTCGTTGTAAACAGCGACTCCTACAGTTCGGTCGGGGCGCCTGCTAAGCGCGGATTGGACGTGAGGGGGATAGTGTGATCCTCCCACACGCTACGCCCTCTCAATGAGAATCCGCGCTGCCAGGTGAAAAGAAGCGGTGATTGGCTGGAAGTGTGTCGGAGGAAGCACGTGGTAGCCTCCACTCTCCCAAAATGATCTGACTGTGGGGGGTAAAGCGCAGCGACCAGGAAGGGACTGGGAATTGGCATACGACTAACATTGGGATGGGAGAAAATCGGAGGAAAATGGAGGGGGAAAAAGACTAAAAAAAAAAAAAAAAAATTTGCTGCATGCATCACGGATTGTGTGTTTATGGAGGTTTATTGAATAATTGCCCAGACAGGACATCATGCATCGGTGTGTGCAATGCTGTGTTGTTGGTGTAGATAGAAGGCGATATGATTTAAATGTACAGTATGGTTAATAACACGTACATTATGGCCCGTTTCACAGCTGTATTCAATCGATTGCCTATAGCAAGTTGCGTATATCCATATAACATTGTTTAGAAGCCTATTTCACGAACCTTAGGATGTGTTTTTTTGTCAATTTTCGTCGAGATACTCCGTGGATAACGTGATAACATCACGTTACACAAATCTCTTGTTGTCTGTAACTTGGCAACAACAAGAGCTGCTATTGGTCGAGCGCAAGATACGTGACCGAACTCGCACCAATTGCGGTGACCAGTATCCGTTCGCGAGGAAAGATCTAGTCCTGACGTTAAAATTATTATTGCACAAAATGCGCTAGTTTGTCAATGGAGAACTTTTTGTTCCTAAATCTACACCTATATCTTTCACCCAGAGAGAAAACTGTGTAGTTCGGGGAGGTGGGAACGAGAATCGTTTTCTAGCCACTTCTCAGCCTTCACCATACGGCCTATATGGGCAATGCATAATTTTGCAGAACTCTTCTCGGTTGGATGTTGCCGGTTGGACAATCTAGCACTGCAGCATCATTCTGAGAGAGACGGACGGAGACCGAGACAGACTGAGAGAGATGTAGTGACATGAAAGTGAGAGGCTGCATTTTTCTCTTCCTGTTTCTCGTTTTTTATAGCTCAAGCAGTGTTCTCCTGTGTCCAACCAGGTGTCGCGCTCCATGGCTCCAGATCCCAGGAGCCCTCCGCACCCCCCCAAGAGGAACCCTCCACACCCCACCAACATGGGACCTCCGGACCCCACCAACATGGGACCTCCGCACCCCCCCAACATGGGACCTCCGCACCCCCCCAACATGGGACCTCCGCACCCCCCCAAGAGGAACCCTCCCCACCCCACCAAGAGGAACCCTCCCCACCCCACCAAGAGGAACCTTCCGCCCCCCACCCAGGTCAGAATCGGTGCAAAGAAATACTTTTATTACGTTAAAAAGAAATGTATTAGACATTTTTGTTTTCTAAGCAGATATATACTCCGAACTATTTTGTGCCGAACCACTGCTGCCTGGGCGCAGTGATTTCATCACCTCAAAAGCCCTGTTTTTTTGAAAAACTGGGATTTTGAGGTGATGAAATCGCTGCGCCCAGGCAGCAGTTGTTCGTCAAAAAAAGATTCTGAGTATATATCTGCTTAGAAAACGAAAATGTCAAATCTTTTTTTTTCTTTTCTCCACGTGGTAAATACACAGGTCACAACATGTTTACAGGAAGGTTTTGGAGTTGTATTTCGTGACTGTTGGGAACTAGGCTACACTGGCACACCTACTTCCAGTGAATGACGCTAAGCTAGACTAACGGTGTGGCTGTTCCCTAAGCCTAATGTGTGCACAGAGAAGAAAAGGGTATGTAATCTGCTTGTCTATCTCCAGGGTAGATAGCAAACAAGCTCATTTCCCAAAAAGTTGGCGTGTTCCTTTAAGCAAAGTAGAAATTAACGTCCCACAATGTGATGTTTCGGACTGAATTAACAACATTGTACTGGTTCTTTAAAAGCTGTTATTACAGTATGCCAAAGTTCTAAAGAAAACGTCAATATTGTGGCGATATGTGTGCTCTGAGGTCTTTTCAACCCCACCATATGACCGGCCTAGTGGCAACCTGTGAGTTAGTACATTATGCACCACGACAATAGATCCACCTCATCACCCTCACTTAGTCGTTCACACACTAATGCCCAGACTTTATTTTAACCCTTTCACTGCCAAACGACAGAAGGTTAACCCTTTACTATCACACAACCGACGGCGATGCTCCATCATTAGCATCATTAGCTCTGCATCCGGTGCTGAGAGCGCCGTAGTCAAAAACAGTTTTTTACCACCTCAGACTCCTGGCGAAGACAAAGGCATACCTCTCCCAAAGTAACCTAGAGACGGTGATACATGCCTTTGTCACCACTCGCCTCGACTACTGCAATGCCCTCTACACAGGCATCGACAAATCCCTGCTTCACCGCCTACAACTGGTGCAGGAGGGGGGGGATGAACAGGTGAGGGGAGAGGAGGAGGGGGGGGGGGGTGAACAGGGGAGAGGAGGGGGGGGGGGGTGAACAGGTGAGGGGAGAGGCGGGGGGGTAAGCAGGTGAGGGGAGAGGAGGGGAGGTGAACGGGTGAGGGGAGAGGAGGGGAGGTGAACGGGTGAGGGGAGAGGAGGGGGGGATGAACGGGTGAGGGGAGAGGAGGGGGGGGATGAACAGGTGAGGGGAGAGGAGGGGGGGAAGGGTAGAGGAGAGGAGGGGGGGATGAACAGGTGAGGTTCATGCTAATGCAGTTGGTTTTCCCCATCTGACCCCAGGCCAGCTCCTCCAAGGTGCCCAGGTTCATGCTAATGCGGTTGGTTTTCCCCATCTGACCCCAGGTCAGCTCCTCCAAGGTGCCCAGGTTCATGCTAATGTGGTTGGTTTCCCCCATCTGACCCCAGGTCAGCTCCTCCAAGGTGCCCAGGTTCATGCTAATGTGGTTGGTTTCCCCATCTGACCCCAGGTCAGCTCCTCCAAGGTGCCCAGGTTCATGCTAATGTGGTTGGTTTCCCCATCTGACCCCAGGCCAGCTCCTCCAAGGTGCCCAGGTTCATGCTAATGCGGTTGGTTTTCCCCATCTGACCCCAGGTCAGCTCCTCCAAGGTGCCCAGGTTCATGCTAATGTGGTTGGTTTCCCCCATCTGACCCCAGGTCAGCTCCTCCAAGGTGCCCAGGTTCATGCTAATGTGGTTGGTTTCCCCATCTGACCCCAGGCCAGCTCCTCCAAGGTGCCCAGGTTCATGCTAATGTGGTTGGTTTCCCCATCTGACCCCAGGTCAGCTCCTCCAAGGTGCCCAGGTTCATGCTAATGTGGTTGGTTTCCCCATCTGACCCAGGTCAGCTCCTCCAAGGTGCCCAGGTTCATGCTAATGTGGTTGGTTTCCCCATCTGACCCCAGGCCAGCTCCTCCAAGGTGCCCAGGTTCATGCTAATGTGGTTGGTTTCCCCATCTGACCCCAGGCCAGCTCCTCCAAGGTGCCCAGGTTCATGCTAATGTGGTTGGTTCCCCATCTGACCCCAGGCCAGCTCCTCCAAGGTGCCCAGGTTCATGCCAGGTTCACGCCGGTACACCTACGTCCCACTGAGGGACCTGCAGCCGGGCCAGGTAGTGAATGTCTACGCAGTGGTGATCTTCGTGAAGCAGCCGTTCCAGACCAGGGGCACAGGTCAGTCCAGGGGCACAGGTCAGACCAGGGGCACAGGTCAGTCCAGCGTCCAGGGTTAGTGTGTAGGGCTGTTTCAACACCAGGGTTAGTGTGTAGGGCTGTTTCAACACCAGGCTGTAGGGCTGTTTCAACACCAGGGTTAGTGTGTAGGGCTGTTTCAACACCAGGGTTAGTGTGTAGGGCTGTTTCAACACCAGGCTGTAGGGCTGTTTCAACACCAGGGTTAGTGTGTAGGGCTGTTTCAACACCAGGGTATAGGGCTGTTTCAACACCAGGGTTAGTGTGTAGGGCTGTTTCAACACCAGGGTGTAGGGCTGTTTCAACACCAGGGTTAGTGTGTAGGGCTGTTTCAACACCAGGCTGTAGGGCTGTTTCAACACCAGGGTGTAGGGCTGTTTCAACACCAGGGTTAGTGTGTAGGGCTGTTTCAACACCAGGCTGTAGGGCTGTTTCAACACCAGGCTGTAGGGCTGTTTCAACACCAGGCTGTAGGGCTGTTTCAACACCAGGCTGTAGGGCTGTTTCAACACCAGGCTGTAGGGCTGTTTCAACACCAGGCTGTAGGGCTGTTTCAACACCAGGCTGTAGGGCTGTTTCCCTGAAGCCAGTTTCGAACTTCGTCAGGGTTTTTCGAACGGATGTTCGAACCTTTGTTTTTAATAATAATTAAAAAAAAATCTAAATTATATAAAACTTTTTTTTCTAATTATCCTCAAACTAAATCCTCAATTTGAATAAAGTGATTAATCTGATTAATTTTTTTTTTAATTAAATCAACTTTCTAATACGGTAACTAATCAGTTTTAATACTATAATATTAGTGTAGCCTAATCTTTATCTGCAACTGTGAAGAAAAACCCCATTGGTTTAAACAGAATAAATAGACGCATTAAAAAAAATATATAAAAAAATATATATATATTAATAATAATAATTCATTTATTTTGTATAGCGCTTTTCAAAGACCCAAAGTCGCTGACAATAGGCAAAAGAAATAAAAAGAAACAAAGAAACATAGAACCACAGGGAAACGGAGAACAATAAGAATACACAGGAACATGGGAGACAGTCGGGAGGAGAGTACGGGAAACCAAGGGGGGTGGGGGGGGTTGGGGCAGGAGAGGAGAGAACATGGGGCAGTGGGAAATGGTGGCGAGTTGGAGGAGGGTGGTTATGGGTAAGGAAGGTTGAATGCTTCTGTAGTGTGGTAGTGAAAGGTTAACCTTCTGTAGTGTGGCAGTGAAAGGGTTAACCTTCTGTAGTGTGGTAGTGAAAGGTTAACCTTCTGTAGTGTGGTAGTGAAGGGGTTAACCTTTCACTACCACACTACAGAAGGTTAACCTTTTCGCGGCTAAGTGGCGCAATGGACAAGGCGCTCGCCACTAATGCAGGAGATGCTGGGTTCGAGCCCAGCTCTCGGCATTGCTACCAGCTTGGCTGGTCGTTCATACTAACACAATTGGCAGTATTAGGGGGTGGGAAGCTGGTCGCTGGGGATCGGACGTTGTGGACAGCGACTCCTACAGGTCTGTTGGTGCGCCTGCCCTGCGCAGCATAATCAGGAAGCGGCGGGGGCGGCGTGTCCCTCCCACGCAGACCCCCGCCGCTGAGAGATCACGCTGTGCAGGTGAAAAGATGTGACGCTGCCTCCTCGTGTACCGGAGGGGACATGTGATGCAAGGCTTGGTCCACATTGCAGCCGGCCTGTGGGAGGCGTGGCCTAACAGCGTTCGAGACAGGGAGGGTAGAATTGGACGATACGAAATTGGGATGAAAATGGGAAAAAGTAGATAAAAAAAGGTTAACCTTTCACTACCACACTGCAGAAGGTTAACCTTTCACTACCACACTACAGAAGGTTAACCTTTCACTACCACACTACAGAAGGTTAACCTTTCACTACCACACTACAGAAGGTTAACCTTTCACTACCACACTACAGAAGGTTAACCTTTCACTACCACACTACAGAAGGTTAACCTTTCACTACCACACTACAGAAGGTTAACCTTTCACTACCACACTGCAGAAGGTTAACCTTTCACTGCCACACTACAGACGGTTAACCTTTCACTACCACACTGCAGAAGGTTAACCTTTCACTACCACACTACAGAAGGTTAACCTTTCACTACCACACTACAGAAGGTTAACCTTTCACTACCACACTACAGAAGGTTAACCTTTCACTACCACACTGCAGAAGGTTAACCTTTCACTGCCACACTACAGACGGTTAACCTTTCACTACCACACTGCAGAAGGTTAACCTTTCACTACCACACTACAGAAGGTTAACCTTTCACTACCACACTACAGAAGGTTAACCTTTCACTACCACACTACAGAAGGTTAACCTTTCACTACCACACTACAGAAGGTTAACCTTTCACTACCACACTACAGAAGGTTAACCTTTCACTACCACACTACAGAAGGTTAACCTTTCACTACCACACTACAGAAGGTTAACCTTTCACTACCACACTGCAGAAGGTTAACCTTTCACTGCCACACTACAGACGGTTAACCTTTCACTACCACACTGCAGAAGGTTAACCTTTCACTACCACACTACAGAAGGTTAACCTTTCACTACCACACTACAGAAGGTTAACCTTTCACTACCACACTACAGAAGGTTAACCTTTCACTACCACACTGCAGAAGGTTAACCTTTCACTACCACACTACAGAAGGTTAACCTTTCACTACCACACTACAGAAGATAATCCTTTCACTACCACACTACAGAAGGATAACCTTTCACTACCACACTACAGAAGGTTAACCTTTCACTACCACACTACAGAAGGTTAACCTTTCACTGCCACACTACAGAAGGTTAACCCTTTCACTGCCACACTACAGAAGGTTAACCTTTCACTACCACACTACAGAAGGTTAACCCTTTCACTACCACACTACAGACGGTTAACCCTTTCACTGCCACACTACAGAAGGTTAACCCTTTCACTGCCACACTACAGAAGGTTAACCTTTCACTACCACACTACAGAAGGTTAACTCTTTCACTATCACCCTGCTGCACACTACATCACTGATGTCATGGTCCAGAGCTCCTCCCCCTAGGAAGGTGGGGGGGGGTGTCTAGTTTGGCTCTGATGTCATGGTCCAGAGCTCCTCCCCCTAGGAAGGTGGGGGGGGCGTCTAGTCTGGCTCTGATGTCATGGTCCGGAGCTCCTCCCCCTAGGAAGGTGGGGGGGGGCGTCTAGTCTGGCTCTGATGTCATGGTCCGGAGCTCCTCCCCCTAGGAAGGTGGGGGTGGCGTCTAGTCTGGCTCTGATGTCATGGTCCGGAGCTCCTCCCCCTAGGAAGGTGGGGGTGGCGTCTAGTCTGGCTCTGATGTCATGGTCCGGAGCTCCTCCCCCTAGGAAGTTGGGGGGGGCGTCTAGTTTGGCTCTGATGTCATGGTCCGGAGCTCCTCCCCCTAGGAAGGTGGGGGGGGCGTCTAGTCTGGCTCTGATGTCATGGTCCGGAGCTCCTCCCCCTAGGAAGGTGGGGGGGGCGTCTAGTTTGGCTCTGATGTCATGGTCCGGAGCTCCTCCCCCTCTGATGTTTTCCACAAATGGACTTCAAATCCTTTCAAACTTATTAGAGGAGCCGGTGCGGCCGGGTAGCGCAGCGGACATTAATGAGTTTCCACTTGAACTTTGTGAAGAGCGTCGGCACCCCCCCCCCCCCCCCCCCCCCAGCGCACCTTCAAATATGTCCCTGCCGTCCTTCAATATCTCTCAAAATATGGAAGTTCCAAGTTCATTAATGAGTTTCAACTTGAACTTTGTGGATAACGTACCTCTTCAAATAGGTCCCTGCCACCCTCGGATATATCTCAAAATATGGAAGTTCTCTTTTGGAATAGAAGGTCAGAAATATGCTTTTTCAATTACCTATAAAAGTGGATCTGAGGGCGGCCGGGTAGCGCAGCGGACTAAGCGTCTGTCTACCACCACAGAGACAGTGGTATCGAATCCAGCTGTGGTGCCTCCGGCTTGGTCGACCGTCCATACTAACACAATTGGCAGTGTTAGCGGGTGGGAAACCCGGCGAGGGTGGGTCCTGGTCGTTGTAAACGGCGACTCCTACAGTTCGGTCGGGGCGCCTGCACAGCGAGTGAAGGATCTGGGAGAGGTAGTGTGACCTTCCACACGTTACACTCCCCCGGTGAGAGTCCGCGCTGCCAGGTGAAAAGAAGCGGTGGGCTGGCTACACATGTGTCGGAGGAAGCATGTGATAGTCTCCGCCCTCCCAGACCGACGGTAGGGGGCAGAGTGCGCAACGACCAGGAAGGGGATTGGGAATTGGCATAACGACTAACATTGGGATGGGAGAAAAAAAAACGGAAAAAGAAGGGGGAAAAAGATAATATATAAAAAAAATTAAATGATAATAATAAAACGTATTAGAGGAGCCTCAAATTGTGAGTCTTGAGTTTCTCAAGTTTCTCACGCTGCATCACATCTCTCTGGAATGTGATGAGAGATGTGACCTTGAGCTGAACGAGGCTGTGCCGAGCGCAGAGAGTGGTCCTATATGCACCCCGGTCCCCTTCTGGGGGTCCTCCCCACTGTTCTGCAGAGCGTGGTCCTATATGTACCCCGGTCCCCTTCTGGGGGTCCTCCCCACTGTTCTGCAGAGCGTGGTCCTATATGTACCCCGGTCCCCTTCTGGGGGTCCTCCCCACTGTTCTGCAGAGCGTGGTCCTATATGTACCCCGGTCCCCTTCTGGGGGTCCTCCCCACTGTTCTGCAGAGCGTGGTCCTATATGTACCCCGGTCCCCTTCTGGGGGTCCTCCCCACTGTTCTGCAGTCAACACCCCGGTCCCCTTCTGGGGGTTCTCCCCACTGTTCTGCAGTCAACACCCCGGTCCCCTTCTGGGGGTCCTCCCCACTGTTCTGCAGTCAACACCCCGGTCCCCTTCTGGGGGTCCTCCCCACTGTTCTGCAGTCAACACCCCGGTCCCCTTCTGGGGGTCCTCCCCACTGTTCTGCAGTCAACACCCCGGTCCCCTTCTGGGGGTCCTCCCCACTGTTCTGCAGTCAACACCCCGGTCCCCTTCTGGGGGTCCTCCCCACTGTTCTGCAGTCAAAGCCGGCCCCCACGTAGATGGTATAATCTCCAGCGATGGCTTAAAGTTTGTGTAAATGAGATGTACTGTATTGTCTTATTGTAATGATGTTTGTCCTCGTGCCGTTTAACATTCTGTTAACACATCCTGTGCAGGGTTTCCGTTAGAACTTTTTTTTGCAGGTCTGAGTGTCCGGTAGATTTCAATCTACCGGACAAATGGGATAAATTCCGGTCAGAGTTTATTGAGCTTAAAAACAATTGATAGGCCTATATAAAGAATGACATCATCAAGGCATTTATAATATTTTAACTTAAAACTAGGCTACTTTTGCGTATATACAGTCATTAATATATTGCAAATAAAATAAGTCCCTCGAGACTTCGTGCTGCTGCCGACTTGAGGTGTCGGTGGGCAGTCTGCCCGAAATTAATAAACAGCAGTCTGTTATAATCACATTTTTATGAGCTAACGAATTCCGTTATATTGGACATTTGTATTAATTATATCAAGCGAAGAACTGAGAAATTTGGCAGAGAGAGACAGCAAAATTATCGTGGGTTTGCGTGATGACTCCACCTCCCAACGACTTGGTGCTGGTCATAATGTCCTGTGAAAATAATTCCCTCTAAGCACAATTAGATTATTTGAATTGTATTAAAATAGGCTAAAATTAAATAGCCTATGCGATGAACGAAACAATCATTACATTTGTTTCATCGTTGCTTCACCAAGCAGCAGGTCTAATAATGACATCGCTGTTGTCAGCGCGAGCTGGCTGCTGCTCGATTTACGTGAAGCATCCATCTGCAGACACACAGAGCAGCGGTGTTTTTAGGTCCGGTCTGGGGACCGCTCAGCAGCGCCCCCCACCCAACAGCTGAATTGCCAATGGCTGAATTGGAGTACTGCACCTTGCCGGCAAAGTTGGTGGGTTCTGTGTGTCTGCAGATGGATGCTTCACGTAAATCTAGCAGCAGCCAGCTCGCGCTGACAACAGCGATGTCATTATTAGACCGGCTGCTTGGTGAAGCAACTATGAAACAAATGTAATGATTGTTTCGTTCATCGCATAGGCTATTTAATTTTAGCCTATTTTAATACAATTCAAATAATCTAATTGTGCTTAGAGGGAATTATTTTCACCGGACATTATGACCGGAGAGATTAAATATGTCGGACTTCAACAGATTTTGCCGGTCAAATACCGGTAATTACCGGCTAACGGAAACGCTGATCCTGTGTCACTAGTTTAGTGTTCCTCTGATCTGTTAACATCCTGTGTCACTAGTTTAGTGTTCCACTGATCTGTTAACATCCTGTGTCACTAGTTTAGTGTTCCTCTGATCTGTTAACATCCTGTGTCATTAGTTTAGTGTTCCACTGATCTGTTAACATCCTGTGTCACTAGTTTAGTGTTCCACTGATCTGTTAACATCCTGTGTCACTAGTTTAGTGTTCCTCTGATCTGTTAACATCCTGTGTCACTAGTTTAGTGTTCCTCTGATCTGTTAACATCCTGTGTCACTAGTTTAGTGTTCCTCTGATCTGTTAACATCCTGTGTCACTAGTTTAGTGTTCCTCTGATCTGTTAACATCCTGTGTCATTAGTTTAGTGTTCCTCTGATCTGTTAACATCCTGTGTCATTAGTTTAGTGTTCCACTGATCTGTTAACATCCTGTGTCACTAGTTTAGTGTTCCTCTGATCTGTTAACATCCTGTGTCACTAGTTTAGTGTTCCACTGATCTGTTAACATCCTGTGTCATTAGTTTAGTGTTCCTCTGATCTGTTAACATCCTGTGTCACTAGTTTAGTGTTCCTCTGATCTGTTAACATCCTGTGTCACTAGTTTAGTGTTCCTCTGATCTGTTAACATCCTGTGTCACTAGTTTAGTGTTCCACTGATCTGTTAACATCCTGTGTCACTAGTTTAGTGTTCCACTGATCTGTTAACATCCTGTGTCACTAGTTTAGTGTTCCACTGATCTGTTAACATCCTGTGTCATTAGTTTAGTGTTCCACTGATCTGTTAACATCCTGTGTCACTAGTTTAGTGTTCCACTGATCTGTTAACATCCTGTGTCACTAGTTTAGTGTTCCACTGATCTGTTAACATCCTGTGTCACTAGTTTAGTGTTCCACTGATCTGTTAACATCCTGTGTCACTAGTTTAGTGTTCCACTGATCTGTTAACATCCTGTGTCACTAGTTTAGTGTTCCACTGATCTGTTAACATCCTGTGTCACTAGTTTAGTGTTCCACTGATCTGTTAACATCCTGTGTCACTAGTTTAGTGTTCCTCTGATCTGTTAACATCCTGTGTCATTAGTTTAGTGTTCCACTGATCTGTTAACATCCTGTGTCACTAGTTTAGTGTTCCACTGATCTGTTAACATCCTGTGTCACTAGTTTAGTGTTCCACTGATCTGTTAACATCCTGTGTCACTAGTTTAGTGTTCCACTGATCTGTTAACATCCTGTGTCACTAGTTTAGTGTTCCACTGATCTGTTAACATCCTGTGTCATTAGTTTAGTGTTCCTCTGATCTGTTAACATCCTGTGTCATTAGTTTAGTGTTCCACTGATCTGTTAACATCCTGTGTCACTAGTTTAGTGTTCCTCTGATCTGTTAACATCCTGTGTCACTAGTTTAGTGTTCCACTGATCTGTTAACATCCTGTGTCACTAGTTTAGTGTTCCTCTGATCTGTTAACATCCTGTGTCATTAGTTTAGTGTTCCACTGATCTGTTAACATCCTGTGTCACTAGTTTAGTGTTCCTCTGATCTGTTAACATCCTGTGTCACTAGTTTAGTGTTCCACTGATCTGTTAACATCCTGTGTCACTAGTTTAGTGTTCCACTGATCTGTTAACATCCTGTGTCACTAGTTTAGTGTTCCTCTGATCTGTTAACATCCTGTGTCACTAGTTTAGTGTTCCACTGATCTGTTAACATCCTGTGTCATTAGTTTAGTGTTCCACTGATCTGTTAACATCCTGTGTCACTAGTTTAGTGTTCCACTGATCTGTTAACATCCTGTGTCACTAGTTTAGTGTTCCTCTGATCTGTTAACATCCTGTGTCACTAGTTTAGTGTTCCACTGCACTGATCTGTTAACATCCTGTGTCACTAGTTTAGTGTTCCACTGATCTGTTAACATCCTGTGTCACTAGTTTAGTGTTCCTCTGATCTGTTAACATCCTGTGTCACTAGTTTAGTGTTCCACTGATCTGTTAACATCCTGTGTCACTAGTTTAGTGTTCCTCTGATCTGTTAACATCCTGTGTCACTAGTTTAGTGTTCCACTGATCTGTTAACATCCTGTGTCACTAGTTTAGTGTTCCTCTGATCTGTTAACATCCTGTGTCACTAGTTTAGTGTTCCTCTGATCTGTTAACATCCTGTGTCATTAGTTTAGTGTTCCACTGATCTGTTAACATCCTGTGTCACTAGTTTAGTGTTCCTCTGATCTGTTAACATCCTGTGTCACTAGTTTAGTGTTCCACTGATCTGTTAACATCCTGTGTCACTAGTTTAGTGTTCCTCTGATCTGTTAACATCCTGTGTCACTAGTTTAGTGTTCCTCTGATCTGTTAACATCCTGTGTCACTAGTTTAGTGTTCCACTGATCTGTTAACATCCTGTGTCACTAGTTTAGTGTTCCTCTGATCTGTTAACATCCTGTGTCATTAGTTTAGTGTTCTCTGATCTGTTAACATCCTGTGTCACTAGTTTAGTGTTCCTCTGATCTGTTAACATCCTGTGTCACTAGTTTAGTGTTCCACTGATCTGTTAACATCCTGTGTCACTAGTTTAGTGTTCCACTGATCTGTTAACATCCTGTGTCACTAGTTTAGTGTTCCACTGATCTGTTAACATCCTGTGTCACTAGTTTAGTGTTCCACTGATCTGTTAACATCCTGTGTCATTAGTTTAGTGTTCCACCGATCTGTTAACATCCTGTGTCACTAGTTTAGTGTTCCTCTGATCTGTTAACATCCTGTGTCACTAGTTTAGTGTTCCTCTGATCTGTTAACATCCTGTGTCACTAGTTTAGTGTTCCTCTGATCTGTTAACATCCTGTGTCACTAGTTTAGTGTTCCTCTGATCTGTTAACATCCTGTGTCACTAGTTTAGTGTTCCTCTGATCTGTTAACATCCTGTGTCACTAGTTTAGTGTTCCTCTGATCTGTTAACATCCTGTGTCATTAGTTTAGTGTTCCTCTGATCTGTTAACATCCTGTGTCACTAGTTTAGTGTTCCTCTGATCTGTTAACATCCTGTGTCACTAGTTTAGTGTTCCACTGATCTGTTAACATCCTGTGTCACTAGTTTAGTGTTCCTCTGATCTGTTAACATCCTGTGTCACTAGTTTAGTGTTCCACTGATCTGTTAACATCCTGTGTCACTAGTTTAGTGTTCCACTGATCTGTTAACATCCTGTGTCACTAGTTTAGTGTTCCTCTGATCTGTTAACATCCTGTGTCACTAGTTTAGTGTTCCACTGATCTGTTAACATCCTGTGTCATTAGTTTAGTGTTCCACTGATCTGTTAACATCCTGTGTCACTAGTTTAGTGTTCCACTGCACTGATCTGTTAACATCCTGTGTCATTAGACTGTTCTGCAGTCAATGCCGGCCCCCACGTAGATGGTATAATCTCCAGCGATGGCTTAAAGTTTGTGTAAATGAGATGTACTGTATTGTCTTATTGTAATGATGTTTGTCCTCGTGCCGTTTAACATTCTGTTAACATCCTGTGTCATTAGTTTAGATCCTGTTTGTTCCTTCACACGAGACGAGTGTTTCTGATGTTCTCTCTCTTGCTCTCAGACTACTGCTCCACACTGAAGCTCACCGACCAGTCAGGCGAGAAGGTGCGTTGCAACATCTTCTGCGACGACCTGGACCGGCATCCCAAGATCTTCAAACTGGGAGACATCATCCGGCTCCACAGGGTGAAGGTAGTTAAACTGGGAGACATCACAGGGTGAAGGTAGTTAAACTGGAGACATCACAGGGTGAAGGTAGTTAAACTTGGAGACATCACAGGGTGAAGGTAGTTAAACTGGGAGACATCACAGGGTGAAGGTAGTTAAACTGGGAGACATCGCAGGGTGAAGGTAGTTAAACTGGGAGACATCACAGGGTGAAGGTAGTTAAACTGGGAGACATCACAGGGTGAAGGTAGTTAAACTGGGAGACATCACAGGGTGAAGGTAGTTAAACTGGAGACATCACAGGGTGAAGGTAGTTAAACTGGGAGACATCACAGGGTGAAGGTAGTTAAACTGGGAGACATCACAGGGTGAAGGTAGTTAAACTGGAGACATCACAGGGTGAAGGTAGTTAAACTGGGAGACATCACAGGGTGAAGGTAGTTAAACTGGGAGACATCACAGGGTGAAGGTAGTTAAACTGGAGACATCACAGGGTGAAGGTAGTTAAACTGGAGACATCACAGGGTGAAGGTAGTTAAACTGGGAGACATCACAGGGTGAAGGTAGTTAAACTGGGAGACATCACAGGGTGAAGGTAGTTAAACTGGGAGACATCACAGGGTGAAGGTAGTTAAACTGGGAGACATCACAGGGTGAAGGTAGTTAAACTGGGAGACATCACAGGGTGAAGGTAGTTAAACTGGAGACATCACAGGGTGAAGGTAGTTAAACTGGGAGACATCACAGGGTGAAGGTAGTTAAACTGGGAGACATCACAGGTGAAGGTAGTTAAACTGGGAGACATCACAGGGTGAAGGTAGTTAAACTGGGAGACATCACAGGGTGAAGGTAGTTAAACTGGGAGACATCACAGGGTGAAGGTAGTTAAACTGGGAGACATCACAGGGTGAAGGTAGTTAAACTGGAGACATCACAGGGTGAAGGTAGTTAAACTGGGAGACATCAAGGTAGTTAAACTGGGAGACATCACAGGGTGAAGGTAGTTAAACTGGGAGACATCACAGGGTGAAGGTAGTTAAACTGGGAGACATCACAGGGTGAAGGTAGTTAAACTGGAGACATCACAGGGTGAAGGTAGTTAAACTGGGAGACATCACAGGGTGAAGGTAGTTAAACTGGGAGACATCACAGGGTGAAGGTAGTTAAACTGGGAGACATCACAGGGTGAAGGTAGTTAAACTGGGAGACATCACAGGGTGAAGGTAGTTAAACTGGGAAACGCTGACGGAAAACATTCACATTTAAATTGTCACCGCAACTGAATATTTGTCTCTTTTACCCAAACGGATGCTAAATTGTTCTATTTTGAACGTTGGAGCTGCAGCTGCTAAGGAGATATTACTATGTTGTTCCACACAACAAGGAAATGTACTTTATTATGATTTGATTTGAAGTTATTGTCACTTGAATTATTGTACTATTGTGGGTAATGCACTTTATATTCTATAACACCTTTCTCTCTCCCCCCCTCTCTGTTCTCTCTCCCCCCCTCTCTCTCTCCCCCCCCTCTCTCTCTCTCCCCCCCTCTCTCTCTCTCCCCCCCCTCTCTCCCCCCCCCCCTCTCTCCCTCCCCCCCCCTCTCTCTCTCCCCCCCCCCCTCTCCCCCCCCCTCTCTCTCTCTCTCTCCCCCCCTCTCTCCCCCCCCCCCCCTCTCTCCCTCCCCCCCCTCTCTCTCTCCCCCCCCCCTCTCTCTCTCTCCCCCCCCCTCTCTCTCTCTCTCCCCCCCCCCCCCCCTCTCAGGCCCAGCTGTATAACGGCTCCATCAGCCTGATCACCAGTCATGGTTTCTCCGTGGTGACCTTCGACGGGACCCCTGGTGCCGAGGTCCTCCCCCGCGCCGCCAGTAAGACCTTCCACTACGGGCTGGAGGACCAGAGGGCTGTGGAGGAGCTCCGCTGCTGGGCCGCCACCCAGGACCTGCTGCCCGCCACGCCCAGCCTGCTGCCTCTGGCCCACGTTCAGCCCGCAGCCTACTTCGACCTGACCTGTCAGCTGCTGGCCAAGGCCCCCATCGACGCCACCTGCACCCTGCTCAAGGTATTACACCTGTACTGTACTGTGTACCTGTACCCTGCTCAAGGTATTACACCTGTACTGTGTACCTGTACCCTGCTCAAGGTATTACACCTGTACTGTGTACCTGTACTGTGTACCTGTACCCTGCTCAAGGTATTACACCTGTACTGTACTGTGTACCTGTACCCTGCTCAAGGTATTACACCTGTACTGTACTGTGTACCTGTACCCTGCTCAAGGTATTACACCTGTACTGTACTGTGTACCTGTACCCTGCTCAAGGTATTACACCTGTACTGTACTGTGTACCTGTACCCTGCTCAAGGTATTACACCTGTACTGTACTGTGTACCTGTACCCTGCTCAAGGTATTACACCTGTACTGTACTGTGTACCTGTACCCTGCTCAAGGTATTACACCTGTACTGTGTACCTGTACCCTGCTCAAGGTATTACACCTGTACTGTACTGTGTACCTGCACCCTGCTCAAGGTATTACACCTGTACTGTACTGTGTACCTGCACCCTGCTCAAGGTATTACACCTGTACTGTACTGTGTACCTGTACCCTGCTCAAGGTATTACACCTGTACTGTACTGTGTACCTGTACCCTGCTCAAGGTATTACACCTGTACTGTACTGTGTACCTGTACCCTGCTCAAGGTATTACACCTGTACTGTGTACCTGTACCCTGCTCAAGGTATTACACCTGTACTGTACTGTGTACCTGTACCCTGCTCAAGGTATTACACCTGTACTGTACTGTGTACCTGTACCCTGCTCAAGGTATTACACCTGTACTGTACTGTGTACCTGCACCCTGCTCAAGGTATTACACCTGTACTGTACTGTGTACCTGCACCCTGCTCAAGGTATTACACCTGTACTGTACTGTGTACCTGTACCCTGCTCAAGGTATTACACCTGTACTGTACTGTGTACCTGTACCCTGCTCAAGGTATTACACCTGTACTGTACTGTGTACCTGCACCCTGCTCAAGGTATTACACCTGTACTGTACTGTGTACCTGCACCCTGCTCAAGGTATTACACCTGTACTGTACTGTGTACCTGCACCCTGCTCAAGGTATTATTATCTGCTGAGTGTCTGTTCTGTCTGCAGGTGTGGGACGGGACCAGGTGTGCCCACCCTCTGCTGAGTGTGTCTGTTCTGTCTGCAGGTGTGGGACGGGACCAGGTGTGCCCACCCTCTGCTGAGTGTCTCTGTTCTGTCTGCAGGTGTGGGACGGGACCAGGTGTGCCCACCCTCTGCTGAGTGTGTCTGTTCTGTCTGCAGGTGTGGGACGGGACCAGGTGTGCCCACCCTCTGCTGAGTGTCTGCCCTTCTGTCTGCAGGTGTGGGACGGGACCAGGTGTGCCCACCCTCTGCTGAGTGTCTCTGTTCTGTCTGCAGGTGTGGGACGGGACCAGGTGTGCCCACCCTCTGCTGAGTGTGTCTGCCCTTCTGTCTGCAGGTGTGGGACGGGACCAGGTGTGCCCACCCTCTGCTGAGTGTCTCTGTTCTGTCTGCAGGTGTGGGACGGGACCAGGTGTGCCCACCCTCTGCTGAGTGTGTCTGTTCTGTCTGCAGGTGTGGGACGGGACCAGGTGTGCCCACCCTCTGCTGAGTGTCTCTGTTCTGTCTGCAGGTGTGGGACGGGACCAGGTGTGCCCACCCTCTGCTGAGTGTGTCTGTGGAGCCGGACGCCATGGAGGGATCGTCCACGCTGTCCCAGGACCGCAGGAACCTCACGGCCAACGTCCTGGTGTACGACAACCACGTGGAGTTCACCAAACAGCTGCAGGTCAGAGGTCGTAACTGTCTCGTTCACCATTACATTCAGTCATCTCTGCTCCCTCATCTCTGCTCCCTCATCTCTGCTCCCTCATCTCTGCTCCCTCATCTCTGCTCCCTCATCTCTGCTCCCTCATCTCTTCTCTGCTCCCTCATCTCTGCTCCCTCATCTCTGCTCCCTCATCTCTGCTCCCTCATCTCTGCTCCCTCATCTCTCCTCCCTCATCTCTGCTCCCTCATCTCTCCTCCCTCATCATCTCTGCTCCCTCATCTCTGCTCCCTCATCTCTCCTCCCTCATCATCTCTGCTCCCTCATCTCTGCTCCCTCATCTCTGCTCCCTCATCTCTGCTCCCTCATCTCTGCTCCCTCATCTCTGCTCCCTCATCTCTGCTCCTCCCTCATCTCTCCTCCCTCATCTCTGCTCCCTCATCTCTGCTCCCTCATCTCTGCTCCCTCATCTCTGCTCCCTCATCATCTCTGCTCCCTCATCATCTCTGCTCCCTCATCTCTGCTCCCTCATCTCTGCTCCCTCATCTCTGCTCCCTCATCTCTGCTCCCTCATCTCTGCTCCCTCATCTCTGCTCCCTCATCTCTCCTCCCTCATCTCTGCTCCCTCATCTCTGCTCCCTCATCTCTGCTCCCTCATCTCTGCTCCCTCATCTCTGCTCCCTCATCATCTCTGCTCCCTCATCATATCTCCTCCCTCATCTCTGCTCCCTCATCTCTGCTCCCTCATCTCTGCTCCCTCATCTCTGCTCCCTCATCTCTCCTCCCTCATCTCTCCTCCCTCATCTCTGCTCCCTCATCTCTGCTCCCTCATCTCTGCTCCTCCCTCATCTCTCCTCCCTCATCTCTGCTCCCTCATCTCTGCTCCCTCATCTCTGCTCCTCCCTCATCACTGCTCCCTCATCTCTGCTCCCTCATCTCTGCTCCCTCATCTCTGCTCCTCCCTCATCTCTCCTCCCTCATCTCTGCTCCCTCATCTCTGCTCCCTCATCTCTGCTCCCTCATCTCTGCTCCTCCCTCATCTCTCCTCCCTCATCTCTGCTCCCTCATCTCTGCTCCCTCATCTCTGCTCCCTCATCTCTGCTCCCTCATCTCTGCTCCCTCATCTCTGCTCCCTCATCTCTGCTCCCTCATCTCTGCTCCCTCATCTCTGCTCCCTCATCTCTGCTCCCTCATCTCTGCTCCCTCATCTCTGCTCCCTCTCTGCTCCCTCATCTCTGCTCCTCCCTCATCTCTGCTCCCTCATCTCTGCTCCATCATCTCTCCTCCCTCATCTCTGCTCCCTCATCTCTGCTCCCTCATCTCTGCTCCCTCATCTCTGCTCCCTCATCTCTGCTCCTCCCTCATCTCTGCTCCCTCATCTCTGCTCCCTCATCTCTCCTCCCTCATCTCTGCTCCCTCATCTCTGCTCCCTCATCTCTGCTCCCTCATCTCTGCTCCCTCATCTCTGCTCCTCATCATCTCTGCTCCCTCATCTCTGCTCCCTCATCATCTCTGCTCCCTCATCTCTGCTCCCTCATCTCTGCTCCCTCATCTCTGCTCCCCTCATCTCTGCTCCCTCATCTCTGCTCCCTCATCTCTGCTCCCTCATCTCTGCTCCCTCATCTCTGCTCCCTCATCTCTGCTCCCTCATCTCTGCTCCCTCATCATCTCTGCTCCCTCATCTCTGCTCCCTCATCTCTGCTCCCTCATCTCTGCTCTTCTCATCTCTGCTCCCTCATCTCTGCTCCCTCATCTCTGCTCTCCCTCATCTCTGCTCCCTCATCTCTGCTCCCTCATCTCTGCCTCCCTCATCTCTGCTCCCTCATCTCTGCTCCCTCATCTCTGCTCCCTCATCTCTGCTCCCTCTCTGCTCCCTCATCTCTGCTCCCTCATCTCTGCTCCCTCATCTCTGCTCCCTCATCTCTGCTCCCTCATCTCTGCTCCCTCATCTCTGCTCCCTCATCTCTGCCTCCCTCATCTCTGCTCCCTCATCTCTGCTCCCTCATCTCTGCTCTCCTCATCTCTGCTCCCTCATCTCTGCTCCCTCATCTCTGCTCCCTCATCTCTGCTCCCTCATCTCTGCTCCCTCATCTCTGCTCCCTCATCTCTGCTCCTCCTCATCTCTGCTCCCTCATCTCTGCTCCCTCATCTCTGCTCCCTCATCTCTGCTCCCTCATCTCTGCTCCCTCATCTCTGCTCCTCCCTCATCTCTGCTCCCTCATCTCTGCTCCCTCATCTCTGCTCCCTCATCTCTGCTCCCTCATCTCTGCTCCCTCATCTCTGCTCCCTCATCTCTGCTCCCTCATCTCTGCTCCTCTCTTCCTCCTCATCTGCTCCTCCCTCATCTCTGCTCCCTCATCTCTGCTCCTCATCTCTGCTCCCTCATCTCTGCTCCCTCATCTCTGCTCCCTCATCTCTGCTCCCTCATCTCTGCTCCCTCATCTGCTCCCTCATCTCTGCTCCCTCATCTCTGCTCCCTCATCTCTCCTCCCTCATCTCTGCTCCCTCATCTCTGCTCCCTCATCTCTGCTCCCTCATCTCTGCTCCCTCATCTCTGCTCCCTCATCATCTCTGCTCCCTCATCTCTGCTCCCTCATCATCTCTGCTCCCTCATCTCTGCTCCCTCATCTCTGCTCCCTCATCTCTGCTCCCTCATCATCTCTGCTCCTCATCTCTGCTCCCTCATCTCTGCTCCCTCATCTCTGCTCCCTCATCTCTGCTCCTCATCTCTGCTCCCTCATCTCTGCTCCC
>NC_140182.1:627118-700531 GCF_963971535.1 Notolepis coatsorum
GCTGTAGTGTCACTAACACCATGAGACTGAGTGCTGTGTCTCCACTGGGGGGCGCTGTAGTGTCACTAACACCATGAGACTGTGGGCCCTGTGTCTCCACTGGGGGGGCGCTGTAGCGTCACTAACACCATGAGACTGTGGGCGCTGTGTCTCCACTGGGGGGCGCTGTAGCGTCACTAACACCATGAGACTGTGGGCGCTGTGTCCTCCACTGGGGGGCGCTGTAGCGTCACTAACACCATGAGACTGTGGGCGCCGTGTCTCCACTGGGGGGGCGCTGTAGCGTCACTAACACCATGAGACACTGGGCGCCGTGTCTCCACTGGGGGGCGCTGTAGCGTCACTAACACCATGAGACTGTGGGCCCTGTGTCTCCACTGGGGGCGCTGTAGCGTCACTAACACCATGAGACACTGGGCGCTGTGTCTCCACTGGGGGGCGCTGTGTCTCCACTGGGGGGCGCTGTAGCGTCACTAACACCATGAGACTGTGGGGGAGCCGTGTCTCCACTGGGGGGCGCTGTAGCGTCACTAACACCATGAGACAGTGGGCGCTGTGTCTCCACTGGGGGGCGCTGTAGCGTCACTAACACCATGAGACACTGGCGCTGTGTCTCCACTGGGGGGCGCTGTAGCGTCACTAACACCATGAGACTGTGGGGCGCTGTAGCGTCACTAACACCATGAGACACTGGGCGCTGTGTCTCCACTGGGGGGCGCTGTAGCGTCACTAACACCATGAGACTGTGGGCGCTGTGTCTCCACTGGGGGGCGCTGTGTCTCCACTGGGGGGCGCTGTAGCGTCACTAACACCATGAGACTGGGCCCTGTGTCTCCACTGGGGGGCGCTGTAGCGTCACTAACACCATGAGACTGTGGGCGCTGTGTCTCCACTGGGGGGCGCTGTAGCGTCACTAACACCATGAGACTGTGGGCCCTGTGTCTCCACTGGGGGGCGCTGTGTCTCCACTGGGGGGCGCTGTAGCGTCACTAACACCATGAGACTGTGGGCGCTGTGTCTCCACTGGGGGGCGCTGTAGCGTCACTAACACCATGAGACTGTGGGCCCTGTGTCTCCACTGGGGGGCGCTGTAGCGTCACTAACACCATGAGACTGTGGGGGAGCCGTGTCTCCACTGGGGGGCGCTGTAGCGTCACTAACACCATGAGACTGTGGGCGCTGTGTCTCCACTGGGGGGCGCTGTAGCGTCACTAACACCATGAGACTGTGGGCCCTGTGTCTCCACTGGGGGGCGCTGTAGCGTCACTAACACCATGAGACACTGGGCGCTGTGTCTCCACTGGGGGGCGCCGTGTCTCCACTGGGGGGCGCTGTAGCGTCACTAACACCATGAGACTGTGGGCGCTGTGTCTCCACTGGGGGGCGCTGTAGCGTCACTAACACCGTGAGACACTGGGCGCCGTGTCTCCACTGGGGGGCGCTGTAGTGTCACTAACACCATGAGACACTGGGCGCCGTGTCTCCACTGGGGGGCGCTGTAGTGTCACTAACACCATGAGACACTGGGCGCCGTGTCTCCACTGGGGGGCGCTGTAGTGTCACTAACACCATGAGACTGTGGGCGCCGTGTCTCCACTGGGGGGCGCTGTAGCGTCACTAACACCATGAGACACTGGGCGCTGTGTCTCCACTGGGGGGCGCTGTAGTGTCACTAACACCATGAGACTGTGGGCGCTGTGTCTCCACTGGGGGGCGCTGTAGCGTCACTAACACCATGAGACACTGGGCGCTGTGTCTCCACTGGGGGGCGCTGTAGCGTCACTAACACCATGAGACTGTGGGCGCTGTGTCTCCACTGGGGGGCGCTGTGTCTCCACTGGGGGGCGCTGTAGCGTCACTAACACCATGAGACTGTGGGCCCTGTGTCTCCACTGGGGGGCGCTGTAGCGTCACTAACACCATGAGACACTGGGCGCCGTGTCTCCACTGGGGGGCGCTGTGTCTCCACTGGGGGGCGCTGTAGCGTCACTAACACCATGAGACTGTGGGCGCTGTGTCTCCACTGGGGGGCGCTGTAGCGTCACTAACACCATGAGACTGTGGGCCCTGTGTCTCCACTGGGGGGCGCTGTAGCGTCACTAACACCATGAGACTGTGGGGGAGCCGTGTCTCCACTGGGGGGCGCTGTAGCGTCACTAACACCATGAGACTGTGGGCGCTGTGTCTCCACTGGGGGGCGCTGTAGCGTCACTAACACCATGAGACTGTGGGCCCTGTGTCTCCACTGGGGGGGCGCTGTAGCGTCACTAACACCATGAGACACTGGGCGCTGTGTCTCCACTGGGGGGCGCCGTGTCTCCACTGGGGGGCGCTGTAGCGTCACTAACACCATGAGACTGTGGGCGCTGTGTCTCCACTGGGGGGCGCTGTAGCGTCACTAACACCATGAGACACTGGGCGCCGTGTCTCCACTGGGGGGCGCTGTAGCGTCACTAACACCATGAGACACTGGGCGCCGTGTCTCCACTGGGGGGCGCTGTAGTGTCACTAACACCATGAGACACTGGGCGCCGTGTCTCCACTGGGGGGCGCTGTAGTGTCACTAACACCATGAGACACTGGGCGCCGTGTCTCCACTGGGGGGGCGCTGTAGTGTCACTAACACCATGAGACTGTGGGCGCCGTGTCTCCACTGGGGGGCGCTGGGCGGACGTGTTTAGTCTCTCATACAGATCCAGTATTTACTGATGCAGTCGGTTGCTTTCAGCCTCTTTTTATACATTTGTACCCTTTTTTATATATATATATATATAAAGGAAATGGCCCATGTGTCGGCACGCCCTGAGGGGGCCATCTTGTGTCTAATATCCCTCTCGGTGGAACGAGACGAGCGGGTCTCTTGCAATGTAATCCTGTATCTGTCTAACCGTGCACACGCCGGCGGCCATTAGGGGACATCTTTAACACGCGCACGTGAAGAGGGTAACACGCGCACGTGAAGAGTTAAGGTGCAGTCGGGAGACGCGAGCTGTGATATTCAAAGTGTATATTTAATACGTTATTTATCTGTCGATAAATGGCCAGGTCTCGCTCGAAAAAGAGATCATTGATCTCAAGTGACTACCTGGTAAAATAAAGGTTCAATAAACCCTGGAGACCCTGAGACCCTAACCCTAGAGATGGTGTGGGATGATGGCTGGAGACTAGGGCTGACCCCTATTAATCGATTAGTCGACTAATCGGTCGAAAGGGGCCGTAGTCGACTGGCCAACCTCTTAGTCGAATATAATAAAAAAAATCATGAGGCCAGATCTATCAGCCCGGGGGGGGGGGGGGGGGCAACGCCAATAGCCTTGGCCGCCTGAGACAACATGCTCCTTCACTGGGGGGGGGAAACCATCTCCTCTGCAGTCTCTTGTTCGCATGCTCTCTCTCTCCCCCTCTCCCTCTCCCTCTCCTCTCTATCTCTCTCCTCTCTCTCTCTCCCTCTATATCTCTCTCTCTCTCTCTCTCTATCTGTGGGGGGGGGGGGGGCCGTCTCTTCTGCTTCTCTTGTTAGCACGCTTTGGGTACCACTGCCCTCGTGGTTTGGTGCCACATCGCCATCTGCTGGTTGATAACGGTGTGTCACTCATGTGCTAATCCTACCTACCTCACTTGAGTTTAGATTGTCTTCTGGTGGGTGGGTGGATGGATGGATGGATGGATGGATGGATGGATGGATAGATAGATAGATAGATAGATAGATAGATAGATAGATAGATGGATGGATGGATGGTGTGACAGAGTGGGTCTGTCACTGACTCCGAGGCAGCACGCACGCACACATACACACAACATTCACTCATCAGACATAGGGTAGGAGTTTCTGTTGGTGGTGATTAGAGATCCATAGAATTCAACAGTTAAGACAAGTGGACCTTGTAATAATATAATAGAAATCCTTTATTTATCGCGAGGGAAATTCTGCTGCACTACAGATCGCTCACAGTAAACGGTAAACATTTAGGTATTCAAAAACAAAAGTCACTAATAAGAATAAAAATAAGAGAATAAAGTACGGTCCGGGATATACATTCTGGTATGTATATATAGCCAAAAATATTAGGGATGCTCCATATTGGGCATAAAAAAATATATTGTTTGTTTCCTATTGGTTGTCAGTTAAGGCATGGGTAGGTAGGGAATTTATTTAATTTAATTTTTTTATTTTATTCTTTCCCACGGCGACTATGGATAGGGAATTTCTTTATTTAATTAAAATGTTCACAACAACATGGATGCATGTACTCTGCCAGCATGTTTAATATCCATGATACTAAAGGTTTGACTAAGATTTCTATGAAACTTTATTCTTAAATTTTTTTTAAAATAAAACATATTTTTTATTTTATTTTTTATTAATTTTTTTTTTAAAAACCCATAAAATATATTGGGTCGCACCTAAATGGGCAGGGTCGGTCGTCAACCGGAAACGAACAATATTTTTTCTTATGCCTTGGCTTTTTTACCGATATATAGGGATGGGTACCGAATTCGGTACTTTTAAAGGTACCTACCGAAACACGTCGGTACTACAGAGTATCGATTCACGTGAGATACCGTACTGTAAAAAAAAAAAATCAGATGACGTCACGTTTTGTTGACCGCAAAAACGAAACCGCACGTTAAGGCACAATACATGTTTTCAAACTCTCTTTGGGTGTTTGCAATTCATGGGGACTGGGGAGTATATGTCTCTGATATCTATCTTGGTAGTGGGCAGGTTGTTAGAAAGTGTAGCTCAGTTTCCACATCTGCTCTGTCTGACATGGCTGTTAGCCACGGAGCGTCTTTAGAGAGGAGATTGAATCCGGGACACAATGGGACACTGGCTCTGTTCATGGTCACAAATGGGTTTCAGCTTCATTTATTTACTACAGATGACAAACGGGTTGTTTCTGTTTTTTCTTTTTGACATACTTGTGCCACACGGAACAACTGATCACTACAGCATCATATTACTGTAGCCAGTCTCTTGAAACACTACTATCTCCAAACGTTCTTTTGCTATGTGCTCTCGCTGCCACGGTGGGTTTTATTTTTAGCGGTCGGCTTACTCCTTCCATAGTTTCACATATTTGTAACCCATTTAACATTCTTAAGCTGACGTTAGCTTAGCTAACCGTCTGACATTACGTTAGCTCCTGGGGCTACAGTGCAAGCCGGCACAACTCAGGACAGAGAGTGGAGGATGTGATGTCGGTAAACAAGCCACACACACCGCAGCAGAGCGGCTCTTCTCCAAAAAGAACTGCTAGAATACTCAATCAGCAGCAGCGTAGTTCATTGCTGCTAGATTGTTTGTTTGTTTAATCAGTTGTAAAATACTTTACATCAGTAAGATGTAAATAATAATAAAGTAATAATAATACATTATTTATTTATTAAGTTTGGAATTTTTTTTTTACAACTGAGGTAGGCTGAAAAAAGGTACCGTTGGGTACCGGTATCGATTCACAGGTACCGGTATCGGTTCAAATGTGAAAGGTACCCATCCCTACCGATATACCGATATTGTCCAACTCTTAATTTCCGATACCAGCCGATAGCGATATATGCAGGGCCCCCCCCCCCCCCAAAAAAACAGAATAATTTCAGGTAATTAACATTACATATCTCTTGTTGTGTAATTAACACAACATTATGCATACTTTGACAATAAATAAAATAATAATTTGTTCTTACTTGCTTGCCCGGGTAAATAAAGGTTAAAATAAATGTTTAAAAAAAAAAAAAAAAATTATTATTACATTTTTTTGAAAACCGATACCGATATTTTCCAATATCACATTTTTATGCCAATATCGGACATCCCTAAAAAATATACAGAATTATACAGTCAAATGTACAGTAATAACAAGTGTAAGATTGTACTGTCACTGTACATGTTCCCGATGTTAACCTCAAAGAGATAATTGTGACGTACATGGGTACGTGGGTTGGTCATTATCATTATTACTGTATTTATGACACCATGTGAACATCAGGTTAGTATATGTAATATGTGTTATGTTTTGTATGTGATGTGTGTGTGCCAATGCCATGGTAGCTAATGGTGTCCCTTTCTCTGTCAGGTGCCGCCCGTCCCTACACTGAAGAGTGCTGATTGCCTGATGAGTGGCAGCTGACGGCAATCGCCTCGAGGGGCGGGTGGATAAAAACCTGACGGCACACACACATCCTAGCGCCTCTCTGTCAGTTACCAGTGACCAGGGTGTTGGAGGTTGCCACTGTTCTGCCATTTACCACTGTCTGTGTGTGGACAATTATATATTGTGTTGGCCTCTGTGTGTTCCACTTCCACTGTTAGGTGGCAAGTCCATTTGGTTCACACTGTTGTTTTTGGTACTGTAGCTTCACTGTATTGTATTGCTGGTGTGCTTACCATGTAAGCTTGGTTGTGTCTTGTGGCACCAGTTATCTGTACGGCCTGATTATCTGTGTGTTGGCTGGGTGATTTTTCCCCAGTTTCTCCCTACCCAGTGGGGGTTTAGTTGTCTTAGGACACTTCTGTTTGCTTAGGGTTTACCCCTTTATTTAGTGTTTGTCTCATCATATTCTTGTTTGTTCTCCCCTTACCTTTTTCCCTGTCTGTCTAATGTCAGTGACTTCGGGTTCCTGAGAAGCGCTTTTCAAATAGAATGAATTATTATAATTATGCCGTATTTACACACAGGTATTTGCAATGTTGCTACTGCTTCACTCCCCCCCCCCCCCCCCCCCCCCTCCTCTTCTGTCCTCTCAGCCTGGCGTGTACCTACGGTTATACAACATCCGCGCTGTGCCAGGGGCCGACAGGATGCCAGGGGCCGACGGGGTGCCCGGGTCCGGCGTGACCACCGGCTCACCGGGGGAGGAGCAGCGCCTGGTGTTCCACCTCCACACCGGCACGTCCTTCGGAAAAGGGATCAGAGTTCTTCCGGAAGACAGCCGCGACGTCCAGGAGCTCAAGAGGTGAGGCGTGCAGAACACTCCTCACCACTAGGGGGAGCTCAGCATCCAGTCTCCCGGGAAATTGTGTACTGCGATAAAACTGCCCGCAGTAGAGGCCTTTCCTCCATGTTGGAACCCTAACCCTTTCACGGGGTGTTTATAATGTCCTCCATGTTGGAACCCTAACCTTTTCACGGGGTGTTTATAATGTCCTCCATGTTGGAACCCTAACCCTTTCACGGGGTGTTTATAATGTCCTCCATGTTGGAAGATTAAGTTGACTTTTAATTTATGTTACTTATGTTACTCCTGTCTTCCTTAATAATTGTTAGACTAGAAGTCTTTATTTGTCATGCAGTTTAACACACCACGAGATGGGCGACCCACAGGAACACACACACATGCACTGAGTCGCAGATGAAATGTCTCTCTGCACTTTTCCCATCCCGTCGTCCTCCCCCCCCATTGGGCAGCCGGGAGCAGATAGGGCGTCAACGTGAGCCGCGCCCCGGGGACCAATCCAAGTGCTCCTGTCCGTCTTCGTCAAGGACGCCACAGCGTTAGCGATCTGTTGTTGCGCTTGTTTTTCCATTGGGTTTTATCTTATCGGGGGGGGGGGGAGAACATGCAAACTCCACACAGAAAGGCCTGGGAGATACCCCACCTGAGTACCTGGCATCATGGAAACCTGGTCCCCAAGCGGGAATCGAACCCTGGACCTTCTTGCTGTGAGGTGACAGTGTTAACCACTACACCACCGTGCCGCTAGGGCAGGGGTGGCCAACCAGTCAGAGACTAAGAGCCACAAAAAAATGACTGTGGTACCACAAAGAGCCACACCATATACCAGCGTTTCTCAACCTTTTTTTTCAGTCACGGCACCCTTCATGTGTTTATAGGTCTCACCCTCTGGCCTCTGAAGTTGCTAATGTCTTTTTTATTTGGGCCTCACAGGGTTAAAAGTAGGGATGCACCGATATGAAAATTGGCCGCCGATACCGATACCGATTGTTCAACTAACACTATCGGCCGATACCGATACCGATACCGATATTTGTATATAAGTATTTGTAAAAAATTAATTTTTTTCTTTTTTTTTTTTATTTATTTTTCTTTTTTTAATGAAACTACTGTATATTTGTATGTGTATGTTTGTATTTGTAGGCCTCTTTACTTACTTAAAAAAAGGAAACATCAAGAAATATGTTTATGGTATCACTATCTCTCTCCCAGTATCGTCTTGCGGCCTGCAGAGGGATACTATTTTCTCAACCAGAGCTTTCAACCAATGCAATGGAACCATTCTTGCGGCCTGCAGCAGGATACTATTCTCTCAACCAGAGCTTTCAACCAATGCAATGGAACCATTTTGATTGACAGTCGATTCGGCCAATTACGCCACACCGGTGACCGCTAGCACCCACCTCCTGCTGTCCTTACCACCAATCGGCAAGCGTTTATAAATTTTTCTACTTCCGGGCATTCTGTTTGCGAGAGCAGAACACACTTAGCTACGTTAGCTCCCCGGCCCGCCGACCGGCGCTCCACGCATGACCAAATGAGACATAATGATTTTACTGCAACAAATGTTATAATAAAACAAAGCCTTTCTATACATTTGTCTGGTTGAAAACTTTATTAACAGATTGCAGAATGTGTAGTTGGGTACGGAATGAGCAACGGAATGGAACCGAGCTATGAACGTACTAACGGAGTAATGCCTTGTTTACTGCTATCTTCGGGTAAATAATATGCTTGTTATTGAACGTGTAACACTTCATTTTAACAGCAGATACTTTCTTAAATGCCATCTTCCCGAGAGAGGGTGTTGACGGGGAGTTGTGTTATTAATAGCATTGAACAGCTAACCGAAAGCTAGCGTTAACTATTGTTAAAGGTTTAGCCATAACGTTACCTTGGCTAAAGTTGCGGCTATTCATAATGCAGCAATAATGACTGCAGACCTGCAAGCAAAGTACAGCAAGTTGACAAAGGAGTATTCCAACGCAAATCACATTTTCACCAGTAACGTTAGTCTTGCATCTAATAGCTAATAACGTAGCTACGTTAGCTGCCCGGCCCGCCGACCGGCGCTCCACGCATGACCAAATGAGACATAATGATTTTACTGCAACAAATGTTATAATAAAACAAAGCCTTTCTATACATTTGTCTGGTTGAAAACTTTATTAACAGATTGCAGAATGTGTAGTTGGGTACGGAATGAGCAACGGAATGGAACCGAGCTAATGAACGGACTCGGAGTAATGCCTTGCTGCTATGGGTAATAATAATATGCTGATGTTATTGTCCGTGTAACACTAACTATATAACGCTAATGCCACAAAACGAATGCCTTGTTAATCATAAGTAGTTACTTTGATGCAGTAGATTGTGTGTGTGTGGGGGACGGCGGGCGTTGTGCAGGTAGATCGCGCGAGTGAACTTTTTTTTTTTTGCCTTTTGACGCTACACAAATTGATGGGTATTTATCGGCGACTGCTATCGGCACATTTGAGCTTATCGGCCGATAGGCCGATAGCAGTCAACAAGGCACTTATCGGCCGATACCGATACCCGACCGATATATCGGTGCACCCCTAGTTAAAAGTACCCTGTGAGACCCACGGTTGCAAAATTACAAAATCACTTTTAGCCATTTAAAAAAATAATGTTTATTTAAATTTTTTTAAAGGGGAACTATTTTACTATTTCTTTCACTATTTGGGCACTTTTACACAATTCCTGTGAGTCTATGGAACACCTAGGTTTTTTTTCAAAAAAAATTCATTGTTTTGTATTTCTAATCAAGTACTCAAAAACCGCATTTTTCTATCTCAAGATCTTAAGCCGTTTTGAGGCTGGGCTCCAACCACTGTGTGGCCTGGTGCCAACTGCCACATCAACTGCCACATTATTATGCAGCTGAGAAATCTCTGACATCACAGATATGCACATTTTCAGATGACTCAGTTCAGTGAGGGTGAATATTGTGAGAGGAGATTTGGAAGAATTCGCCAATATGAGAATTAGAGACATATATCCTATTAATATAAGTCCACATAGCTAAGAAACAATGGTAAACACTGAAAAAAGCCATTTATAAGATAGTTCCCCTTTAAGCACATGTATAGTCAATTGGTCCTGTTGTTCAGCCTCACAATGCTATTTGATAGTAAATGTGTTTATATGTCCCACCCTCTGGCCTCTGAAGTTGCTAATTTCTTTTTAATTTGGGCCTCACAGGGTTAACCTCTTAAGCCCGAGATATACAGTAAAAGTGTATATTTTCAGCATTATGTTTGTTTACCAATTATTTTAACTGTTATTAGTGAAATATAAGATTATAGAAATCTCAGGGCATTGAGTCGGAAACCGGCGCATATTGACAGGAGGAAGTGGCACATCCAAAAGTGAGTGTAGTCTTTTGAAGGAAGAGACTCAGGGCTTTCAAATTTCGAAAAACTACCCTACCCAGCTCACACCAGCCCCTGTCAATCATCTGACTTCTGGATTTACTTTTTAATTTCTCTTATTTTTTGGGATTATCTCCCACAAACCTGAACGTTATTGCCATAAAACAGAACGCAGTTAGTTTCTCTACCTTTCTGTGAACGTCTTGCAAAAAACGGTGTTGCAATATGATGAAGAATGGTGGAGAAATTTACATTATAAAAAAGATGGCAGAATTCAGTACTGTATCTACAAAACCTTCTGTTTAATCATCTTCCCTTTATTCATTTGCTTAGATTTTTCAGGTCTGGTCAATTTTAGCATGGTGTTATTTACAGTCAAAGATTATTTTTTTTTTAAATAGAATTGATATTCTCCTTTGGTTCATTACAATTTACTCAAGCCTAGTAACAGACACACTATTTCTGACACTGATCCATATATGTCCCTAGATTCAGATACCAAGAACATGCAAATGGACCATTTAAATTTTTTTGTAAATGTTTATTCTACGTCCTTATGGAATGAGTGACATAAAATAAAAAAAAATCTTTTATTTTATTTTTTTTTTTTTATGGATGGAAGAGCCGCACATTGACGGGCAAAGAGCCGCATGCGGCTCGCGAGCCGCGGGTTGGCCACCCCTGCACTAGGGGGAGACAGTGTTAACCACTACACCACCGTGCCACTAGGGGGAGACAGTGTTAACCACTACAGGCCGTCCTTGGAACAGGCCGTCATCCCCACCTGTCTGAAGAAGTCCACCAGCATCCCTGTACCCAAAAAATCTACGCCCGCTTGCCTCAACGACTACCGCCCTGTAGCCCTCACCTCCATAGCCATGAAGTGCTTTGAGAAGCTAGTGAAGGGCTACATCTGTTCCTCCCTCCCAATCAACCTGGACCCTCTGCAATTTGCATATCGCCCCAACAGGTCCACGGAGGACGCCATAGCCCATGTGCTGCACACAGCAGCATCACATCTGGACAAGAGGAAGGGGAACTATGTGAGAATGCTGTTCATCGACTACAGCTCAGCATTCAATACCATAGTCCCCTCCAAACTCATAGCCAAGCTCAGGGACCTGGGCTTGAACTATGACCTGTGCCAGTGGGTCCTGGACTTCCTGACGGGCAGACCCCAGGTGGTAAGAGCCGGCAACTGCACCTCCTCATCCATCACGCTCAACATAGGGGCCCCCCAGGGCTGTGTTCTGAGCCCCCTCCTCTACTCCCTGTACACACATGACTGCGTAGCACAGCGGAACAACAACACCATCATCAAATTTGCTGATGACACAGTAGTGGTGGGCCTGATCTCTGCCAACGACGAAAGGGCCTACCTGGAAGAGGTAGAGAACCTGTCACAGTGGTGTCAGGAGAACTGCCTCTCCCTGAACGTCAGCAAAACAAAAGAGATGATTGTGGACTTCAGGAGGTCGGGGGTCAAGGACTACAGCCCCCTCAGCATCGACGGGGCACCAGTTGAGAGAGTGAACAGTTTCAAGTACCTCGGAGCCCACATATCCGAGGACTTGACATGGACCACACACATTGACAGTGTTGTGAAGAAGGCACGACAACGCCTCTACTTCCTCAGGCGCCTAAGGAAGTTCCAAGTCAGTCAGAAGATCCTTAGGAACTTCTACTCATGTACAATAGAGAGCATCCTGACCGGCAACATCACCTCCTGGTTTGGGAATAGCACTGCACAAGACCGTAGCAGACTACAAAGAGTGACACGTTCAGCCGAACGCACAATTAGAGGGGGGCTTCCCACCCTCCAGAACATTTACAACAAGCGGTGCAAGGGGAAGGCTAAGAGAATTATTAAGGACTCGAGCCACCCGAACAACTGCCTCTTTGAACTGCTGCCGTCAGGCAAGCGATACCGGAGTCTTATGGCGAGCACAGAAAGACTCAGAAGGAGCTTCTATCCCCAGGCCATCAGGCTGCTAAACGAACAATAATCGCTAAACGAACAATAATCACTATGCAACAACCATCAAATGCACACAGCACACACACCCACACGCACACACACACTCACTCAAACAAACAACACACTGCAGCACCCACTCTCCACACTTTAGATCACACAAACACACTTACACTTTATATTTATTGATAAAGGATTTGCACTACAACTCGTACACCTACTGTGAATTGTACCTAAACTGCACCTCGTCCATTTATGCCTTGCACTATATAGTATAGTATTGTATATTAGTACACTGCACAGTATTGTATATTGTATGGTAACTACGTCTACGAACATTGTACATATGTCTAAACTGAACACTGTGACCTCTTTTTTTTTCTTCTAATTTTTACTATGTTTTTATTTCATACTTATCTTGTCATGCACAGTCTCTGGAGCGCAACAGTAAGAAGCATTTTGTACAAAAGTATTCTGTACTTCTGTATGACAACTATTAAAGAAACTTGAAACTACACCACCGTGCCACTAGGGGGAGACAGTGTTAACCACTACACCACCGTGCCACTAGGGGGAGACAGTGTTAACCACTACACCACCGTGCCACTAGGGGGAGACAGTGTTAACCACTACACCACCGTGCCGCTTCAGGATAGGAATCTGTGACTAAGATTAACACTCTACGTTGTTGGATGTTGAAGTAAAATGTTATAATATACGACACACAGTCTCCTGGTATTCTCTTTAGAACATAGGTTTATTGGCATAGACAGTTATAATATCATTAAGCTATATACTGTACCTATATAATTGTCATAATGGTTTTACCTTCTAAGAAAACGGTTTTACCTTCTAAGAAAACGCTACCCAAATCCTACACTATGTACAAAACAGCGGTTTGCTATATGATAAATATACAAACAAAAATGTAATAATTTGGTGTCTTACTTGTAAGACAAGTCGTAGTGGGAACGTTTTACTCTACCACAGCACAGAAGTTAGGCGTTTTCTTTCCAAAGTGGGAACGTTTTACATACTGTACTCTACCACAGCACAGAAGTTAGGCGTTTTCTTACCAAAGTTGTTACCAATTCACTTAGAAATTCCTCAGAAAACCACTGAACTGAAAATGACCAGATTTCTGTGTAAAACTACTGACGGCACTCGCAATACGTGATTATTTATTCTTTATACTTCGTAAGAGCACTTTTACAGAGGTTGTTGGATTTGATGTCACAGTACAATTGATTTGTAAGGCACTTATCGTCGGCTAAACTGAGTTCCAATGTACCTGTTGAATAGGCAAGGAATTATTACATTTGATTTTAATCCTTCAATCCGGACATTAAGTCAAATATACTTTTAGACAAGTGAAAAGAGTTGAACAATGCTTAAAGTAGTCGAGTCCTGTTGAAGTTCTAGACTAGGGCTGGGCGATATGGCCAAAATATCATATCACAATTAAAGTTCTTTGTATCGACAGTATAATGGTATTTGTCATTTAGTTTTACAAATTACAATGTTATATGATATGACTCATTCTGTCATTATCTTGTAATACAATTGTCATGGTGCTTCATTCAAAATTGTATATTTTAATTTACTTTTTAGTACTGCTGCAAGGAATTTATTTTGATTAACTTAAAAATATATAGTATATATATTTAGCGCCGCGGATATAAGAAAGATGTCTTTAAAGCTGAGTCAATGTTGATGGTTTTGTTGAACATTTGTATTTCACAGGAGAGAAACTGTATTCAAAGAAAGCTATTAAAATAGTCTTTGAATCTAAATATTAGAGGTGGGCATAGATTAATTTTTTTAATCTAGATTAATCTATCTGCAATCCTGGATTTAATCTAGATTAAAATGGCTCAAAAAAAAATAAAAATAAAACCTGCCGAAGGCATTCAAAATATGTGTGTTCTACCCAAATAATGACCAGAAGTAAGTCCTTACTTTTTCTTTCCTCCTTATGTTTCTCAGACCAGGTGGCCCATTACACCATGAGCCCATCTCCCGTTTCCAAAATGCATTACAGACTGTTTGAAAAAGCTGTTTTGCTATGATAATTGGTAATGAAATATCAAAATGATGTTCAATAAGATGTACTTGTGTTTAATAAGTTGTTTTATTCAGAAGTTAACACAAATAAATAATATTACCAGTACAGTACAGTATCTAGCACACTCTCAGGAGCAAAACGGAAAGAAGCATTTCAAACTTGAACTATGTGACATGGCTTGACTCAATCAGTCCAATCTCTATTTCTCCTTTTTCCATCAGTCACTCAGGCAGACCAGCTTGTTTTATGTAGCGGTGTCTACTTATAGTGCCTATAATATTTTTCCCGTTGGGTGCCAGACAGGGCCAAACCCTGCCAATGCAAATCAACTGCTCCAGTGGAGTTGCTCAGTGGCCAATGGTGTCAACTGTGGTTGTACTGGGCAGCTCCCAGGTGTGAATGGAACTGTGTGAATGTGAAGCAGGGCGTTCCTGAAAAAGAGCATCTGTGCTCAGCGAACCTACCCTGGGTAAATAAAGGTAAAAAAAAAAAAAAAATGTTTTTAGATTAATGCGTTAATTATATTATCGCGCGATAATAGTATCGCGTTAACGCAGCACGTTAACGCCGTTAACGGCCCAGCTCTACTAAATATATTTTCTTTGTGTTGATTTTACATTAATTCCATGATTTTACTCAAGTAAATATCTGTTACAAGCTTCGGTCTTAAGTAGAAAAATGCTATTTTTAATCTAGATTAATTACAGAAAATTGTGAGATTAATTTGTAAAAGAAAATGTCATCTATTGACGGCACTTTTTACAATATGTATATATCATGGACGATGGTATTGTAAAAGTCCATACCTTTGCATGGATCCATGGCAGTATACCTTCATATTCAGTGGACCTCCCAGTCCTACATGGATCCATGATGACAGTAGACCTTCATATTCAGTGGACCTCCCAGTCCTACATGGATCCATGATGACTACTATTTTTATGATTTACCAGAAGTGCTGAGTCCAATGTAAGGTGAAAACGCACGTCATCCATAAGTGTGATAGTTTTGTCCTCCTCATAATAATTTCCAATAGTTCGCTTGCCATTGCATAGGCAATTCGCAGGCTAGTGGCTGTGCCCAGCAGTGAGTGAGCCCCCCCCCCCCCCCCCCACAGTAAACTAGCCCAGTTCAAAAGTTAGGCAATACTGCCACCTATCGGGATTCGATTGTCATTTAAATTTGAATTCACTCAGAGGTACCAGGATCACACAACAAGGTCCGGCTGACTGTTTAGTATAATAATAATAATACAATTATTTAAAAAACTAGGGATACTCGATATTGGCTTTTTTACCTATACCGATATTGTCCAACTCTTAATTTCCGATACCGATATCAACCGATACCAATATATGCAGGGTTCCCCCCCCCCCCCCAAAAACTGAATAATTTCAGGTAATTAACATTACTTATTACCTGGCGTTTTCACATTCGCCGAAATGCTTGCTTGTGATTGGTCAATAGCGCGCGTCAGAGGTCAGTTATCAGACAATAATGACCGCTGTGGGACAATAATGACCGCTGTGCGCAGCTGTTCGCAATCAAGCCCACTGACACACACTGTTTCAGTGCAATTAGACACTGCCGGTGTTCTGCTGCCGGCGATGACAGGGGGCGGAGCGACGAGCGGAGCTAGAACGCAGCCAGAACCAGTGTTGCGAGTCGATGTAAAATGAATTAAGTATATTGTTAGTAAGTTAGCCATGTAATAAGCGGGATAATGTATAGCTATACTCGATCATTGTCGCCGAGGCGGCTCGGTATTTTAAACTCTGTCGGTCAATTATTTTGCGACAATGACCTCGTAGCTATACATTATCCCTTACATATCTCTTGTTGTGGAATTAACACAACATTATGCATACTTTTGACAATAAATAAAATCTGAATTTGTTCTTACTTGCTTGCCTGGGTAAATAAAGGTTATAGAAATGTAAAAAAAAAAAAAAATTGAAAACCGATACCGATATTTTCCGATATCACATTTTAATGCCAATATCGGCCGATAATATCGGACATCCTTAAAAAAAACTAGTATACTCGTTTTTGGCGTTCAATGAGTTAATAACTTTTACTTGTGCACGTTCAGCCAAACACACAATTGGAGTTGGGCTTCCCACTCTCCAGGACATTTACAACAAGCGTTGCAGGGGTAAGGCTAAGAGAATAATCAAAGACTAGTCACCCAAACAACTGCCTCTTCGAACTGCTGCGGTCAGGCAAGCGATACCCGAGTCTCATGGCCAGTACAGAGAGACTCGGAAGGAGCTTCTAGCCCCAGGCCATCAGGATGCTCAATGACAATGACACTATGTAACAACCCATCATCTACTCACTGCACACACATCCACATGCATACACTCACTTTTAACACTTTGAGTGCCAGCAGGGGGCGCCAGAAATAGCGCTTGAGTGCCAGAGCTGTAGTCAATGGGAGGGCGAGCACATTTGCGAAGGCATAAACTATATCTTAAATTATGGCTATGTGTCTAATACGCCCGTCGCTTATCAATGACTTGTTTGCAGTCAACATTGTCGAAACGGATTGTTATTTAATCCGTACATTTCCGTTTTATACCATTTTGAAAAACGCTCGTTTTTTGAAACTTCCAGAAAAAGATTCTGCAGGAATCGCTCTTTAGTGGAATACACAAAACACGTTGTAATTTTTCGGCCTATTTATGAATAGTTTTCAAATAAACGGTAGATTATCGATAGTATATGTGTACTTATGCACACTAGAGAAACTGGCTGAAAAATCGATTCTCTTATTTCCTGATCAGCACACACACACACAGCCATATACACGTATATGGGACACGTTGATATATCTGTGAAAAGAGCTCTGATTATCCCAAGACTGGTAAAATAGATTCCTTACCTCAGATCAGATGTTCTCCAAAAAGATTATTCCAATTCCTGATCGCCATTCCAAATATCGATCATGTTTATTGATCCATCGCTGGGTGGTCGAAAGACATATTCCACGCTGTTCTGAGGGTCGGCGAAGACTGTAATCGGCTCAGATTACATGCCTGACAAGTAAAATGTGGATTCCGGACTTTCTTTTCCCCATGCGTTTTCATTCAATCCAATCCAAAGGGTGCATTACCATCCGGGAGACGATAGGGGGCGGTAATTTCCCTGTTCAAACTCAGACAGAGTCCCAGTGGTAACGTGAGGCTAGATTGATGAAAAATGAATGGAAATCGATAATAAAAAAAATAACGATTAAATAACAATTTCTCGTGGCTGGCACTCAAAGTGTTAAACAAACACTCACCTTATTAACACTCACTTTAGGCACTTTAACACTACAGTATATTTATCTATTATTAAAGAGATTTGCACTACATTCATACCTCATTGCATTTGCACCTTACCTCAAAGTTTTATACCTCATTGTCTGCATTTGTACCTCACTGTTGACTCATTTTTACTCACTGTACTTAGATTGTACTTAGGCTGTACTTTAGATTGTATATTGTATATTCCTCTTTTACTTGCCTTTTTACAAACTTTTTTACTGTATGAAGCACACTCAGGGGCTCATACAGAACCAAGCATTTCACCGTCAAATACATGTATTTTTTATTGTGACAAATAATAAACAAACTTGAAAACTTGAGTAGACCTCCCACCCTGGCCGCCACTAGACCCATGTCGTCATGCCCACTCTGTCTGTCTGTCTGCTCTGTGTGTCTAGAGCGCTGGAGTCCTGCCACTAGACCCATGTCGTCATGCCCACTCTGTCTGTCTGTCTGCTCTGTGTGTCTAGAGCGCTGGAGTCCTGCCACTAGACCCATGTCGTCATGCCCACTCTGTCTGTCTGTCTGTCTGCTCTGTGTGTCTAGAGCGCTGGAGTCCTGCCACTAGACCCATGTCGTCATGCCCACTCTGTCTGTCTGTCTGCTCTGTGTGTCCAGAGCGCTGGAGTCCTGCCACTAGACCCATGTGGTCATGCCCACTCTGTCTGTCTGTCTGCTCTGTGTGTCTAGAGCGCTGGAGTCCTGCCACTAGACCCATGTCGTCATGCCCACTCTGTCTGTCTGCTCTGTGTGTCTAGAGCGCTGGAGTCCTGCCACTAGACCCATGTCGTCATGCCCACTCTGTCTGTCTGTCTGCTCTGTGTGTCCAGAGCGCTGGAGTCCTGCCACTAGACCCATGTCGTCATGCCCACTCTGTCTGTCTGTCTGCTCTGTGTGTCTAGAGCGCTGGAGTCCTGCCACTAGACCCATGTGGTCATGCCCACTCTGTCTGTCTGTCTGTCTGCTCTGTGTGTCCAGAGCGCTGGAGTCCTGCCACTAGACCCATGTCGTCATGCCCACTCTGTCTGTCTGTCTGCTCTGTGTCTAGAGCGCTGGAGTCCTGCCACTAGACCCATGTCGTCATGCCCACTCTGTCTGTCTGTCTGTCTGCCCTGTGTGTCTAGAGCGCTGGAGTCCTGCCCAGAAGAGGATGACGTCTCTGAGCTACATGACTCGGCGCTCATCGAGGTCTGGGGCACTCCGCCCGAGTCCTTAGGGGGCACTCCGCCTGAGTCCTTAGGTATGAAAATTACTAAATCAATGTTCCGGAATGTTCCATTACCTGCACCTTAACCCTTTCACTGCCACACGACAGCCGGTTAACCCTTTCACTGTGACAATACAGAAGGTTAGCCCTTTACTATCACACAACCGACGGCGATGCTCCATCATTAGCATCATTAGCTCTGCGGATTGTCGTGTGGCAGTGAAAGGGTTAAAAAGCCCATGCTTGGCTATGGGGGGGGGGGGGGGGTCTAAACTTCCACTGACTTTATGGGCCACTGTTGGAGCTTGTGTGTAACTTCCTTAACTCATTCCCTGCCAACAACGATTTTGTACGTGTTTGTCCGCCAAACGCCAACCACATGTATATATACGTTATTTGATCGTTATTTATTTTATTCGCTATTTCCATTCGGTATCCATCCAGGAAGCCTGTGTTACCATAGGGAATGAGTCTGAGATTGCAAAAGTCCAATACCGCCGCCTGGTGGTATGCGGCCGATGTTGCTCTTGGTATGGGGCTGTACGTAGATGAAATTCCTCCGGGTGGACTTTTCTAGTAACCTGAACCAGGGGCTTCACCCGATCGCATTGAATAGGTTTCGGGACCCCCGATTCATTATGCTGTGGGGGGTTATGTCGTGGGCCAAATGGACATACGATCTAGCAGATGGCAATCAAATAATTGGAATATTCTTTTTGGAATCCCACCGGCCACAGGTAAGAGCAATTTAACGTAAATTTCAGCTTGATCGTGCCTTGTTTTCATAGCCATCGCCCTGATCAGCGTATGCTGTTGTACTAACGAATGCCGCTATTGACGATCAATTAATCAGAAAGGACCCGCCCCCCCTTTCATGCATTCATGGTGGAACATAATATACCGATCATATGCATTTACATTTTTAAGTGTAGCGTGTATACGGACGAAATGCCAATGGATTAAGTATAATATGCGTTGCGGCCTATTACTAGCCTCCCAGGAATTACCCTAAACCGCTCTAAAACCATACTTATATTCACCACGGTATAAAACGGGAATGTATGGATGGAAATTGTTTTTCTTTTTCACATCTTGAACGATAGATACTTGATGCCAAATGGGCCATAGTATTGCATCCATAGCTATAATATATATATATATATATATATATAGTTATATATAGTTATAGCCCTGCAAACAAGGTGACCGGCCCCATTGGTGTAATGCGTGGCAGCACACAGCCATATCCCATTCCCAGCGCGGCAGAGAGAGTTAAAGGAACAACACCAATGTTCTAACAAAATGCACTTACTGTTCAGTAGAAAGCTATCTGCCCACAAGCTAGCCTAGCTTAGCACAAATGAACAGAAGTAGATACAAACCGGCTAGCCTAGCTTAGCACAAATGAACAGAAGTAGATACAGACCGGCTAGCCTAGCTTAGCACAAATTAACAGAAGTAGATACAAACTGGCTAGCCTAGCTTAGCACAAACGAATGGAAGTAGATACAAACCGGCTAGCTTAGCACAAATGAACAGAAGCAGATACAGACCGGCTAGCCTAGCTTAGCACAAATGAATGGAAGTAGATACAGACCGGCTAGCCTAGCTTAGCACAAATGCACGGCCAAACCACACACAGTGCACCTGGAATAACGTATCCTCGCTCCTCTTTGGATCGATTGCCCTTCTTTTTGCGATGCCCTTCCATGTGTGTGTCTGTAAATCGTGGTGTATTTGTTCTCGTTCTCTAGAGACGACACCCAGCCTCTCCGTGGAGCAGGTGACGCTGGCTCAGAAGGTTCTAGAGGGAACACCCTTCGTGGAGCAGGTGACGCTGGCTCAGAAGGTTCTAGAGGGAACACCCTCCGTGGAGCAGGTGACGCTGGCTCAGAAGGTTCTAGAGGGAACACCCTCCGTGGAGCAGGTGACGCTGGCTCAGAAGGTTCTGGAGGGAACACCCTTCGTGGAGCAGGTGACGCTGGCTCAGAAGGTTCCTGAGACGACACCCAGCCTCTCCGTGGAGCAGGTGACGCTGGCTCAGAAGGTTCTAGAGGGAACACCCTTCGTGGAGCAGGTGACGCTGGCTCAGAAGGTTCCAGAGACGACACCCAGCCTCTCCGTGGAGCAGGTGACGCTGGCTCAGAAGGTTCCAGAGACGACACCCAGCCTCTCCGTGGAGCAGGTGACGCTGGCTCAGAAGGTTCCAGAGACGACACCCAGCCTCTCCGTGGAGCAGGTGACGCTGGCTCAGAAGGTTCCAGAGACGACACCCAGCCTCTCCGTGGAGCAGGTGACGCTGGCTCAGAAGGTTCCAGAGACGACACCCAGCCTCTCCGTGGAGCAGGTGACGCTGGCTCAGAAGGTTCCAGAGACGACACCCAGCCTCTCCGTGCAGCAGGTGAAGCAGAAGGTTCCAGAGATGACACCCAGCCTCTCCGTGGAGCAGGTGACTCTGGCTCAGAAGGTTCTGGAGGGAACACCCTTCGTGGAGCAGGTGACGCTGGCTCAGAAGGTTCTGGAGGGAACACCCTTCGTGGAGCAGGTGACGCTGGCTCACGTGAAGCAGACGGATCCACCTCGACGGTTTCACGTTCGCGCCCAGCTCAAGACCTTCCAGCCACAGAGACTGTATCAGTCCCTCAAACTCTACTGCCCCAAGTGCCAAACCATGTAGGTTTTTACTATCGGTAACCTATAGTGGTCAACTCGTACTGTACTTATATTCTCTGGTGTGTTATATAGACCACTGCACTTCCGCGTTACATTGAAATCATGGAGGAGATAGCGGGGGGAGCAAATTAATGAATGTGGATGAGAGCCTTGATGTAAGTGGTTGCAGCTACGGCTGTGGGGGCGCTGGAGACATGATCCAATAGACTTTTATGCGCCTGAATCTCCTGAACACGGCGAGACTCATTCCAAATAGATCAGAACTTAATCGGCCGAGATAAAGTCCCCTTTTCAGCACCTACTCCTCATACGCATGCGCAGATTGCCAACGTATTCTGACGGCACGCGACGCGAAACCGGGTCTCCAGCTGGTATTGCACTCCATTGGGAATGATGTAGTTTCTTTTCTGGGACGATCCAAGCCATGCGGGCAGGGTTTAGGTTCTCAGGCGAGGTAGGCAGATATAATGATGGCATGGAACAGTAATGTGCGACGGACCTCCACGAGCAGTATTTGGAATGGCGATCAGATAATTGGATTATTTCTAGGGCTGTCAGTTTATCGCGTTAAATTATCGCGTTATGAAAATTTACTCAAAATTTATAAAATAAAAAAAAACTTTTTTTCTTATTTAAATATTTTTTAATCATTCATTCCATAAGGACGTAGAATACACATTTACAGACTTTTTTTTAATATGGTCCATTTGCATGTTCTTGGTATCTGATTCTAAGGACATCTATGGATCTCAGGGAATGTATTCCAAGTGTCAGAAATACTGTCTGTTACGAGGCTTGAGTAAATTGTAATGAACCAAATGAGAATATACATTTTTTTTTTTATCTTTGACTGTGAATAACACCATGCTAAAAATTTACCAGACCTGAAAAATCTAAGCAAATGAATAACTAGAAGATGATTAAACAGAAGGTTTTGTAGTTACAGTACTGAATTCTGCCATCCGGACACATGCCATTTGAAATATCATTATAGAATACCAGGCCTAAAATGGTTATGCGATTAATTAGATTAATTAATTACACATCCTGTAATTAATTAGATAAAAAAATGTAATCGCCTGACAGCACTAATTATTTCTTTTGCATTACATCCAGGGCTCTTTTCATTCTTATAATAATAATAATAATTTAGGACCTGCTCCGAGGTCATCAATTGGCACACATGCGATGCATGCATGCAATTCGTATCTGCGATTAACCCATCCCGTCGCCCTTCCCCCCCAAGGGCAGCCGGGAGCAGACAGGCGTCAACGTGAGCCGCGCCAGGGGACCAATCCAAGTGCTCCTGTCCGTCTTCGTCAAGGACGCCACAGCGTTAGCGATCTTGTTGTTGTGCATGTTTTTCCATTGGGTTTATCTTATCGGGGGGGAAACCCTTGCGAGCACGGGGAGAACATGCAAACTCCACACAGAAAGGCCTGGGAGATACCCCACCTGGGTACCTGGCATCATGGAAACCTGGTCCCCAAGCGGGAATCGAACCCTGGACCTTCTTGCTGTGAGGCGACAGTGTTAACCACTACACCACCGTGCCGCCCTTCTTGCACGAGGAAGGATAATAATGATGATCTAGCGTTGATTTCAGGAAGATTCGATAATCAAAATTACAACGTGTTTAGTGTATTCCACTAAAGGGCTATTATCGCGTCTTTTCCTGGAATTACTAAGAATCACCAAAACGACTCATATTCAAAACGGTATAAAACGAAAATGTACGGATGAAAAAACAATCCGTTTTGTACATGTTGACTGGAAGCAACTCACTGATAATCGACGGGTGTATTAGACCCATAGCTATAATTTAAGATATATTTTAAGCACTTGCAAATCTTGCAGTCCCCCCATTGATTAAAGCGGTGGCGTTCTTTCTAGCGCCCTCTCGCGCATTAAAGGAAAACTCCAACATTTTGGGAAATTAGCTTATTTGTCATCTACCCTGGAGTTAGACAAGAAGATGCAAACCTTTTACTTCTCTGTGCATGCAGTAGGAGTAGGAAGACGTTGGGAACTAAGCTAATGGAGGAACCTACTTCCAGTGACTGACGCTAAGCTAGGCTAACAGTGCACGTCTTCATACTCCTACTGCATGCACAGAGAAGAAAAATTTATGTAGATGGCAAATAGCTAATTTCCCAAAATGTTGGAGTTTTCCTTTAAGCGATGGCGCAGAATGAGTTAATATAATCAAATTAAATTAGCTTTGAATAATATCAAATATGACTAAAATAAAGATGACTATATACAGTTCTAAAAAAAAGTGTGCAGTGCAGATAACAGGATAGATATATTATACACATTTAAATAACAAAGGCTATGTACAGTTCCAACTAGAAAAAAAAATGTGTGTGATGTGCAATGAGCAATGTGCAAAATGTTTGCAGTGGGTGAAATGCAATGTGCAACAATACAGTTTGATTAGTGATACAGTTATCAGCAGCAACAGTGTTCTCAAGTGTAGCCGGGGTGGGGGGGGTCGTCAACATTCATCAACAGGGTTTACATCCAGGGTTAGGGTTAGGGGTGGGGGGGGTCGTCAACATTCATCAACGGGGTTTACATCCAGGGTTAGGGTTAGGGGTGGGGGGGGGTCGTCAACATTCATCAACAGGGTTTACATCCAGGGTTAGTGTTAGGGGTGGGGGGGGGGTCGTCAACATTCATCAACAGGGTTTACATCCAGGGTTAGGGTTAGGGGTGGGGGGGGGTCGTCAACATTCATCAACAGGGTTTACATCCAGGGTTAGGGTTAGGGGTGGGGGGGGGGTCGTCAACATTCATCAACAGGGTTTACATCCAGGGTTGGGGTTAGGGGTGGGGGGGGGTCGTCAACATTCATCAACAGGGTTTACATCCAGGGTTAGGGTTAGGGGTGGGGGGGGGTCGTCAACATTCATCAACAGGGTTTACATCCAGGGTTAGGGTTAGGGGTGGGGGGGGTGTTCTGTCCTGGGGCACAGGAGGAACATTGGACCACATTCTCTTCTGAAACCAAAGTACAGCGGGTCTACGTTGTGCTGTATCCTCCTAACTCCACCTTGCTTGTTGTGCTGTATCCTCCTAACTCCACCTTGCTTGTTGTGTTATATCCTCCTAACTCCACCTTGCTTGTTGTGTTATATCCTCCTAACTCCACCTTGCTTGTTGTGTTATATCCTCCTAACTCCACCTTGCTTGTTGTGTTATATGCTCCTAACTCCACCTTGCTTGTTGTGCTGTATCCTCCTAACTCCACCCTGCTTGTTGTGCTGTATCCTCCTAACTCCACCTTGCTTGTTGTGCTGTATCCTCCTAACTCCACCTTGCTTGTTGTGCTATATCCTCCTAACTCCACCTTGCTTGTTGTGCTGTATCCTCCTAACTCCACACCTTGCTTGTTGTGCTGTATCCTCCTAACTCCACCTTGCTTGTTGTGCTATAACCTCCTAACTCCACCTTGCTTGTTGTGCTGTATCCTCCTAACTCCACACCTTGCTTGTTGTGCTGTATCCTCCTAACTCCACACCTTGCTTGTTGTGCTGTATCCTCCTAACTCCACCTTGCTTGTTGTGTTATATCCTCCTAACTCCACACCTTGCTTGTTGTGCTGTATCCTCCTAACTCCACCTTGCTTGTTGTGTTATATCCTCCTAACTCCACCTTGCTTGTTGTGTTATATCCTCCTAACTCCACCTTGCTTGTTGTGTTATATCCTCCTAACTCCACCTTGCTTGTTGTGCTGTATCCTCCTAACTCCACCTTGCTTGTTGTGCTATATCCTCCTAACTCCACCTTGCTTGTTGTGCTGTATCCTCCTAACTCCACCTTGCTTGTTGTGCTGTATCCTCCTAACTCCACCTTGCTTGTTGTGCTGTATCCTCCTAACTCCACCGTGCTTGTTGTGCTGTATCCTCCTAACTCCACCTTGCTTGTTGTGCTGTATCCTCCTAACTCCACCTTGCTTGTTGTGCTGTATCCTCCTAACTCCACACCTTGCTTGTTGTGTTATATCCTCCTAACTCCACCTTGCTTGTTGTGCTGTATCCTCCTAACTCCACACCTTGCTTGTTGTGTTATATCCTCCTAACTCCACACCTTGCTTGTTGTGCTGTATCCTCCTAACTCCACCTTGCTTGTTGTGCTGTATCCTCCTAACTCCACCTTGCTTGTTGTGCTATATCCTCCTAACTCCACCTTGCTTGTTGTGCTGTATCCTCCTAACTCCACCTTGCTTGTTGTGCTGTATCCTCCTAACTCCACCTTGCTTGTTGTGCTGTATCCTCCTAACTCCACCTTGCTTGTTGTGCTGTAACCTCCTAACTCCACCTTGCTTGTTGTGTTATATCCTCCTAACTCCACCTTGCTTGTTGTGCTGTATCCTCCTAACTCCACCTTGCTTGTTGTGCTATATCCTCCTAACTCCACCTTGCTTGTTGTGCTGTATCCTCCTAACTCCACCTTGCTTGTTGTGCTGTATCCTCCTAACTCCACCTTGCTTGTTGTGCTGTATCCTCCTAACTCCACCTTGCTTGTTGTGTTATATCCTCCTAACTCCACACCTTGCTTGTTGTGCTGTATCCTCCTAACTCCACCTTGCTTGTTGTGCTGTATCCTCCTAACTCCACCTTGCTTGTTGTGCTGTATCCTCCTAACTCCACCTGTTCTGTGCCGTCAGGCGGGAGGTCCCAGATGACGACTCGGTTGGAGGCGTGTTCTCGGCGGCGCTGAAGGACTATGTGCCGGTTCAGGCCCGCTGGCGCCTGGCGTGGAAGTTTGGTCTCATCGCAGGACAGCTGGATCTGCCCACAGACGCCCAGGGTCTCGACCGGAGCCTCACCGTGTACGTGTCCAGGCAGCTCAAGAGGCGAGGCGGGCACAAGGATCTGGTCTTCCTGATGGGTGAGCTCTACTTCTGTACAAGGATCTGGTCTTCCTGATGGGTGAGGGTGAGGTGGGTGAGCTCTACTTCTGTACAAGGATCTAGTCTTCCTGATGGGTGAGGGTGAGGTGGGTGAGCTCTACTTCTGTACAAGGATCTGGTCTTCCTGATGGGTGAGGGTGAGGGTTAGGTGGGTGAGCTCTACTTCTGTACAAGGCAGCTGATGATGCACTGGTGTTTTAATCTGACTAACAGACCAGAGTGGCTGGTGTTTTAATCTGACTAACAGACCAGAGTGGCTGGTGTTTTAATCTGACTAACAGACCAGAGTGGCTGGTGTTTTAATCTGACTAACAGACCAGAGTGGCTGGTGTTTTAATCTGACTAACAGACCAGAGTGGCTGGTGTTTTAATCTGACTAACAGACCAGAGTGGCTGGTGTTTTAATCTGACTAACAGACCAGAGTGGCTGGTGTTTTAATCTGACTAACAGACCAGAGTGGCTGGTGTTTTAATCTGACTAACAGACCAGAGTGGCTGGTGTTTTAATCTGACTAACAGACCAGAGTGGCTGGTGTTTTAATCTGACTAACAGACCAGAGTGGCTGGTGTTTTAATCTGACTAACAGACCAGAGTGGCTGGTGTTTTAATCTGACTAACAGACCAGAGTGGCTGGTGTTTTAATCTGACTAACAGACCAGAGTGGCTGGTGTTTTAATCTGACTAACAGACCAGAGTGGCTGGTGTTTTAATCTGACTAACAGACCAGAGTGGCTGGTGTTTTAATCTGACTAACAGACCAGAGTGGCTGGTGTTTTAATCTGACTAACAGACCAGAGTGGCTGGTGTTTTAATCTGACTAACAGACCAGAGTGGCTGGTGTTTTAATCTCTATGATGAGTCTTTTTTTTTTGTATATATATATTTTTTTTAATTCTTATTTCAATGTGTCAACTAATAAATAATAATAAATGTTATTTGGTGGCACCTTTCACGACACCCAAGGTCACCTTACAGATCATAAATAAAACACAGCAAGGTAGTTAAAAGTCAAGGTTAAAAATAAAACAAACGGGAAGTATAAAAACAGTGAAGTTAAAATAACGGACAAACAAACAGCAGGGGGTGTAGTACAGTGACGGAGGTTACAGTGAATATGAGAGTTTGAACAGATGGGTTTTCAGTTGTGATTTGAATGTCCAGTAGAGGATGAGTGGAGGGAGGGAGCCATGGTGCTGGGGATGGAGAGGAGTCCAGGAGAGGATGAGAGGAGGCAGCACCCATGGTGCTGAGGCTGGGGATGGAGAGGAGTCCAGGAGAGGATGAGTGGAGGGAGCAGCCATGGTGCTGAGGCTGGGGATGGAGAGGAGTCCAGTAGAGGATGAGTGGAGGCAGCACCCATGGTGCTGGGGATGGAGAGGAGTCCAGTAGAGGATGAGAGGAGGGAGCAGCCATGGTGCTGAGGCTGGGGATGGAGAGGAGTCCAGTAGAGGATGAGTGGAGGCAGCACCCATGGTGCTGGGGATGGAGAGGAGTCCAGGAGAGGATGAGTGGAGGGAGGGAGCCATGGTGCTGAGGATGGAGAGGAGTCCAGGAGAGGATGAGTGGAGGGAGGGAGCCATGGTGCTGAGGATGGAGATGGAGAGGATGAGAGGAGGGAGGGAGCCATGGTGCTGAGGCTGGGGATGGAGAGGAGTCCAGTAGAGGATGAGAGGAGGGAGCAGCCATGGTGCTGAGGATGGAGAGGAGTCCAGTAGAGGATGAGTGGAGGCAGCACCCATGGTGCTGAGGATGGAGAGGAGTCCAGTAGAGGATGAGTGGAGGCAGCACCCATGGTGCTGAGGATGGAGAGGAGTCCAGTAGAGGATGAGAGGAGGGAGCAGCCATGGTGCTGAGGATGGAGAGGAGTCCAGTAGAGGATGAGTGGAGGCAGCACCCATGGTGCTGAGGATGGAGAGGAGTCCAGTAGAGGATGAGAGGAGGGAGGGAGCAGCCATGGTGCTGGGGATGGAGAGGAGTCCAGGAGAGGATGAGTGGAGGCAGCACCCATGGTGCTGAGGCTGGGGATGGAGAGGAGTCCAGGAGAGGATGAGAGGAGGCAGCAGCCATGGTGCTGAGGCTGGGGATGGAGAGGAGTCCAGTAGAGGATGAGAGGAGGCAGCAGCCATGGTGCTGAGGCTGGGGATGGAGAGGAGTCCAGTAGAGGATGAGTGAAGTGTGCGGGAGGGGGGGGGGGGGGGGGGGGTACTCCTGGAGGAGGTCAGTTATGTAGGTGGGGGCTAGATTGTGGAGGGCTTTGAAGGTGAGTAGGAGGTTTTTGAAGTGGATCCGGTAGTGCACAGGGAGCCAGTGTAATTGATCCGGTAGTGCACAGGGAGCCAGTGTAATTGATCCGGTAGTGCACAGGGAGCCAGTGTAATTGAATGAGGACGAGGGCGATGTGGTCTGGTGAGTTGGTGCGGGTGATGATCCTGGCAGAAGAGTTCTGGATAATTTGGAGTCTGTTGAGGTGTTTGGTGGGAAGGCCGGTGAGGAGAGCGTTGCTGTAATGGATCCAAGTTTCCAGGGGAGCCAGGGCCGCGAGGGAAGAGGAGAGGCACCAGGTCAGCGGGGGAGGGGGAGGGATTGATCATGGGTGGTGAGATCTGTGGGGTTTATGCATTTAATGTTTCTGAAGGAGATGCGCTGTTGTTCTTTGGTTTTGGAAAGGGGGACCTGAATGTCGAAGAGCACCACCTTGTGGTCGGAGATGGGGAACTCGGTGTGTAACGGTTACATTATTTCTTAACGTCACTTTCTATTTGAAAATATAGGTATGTGTTTTTGTGGACTCCAGGAAGAATAGCTGTTGCCTAGGTGACGGCTAACGGGGATTCCCAGTTAACAATGACAGGATGGCTGCTCTGCCCTGTGCCCTTGCAGGGGCCCTTCTGGAGGAGACGTGCCAGCTGGCCCTGGGGAGCCCCAACATCGTGCCCCTGAGGCAATCGCAGAAGAGCATGACTCTCTTGGATCTAGACTCCGCCCCTTTCCTCTTCCGCGGCCCGATGCGGTACTACGGGTCAGTACACTGACCAGTCTGTCCACCACCTTTAGTAGTACTACGGGTCAGTACACTGACCAGTCTGTCCACCACCTTTAGTAGTACTACGGGTCAGTACACTGACCAGTCTGTCCACCACCTTTAGTAGTACTACGGGTCAGTACACTGACCAGTCTGTCCACCACCTTTAGTAGTACTACGGGTCAGTACACTGACCAGTCTGTCCACCACCTTTACCTCTTCTTGACCGTTAGCTGTCGGCAGTGTTGTAGGACTCGAGTCCAGGACTGATCTTCAGGACTTGTGACTCGACTTGAACTTGAGCTCTGATGACTCATCACTACTGATTACCATAGCAGTCTGTTAGTGTAGTGGCATCACTACTGATAACCATAGCAGTCTGTTAGTGTAGTGACATCACTACTGATTACCATAGCAGTCTGTTAGTGTAGTGGCATCACTACTGATTACCATAGCAGTCGAGGATAGTGTAGTGGCATCACTACTGATAACCATAGCAGTCGAGGATAGTGTAGTGGCATCACTACTGATTACCATAGCAGTCTGTTAGTGTAGTGGCATCACTACTGATTACCATAGCAGTCTGATAGTGTAGTGGCATCACTACTGATAACCATAGCAGTCTGTTAGTGTAGTGGCATCACTACTGATTACCATAGCAGTCTGTTAGTGTAGTGGCATCACTACTGATTACCATAGCAGTCTGTTAGTGTAGTGGCATCACTACTGATTACCATAGCAGTCGAGGATAGTGTAGTGGCATCACTACTGATTACCATAGCAGTCTGTTAGTGTAGTGACATCACTACTGATTACCATAGCAGTCTGTTAGTGTAGTGGCATCACTACTGATTACCATAGCAGTCTGTTAGTGTAGTGGCATCACTACTGATTACCATAGCAGTCTGTTAGTGTAGTGGCATCACTACTGATTACCATAGCAGTCTGTTAGTGTAGTGACATCACTACTGATTACCATAGCAGTCGAGGATAGTGTAGTGGCATCACTACTGATTACCATAGCAGTCTGTTAGTGTAGTGGCATCACTACTGATTACCATAGCAGTCTGTTAGTGTAGTGGCATCACTACTGATTACCATAGCAGTCGAGGATAGTGTAGTGGCATCACTACTGATTACCATAGCAGTCTGTTAGTGTAGTGGCATCACTACTGATTACCATAGCAGTCTGTTAGTGTAGTGGCATCACTACTGATTACCATAGCAGTCTGTTAGTGTAGTGGCATCACTACTGATGACCATAGCAGTCTGTTAGTGTAGTGACATCACTACTGATGACCATAGCAGTCTGTTAGTGTAGTGACATCACTACTGATTACCATAGCAGTCTGTTAGTGTAGTGACATCACTACTGATTACCATAGCAGTCTGTTAGTGTAGTGGCATCACTACTGATTACCATAGCAGTCTGTTAGTGTAGTGGCATCACTACTGATTACCATAGCAGTCTGATAGTGTAGTGGTAGGGGTGTAACGATGCATGCATTAATCGAAATGCATAGATTCTAATGTGTTCAATTCGATGCATTGATTTGAAAATGTTAGAATCGATTATAATCGAAATTTAAAAATAAATATTTTTTTCTTTTTTATGTTTTTTGTGTATTGTTTTTATTGACCTATAGTCCATTCATGCTGAGTGAATCAGTTCCCCAGCCACATTTGTGTATACATATTTTTTGGGGGGGAATTAACTGATAGAAAATTAATCGAATCGTGGTCAAATGAAGAGATTTCATGATGCATTGAATCGTTGCCTGAAGAATCGTAATCGAATCGTTGAGGTTGAATCGTTACACCCTACGTAGTGGCATCGATACTGATGACCATAGCAGTCGAGGTTCGCTGGTCGACCGCTCATGGGGGATATCAGTTCTGTGAAGACTCAAATTAACATGTAGTGGACATGTGTCTCGGGGCGACAGTGGCTCAGGAGGTAGAGCGGTCGTCTGCTAATCGATGGTAATCGTCTGGTTCGATTCCCGGCCGCGTGTCCGACACTTGATCCCTAATTGCTCCCGATGAGCAGGTTTGCTCCCTGCATGGATGTGTGAGTGAATGGGTGCATGTGAGGCATACGTTGTAAAGCACTTTGGATAAAAGCACCATATAAATGCAGTCCATTCCATTTCATATTCGGGGTTCGCACAAGGTCCTTAAAGTGCTAGATTTTTTACAAAAGAAAGTCGAGGCCTGGAATTCCTTGAAAACAGCCTATTTTTTAACAAGGTCCATTGAATGTTTTGTTCATCCATGATCAAATTGTTCTGAATCAAGAAATTGTTTAGAAATAGAAATAGTTTTATTCAAATCTGATGAGTCACTGTCCAACTGCTTTTCCTCATTTCTTCTTGGCGTGTGATGCTCCAGCTGGCAAGCAGGCCAAGAAGATGCTTAAAAAAAACAGCATTTAAAACTGTTAATTGTATCCTTCGAGTTAGGGCTGGGCGATATGGAAAAAAATCATATCGCGATAACGATATGATAATTTTATTTTATTTCTCGATATCGATAATTATCGAATTGTTATAAGTATAAATTTTTTTTTTTTTTTTTTTTTTTTTTTTTTTAACAACAGATGTATGTTTATTTTGCAGCAATTCTTTGTCATTGCCGCCATCTTTAGTGTTACATCCCTTCACACTCCAGTTCTCAGGCTGCAGCTGGTTTAAAAGCTAAAGTAAACCGGCTTCTCTGCTGGCTGTGGCTCCAGAGGAGTTGAACAGTTCTGGCTCTGCTAGTTTATTTTCGATCTTTTGGCGCTTTTTTGGTGGACAAACCACCGCACATGTGCACCGTGACTCGTGACTGGAGTCTAGTTCTGCTAGCACACATAGCCTACTGTGTACAGACGGTTTCAAAATGTATTTTAAATTAGAAAGCAAACAAAATAAATGGACAAGAGAAAAAGAAATCTGAATTTGGTCAGTATTGTCATTTGGACAAGCAAAGCCATTACTTTTTTTTGATCCACTTTTTCTCCCATTTTCTATATTTTCTCCCATCCCAATTTCGTATCATCCAATTCAACCCTCCCCTGTCACGAACGCTGTTTCTTGCCTCCCACAAGCCGGCTGCAGTGAGGACTAAGTCATACATAGCACAAGTCCCCTCCGGTACTTGAGGTAACAGCAGTCGCATCTTTTCACCTGCGCAGCTCGATCTCTCAGTGTTCGAGGAGTAACGCGTGGGAGGCTCACGCTGCCCCCGACACTTCCTGATTCTACTGCGCAGGCGCACCAACCGACTTGTAGGAGTCGCTTGTTCACAACGTTCGATCCCCACCCTTCAGTTTTTCCCTCCCCGTAATACGGCCAATGTGTATTACTGCGGACGACCAGCCAAACTGAAAAACAATGTGGAGAGCTGGATTCGAACACGCGAATCCTAGCGTCTCCACACTGGTGGCGAGTGCCTTAGACCACTACACCACCTAGCCGCCCTGAAGCAAAGCCATTACTTTAAGTTGCAGGCAAGAAAGACAAGTCTGTCCACTGTCTCTGGTTTTAAAACTGCCCTGTTGCAGTTTTTTTATTTCGATATTCGATATCGATTATTAAAATATATCGCGATATTTATCGTTATCGTTATATCGCCCAGCCCTACTTCGAGTGACATCATTGAAAATGAAAAATAGCGCTTGGAAAAGTACTTAAAGGTCCTTGAATCTGGGCGGCCGGGTAGCGCAGCGGACTAAGCGTCTGCCCACCACCACAGAGACGGTGGGATCGAATCCAGCTGTGGTGCCTCCGGCTTGGCCGACCGTCCAACACTGACACAATTGGCAGTGTTAGCGGGTGGGAAACCCGGCGAGGGTGGGTCCTGGTCGTTGTAAACAGCGACTCCTACAGGTCGGTCGGGGCGCCTGCACAGCGAGGGAAGGATCTGGGAGAGGTAGTGTGACCTTCCACACGTTACGCTCCCCCAGTGAGAGTCCGCGCTGCCAGGTGAAAAGAAGCGGTTGATTGGCTGCACATGTGTCGGAGGAAGCATGTGATAGTCTCCGCCCTCCCAGACAGACGGTAGGGGGCAGAGTGCGCAACGACCAGGACGGGGATTGGGAATTGGCATGACGACTAACATTGGGAGGGGAGAAAAACGGAAAAAGAAGGGGGGAAAAGATAATAAATTATAAAAAGTCCTTGAATTTAATGTTGCCTGGTCTGGTGGAACCCTGAACCCTGTGTGTTTTCCAGATGCGAGCGGTGCTCCGACGTCAGCCTGAAGGGACTGTTGACGTTTGCTGAAGCAGTGCTGGACGAGAAGGTCATTGCAGAAGGTAACTATGGCTGTTCCTCTTTATTGTTGAGGTAGAGCAGTCGTCTGGTAATCCGGAGGTTCCCGGTTCGATTCCCGGGCAGCTTGTCGAAGTGTCCCTGAGCAAGACACTTAACCCCTAACTGTCTGTCTGCTCTCCTCTCAGCTCCTGTCTGTCTGCTCTCCTCTCAGCTCCTGTCTGTCTGCTCTCCTGTCTGTCTGCTCTCCTCTCAGCTCATGTTTGTCTGCTCTCCTGTCTGTCTGCTCTCCTCTGCTCCTGTCTGTCTGCTCTCCTCTCAGCTCCTGTCTGTCTGCTCTCCTGTCTGTCTGCTCTCCTCTCAGCTCCTGTCTGTCTGATCTCCTGTCTGCTCTGCTCTCAGCTCCTGTCTGTCTGCTCTCCTCTCAGCTCCTGTCTGTCTGCTCTCCTCTCAGCTCCTGTCTGTCTGCTCTCCTCTCAGCTCCTGTCTGTCTGCTCTCCTCTCAGCTCCTGTCTGGCTGCTCTCCTCTCAGCTCCTGTCTGTCTGCTCTCCTGTCTGTCTGCTCTCCTCTCAGCTCCTGTCTGTCTGCTCTCCTCTCAGCTCATGTCTGTCTGCTCTCCTGTCTGTCTGCTCTCCTCTCAGCTCCTGTCTGTCTGCTCTCCTGTCTGTCTGCTCTCCTCTCAGCTCCTGTCTGTCTGCTCTCCTGTCTGTCTGCTCTCCTCTCAGCTCCTGTCTGTCTGCTCTCCTCTCAGCTCCTGTCTGTCTGCTCTCCTGTCTGTCTGCTCTCCTCTCAGCTCCTGTCTGTCTGCTCTCCTCTCAGCTCCTGTCTGTCTGCTCTCCTCTCAGCTCCTGTCTGTCTGCTCTCCTCTCAGCTCCTGTCTGTCTGCTCTCCTCTCAGCTCCTGTCTGTCTGCTCTCCTCTCAGCTCCTGTCTGTCTGCTCTCCTCTCAGCTCCTGTCTGTCTGCTCTCCTCTCAGCTCATGTCTGTCTGCTCTCCTGTCTGTCTGCTCTCCTCTCAGCTCCTGTCTGTCTGCTCTCCTCTCAGCTCCTGTCTGTCTGCTCTCCTCTCAGCTCCTGTCTGTCTGCTCTCCTGTCTGTCTGCTCTCCTCTCAGCTCCTGTCTGTCTGCTCTCCTGTCTGTCTGCTCTCCTCTCAGCTCATGTCTGTCTGCTCTCCTGTCTGTCTGCTCTCCTCAGCTCCTGTCTGTCTGCTCTCCTCTGCTCCTGTCTGTCTGCTCTCCTCTCAGCTCCTGTCTGTCTGCTCTCCTCTCAGCTCCTGTCTGTCTGCTCTCCTCTCAGCTCCTGTCTGTCTGCTCTCCTCTCAGCTCCTGTCTGTCTGCTCTCCTGTCTGTCTGCTCTCCTCTCAGCTCCTGTCTGTCTGCTCTCCTGTCTGTCTGCTCTGCTCTCAGCTCCTGTCTGTCTGCTCTCCTCTCAGCTCCTGTCTGTCTGCTCTCCTCTCAGCTCATGTCTGTCTGCTCTCCTCTCAGCTCCTGTCTGTCTGCTCTCCTCTCAGCTCCTGTCTGTCTGCTCTCCTCTCAGCTCCTGTCTGTCTGCTCTCCTCTCAGCTCCTGTCTGTCTGCTCTCCTCTCAGCTCCTGTCTGTCTGCTCTCCTCTCAGCTCCTGTCTGTCTGCTCTCCTCTCAGATCCTGTCTGTCTGCTCTCCTCTCAGCTCCTGTCTGTCTGCTCTCCTCTCAGCTCCTGTCTGTCTGCTCTCCTGTCTGTCTGCTCTCCTCTCTAAATCCGTTCAGCGGTTCTCGAGTTACATGCCGACATGTGAGGCGTGCGCCAAGTACACGGCAGACTTTTGAATAACGCCCAGCGACTCCCGAGGCTCTAGCCCCGTCAATCATTTGCCAATCTCGAAAATTATTGGACAGTTGTAACCAATCAGAGTGGCTTTCCAATGATACCCCATGTGGGGATGAGCGAATCGGGGATCTAGGTGAAAAGTCATGAGCGAAAACAATGCGGAATGCATTAGTCTGAGAGAAAACTGAAACCTGCAGAGCTTCTTTTTTTTTCAGTTGACCAAAATCGCTCGTAATCACTCATTTCTGAACAGATTTTTATGAAATTTGGACATGTACTATACAATACCTCAGGCTATAGACCCACGGTGGAAATATACTTTTGGGTATTGCAACTACTACAGAAAAACGTGAGTACACAAGTTCAACTCAAGTTCAGACCTATGTTACTCTATTTCATTAGCACTAAAAGTGCATTTTCTTTATTGTATCAGACACTTCAGAATGTTATCTTTCAAAAGAGACCAGGCTCATGCATGTGCTATAAGTATAAAGTATAGTATTTTGGTTTGCAAAAGAAGTATGCAGTTTAAAAATTGCCACTTTTCTGGGCGCCAGTTAGAGGGTGAATGTCCTTCACACCCTGCCGTTGGCTTAATAAGAACCTGCTTATTGTATCTCCCCTCGCTCCCATCTCATTAACCCTTTCACTACCACACTACAGAAGAGTTAACCCTTTCACTACCACACTGCAGAAGGTTAACCTTTCACTACCACACTACAGACGGTTAACCTTTCACTACCACACTACCAAAGAGTTAACCCTTTCACTACCACACTACAGAAGGGTTAACCCTTTCACTACCACACTACAGAAGGTTAACGTTAGGTTATGACTATAACCAAGTTCTGTTAGTTAGGGGCGATGCTTGGCTTCGCCTTCTGCACTATCTCGCGTACGTGCACGCGTACTGAATAAACCACAAATGTACCTCTAATACCAGTATTAGTCTGACCACACCCCTCATCAGCTTACCTTCATAAGCAGGTGTGTGGTCACCTGCTCTCCTCCTTCCCAAGCTTTCACCACAAGGTGAGGTCAAGGGCTGCAGCGGCCGTCCGAAGCCAAGCATCGCCCCTAACTAACAGAACTTGGTTATAGTCATAACCTAACGTTCTGTATCGTTAGTGGCTTAGCTTGGCTTCGCCTTCTGCACAAGGGAGGCCAAGCGGAGCCACTTGGCTGACAAATACACCCCGCTGACAGCCCCCCAAAACCATCAGAACAGGGAGGGCCGAGCCCCCCCGACCCCCCCTAATGGAGGGTAGCCCCCCTATTAGGGACGTCACGGGAGGGCGACGGACCCGACCGTGCGAAGAGGCACTCAAGCAACTCAACGCACAGGGTGAGCAGACCGTGGCTTGACCCACGACTACACACACGCACAACCCGCATGCCACCCGGGAACGAACGGAGGAACAACCTCGTTACTGCCCCCAGAATCACGGGGTCAAGGGCAAACCCAACCCCGTGGCAAGGCCGTAGCAGCGGAGCACGAAGGAAGACCCAGACCCACCAAAAGGACTGGACTCCCTGGAATGGGGGCCCGGAGAAGTCCATGATGCCAGCATCAAGACCCCACCAGGTGGGCACGTAGTGCCCCGCCCCCCACATCGCCAGCGTATTCGGACAAAGGCCCCTCAGTTACTGCACCTGGTATTCCCAGGCGGAACCAACCAGGCCAGTAAGCCGAGCGGGCCCCGTCCCCCCAATAGTACACCGCCTGGCACACTGACCCTGCAGAATAGGCAGTCAGCATGGCCGTAAGCACACAAAAAAGGTTAACCAACGGAAGCAGGCAGCGCACCGGGGAAAAACCAGGCAACAGGCTGTTAACCCTAGCCTGGAGACTGCGGACGAGACAGGCGCCAGAGGGGACAGCTGAACACAGCCGCCCCGGCGGAAGGAGCGTAAGCTGGCGGCGTTGCATGACCAAGCCTCCATTTAACAACCCCCACCCAGAGGGGTCGAGGCAGAGAAGGCTGACACGATTGGCAGACGTCATGAACGTGCAGGGGCACCCTCAACCGGTGAACCCGGGAGTTGACACTGCTCCCACACACCAGGGAACCAACCACCTCGGTGTTACCCAATGCGGTGGTTGTTCCTATAACCCCTCAAGAAAAAACTCCAAAACACACCTGCGGGTATACACCGGCTATACCGCAGTACAAGTGTTTCAGTTTCCAAAAAGGGTTAACCCAGGCCTACGGGTCGCAAACATCACTTCGGACCGGGCCTGGCGGTACGGGAAGCACAGGGTCACCAGAGGAGGTCAAAAAACCACCCCCACAGGCCCCTCTTCGCCATGCGTGAGAGAGGAGCGAAAAACAATGGAGAACCAGCCCCTAAGCACACCGTACCTGGTATTCCCCGGCGGTCTCCCAACCAAGTACTAACCAGGACCAACCTGTGTAGCGGCCGAGATCCGACGAGATCGAGCGCGTACAGAATGGCATGGCTGTAAGCCATGACGACAGTGCTGAGTAAAAAACATACCCAACCAGGGTCTCCATAGCGCTTAACCCTGTGACACCCAGACCGACCTGGCATTTTTCCCCCTGAAAAAAGCCCAAGTCCCTCAGGGTACCAGAACAGCAGATCTGCATCCCCGGCGGACAACGGGTTCAACTGATCTGGACCAGCGTGACCAGAACCAGTCCCGTGCCCTAACCACGCCGACATGCCCCAGGAAAAGGGCAGATATGCGTGTTGATCTTAACATGAAAAGAAGGCGCCACCCAGACGTCGGGACGAACCGCGCCTGGTGGCCCACCCCAAGGGCGTGAGACCCCACTACATATGTTCAGATCCATCCCGTCATCATCCCCCAGACATGAACGAGGATCCGTCGACAACCCACCCAGGTCATGGGATGTGGTCGCCGGAAGAGGAAAAACCCCCATCTCAGTTGCTTTATAAAAACGCTGTTTCAACCACAAGCAACTAAGGCGTGCCAGTCAATCGCCTGTTTACAGCGAGCTAGCACTATACGTGCGTCGGGACACACCCCCATCAATGAACAGGCTATTTAGACCTGCCATTGAATCCCCAAGGCGCCCAGGGGAACGACAAGAGGGGTGTGACACTCCCTAACTCCAACACTTCTGGAATAGAAAGAAGGAAGCATCAACAGTATGTATCCCAGTCTACACAGCCGGGGTAAAAAATGTTCACATTTTTACATCCCACCACCCTCCCATAGGAAAGAGACGGGGATCCCCAGAGAGACTTCCCACGCGAGCTGTACAGATTGAAAAGAATATATTGCACCTTGAGCCATGTAAAAAACTGGTTTTAGGGCCTCCGGGGAAGAGGCACCGAACCCATACACACTCAATAAACGAATTGAATCGAATATACATACAATAGAAAAGGACCCTTCTAGAGGGTCCACTCACTTTGACAATCTGAGGAGGAAGGCTCTGTACTCTGATGGAGGCTTCCTCACATGGATCACATGGAAGAAGGAGTCCGAACTCACAGAAGGCCTGAGTAGGCGCTTGGTGAGGAGGAGCCCTGACCACCCCCCCTGAAAACAGATCCATCACATGGACCTGAACAGCACACGGAAGTCCTACCAACAGAGACGCGCACGGTGACGTACTCTATGGCGGGGGAATTCCTGCGGTGCACACGCCCAATATACCAGGCCGTGGGACCAGGAACTCCCTCCCCCCCCCCCCCCCCCCCCCCCGTAACGTGCCGAACCGCCACGTGACGGGAACCTTGAAGGACAGGGGGTGTACCCCTGACCGACAGAACAATGGGGAGAGGAAAGGTTACCAGTTCACCCCTTTACGACCCCACACCCATGATACGACGTAACGACAAAAAGAGAATATGACACAGTCATAGTCAGCTCTATGAAGCGTTTCACAGCTCCACACAGCGCACGAGCTAACCTGCTATCTGATTTTTACTAAGGAAAAACACAGAATAGAGAGGGCTCTAAGAACCCCGGTCCAACATACACATGTGCTTCTGTGGCCAGTACAACCCAGTTGTAGGTCACATGACACACACAACCCATCATCATCACAATGAGAGAATACATCATTCTTGATTAGTATCGACCACAGGCCTTGCTAAGCACACGACAGCAACCAAACCAATTTCCCTTTAGGAAATAAGTTTCTCCAGCAGATTTAGCACAACCTCAGCAATCAAGCTGAGAGTTACATCGTATCCCTACCACACAAAAGACACAATTAATGCACAACATGTCTGATAGGAGGTGATAAAGTCCCCAGGGAACCGGGGGGGGAAAAACACAATCCTCCTATTTTACCCTCAACACGGCCAGTTAAAACAGGAAAACCTGTTAATGTGTGAACTCACTGTTCATTGTCATTACAGTCTGAGAAAGAACATTCTTTTACTCACTCGTCACCAAGCATAGCTTCATAGGTTAGTTGCCTTAGTAGTGAGTACACGGTACACATAAACACCATGATGTTTCTCACACAACAACCAGATCAATACATCACGACCTGCACGGAGAAGCTACTGCCAGTGACAAAAACAGCTCACACACAACCCGCAACGTATCTCAAATGCATTGCAACAACACACGTTTTGGGAAAAAACACCGTCATTCACAATACATTTAGCAAGGTAAAACCAGAAGACGTGTTATGAGGGTCTGGCCAACCCCGTACCTGCCCGGAACGCAGATCAGCGAAGTGCAGTCATAAGCCACCGTAGAACACAGCCCTCTTTGTTGACGCAATCCCCGTCTAGGCTCAGGCAGGGTTGACGAACATCCCCTGTCAAAGATGACGTCGTGGTCAAGAGTGTAAAACATGTTAAAAATCAAAGCACGTTCAACAGAATAGCATCAAGCTAACGGCTGCTCCAACCGTTCTGGTGCTATCGCTTCCGCTCGCGAGACGCCGATCTACGACGCACGCGATCAGGAGCGAGCTCCCGGCGGCGCGCGAGAAGCCTAAGCTACCCCGCGCCAGGCCACCGACCGGCTAACCGTAAGCTATGAACATGTAAACAATGACATAACACTCACCCAGACAGGCCGCCGTTCTGAACCCTCCTCACTTTTTAAGAGAAAAGAGAAAACAAGACGTCAACACCGCTTCACAACGGTGACATTAACACGTCCGGCGGAATCAGCACAGTACCAACTGGCCTGTATAGCTGACTTTGAACATGAATCTGCCGCTATCGCACATTACATGCACATATCCCCTCGTGAAGGAATACTCTCATTTGGATATGAAAGATGGGGTCTTAACACGGTGACAGAGAGAATCCACTCGTCCAGAACACACAGGGATCACCAGTGTCAATGGTCGCGGCCCACTAGTTAAAACTATAATGGTCGCCAGACCAAGGCCTTCTGTCGCCTAGACGGCTAAACAAAGGACCCTAGCCTGGGGCCGGTTTCCATAAACTTTGTCTAGTAGCCCCCATAGCACTAACAGACAAGTGGAGCCCGCCAGCAAACACTACTCACCCAACCTGGAACGCACCGCTCCTCACAACAGCGGCATGTCCGACAGTTCAGCTGTGGCCTGACAGGTTTCACCCCAACAAACACAGCAAGGAACTGCAGTTGAGAAGCATGCAGCGGCGTGCTCCCAATACGAAAACCGGTGGAGGGTTTGTAGAATGATCATCATCTTCTAGACACTCCAGTACGAAAACAATATCGCCGTATTTTCTCGAAAATAGTGAGAGAGAAAATAAAGATATGATGTCAACGTATCCTTGTTTCCCAAGCTGTTCCTAATCCAATTTCTTCCATCATGGTGTCAAGTGTGGGGATCTACCGAGGCACCTCTTCCTTGTGGTGAAAGCGAGAAGGAGGAGAGCAGGTGACCACACACCTGCTTATGAAGGTAAGCTGATGAGGGGTGTGGTCAGACTAATACTGGTATTAGAGGTACATTTGTGGTTTATTCAGTACGCGTGCACGTACGCGAGATAGTGCAGAAGGCGAAGCCAAGCTAAGCCACTAACGATACAGAACCTTTCACTTCACACTACCAAAGAGTTAACCCTTTCACTACCACACTACAGAAGGTTAACCCTTTCACTACCACACTACAGAAGGTTAACCCTTTCACTACCACACTACAGAAGGTTAACCTTTCACTACCACACTACAGAAGGTTAACCCTTTCACTACCACACTACAGAAGGTTAACCTTTCACTACCACACTACAGAAGGTTAACCTTTCACTGCCACACTACAGAAGGTTAACTTATCACTACCACACTACAGAAGGTTAACCTTTCACTACCACACTACAGAAGGTTAACCCTTTCACTACCACACTACAGACGGTTAACCTTTCACTACCACACTACAGACGGTTAACCTTTCACTGCCACACTACAGAAGGTTAACCTTTCACTATCACACTACAGAAGGTTAACCTTTCACTATCACACTACAGACGGTTAACCTTTCACTACCACACTACAGAAGGTTAACCCTTTCACTACCACACTACAGACGGTTAACCTTTCACTGCCACACTACAGAAGGTTAACCTTTCACTACCACACTACAGAAGGTTAACCTTTCACTACCACACTACAGACGGTTAACCTTTCACTGCCACACTACAGAAGGTTAACCTTTCACTACCACACTACAGAAGGTTAACCTTTCACTATCACACTACAGAAGGTTAACCTTTCACTGCCACACTACAGAAGGTTAACCTTTCACTACCACACTACAGAAGGTTAACCTTTCACTGCCACACTACAGAAGGTTAACCTTTCACTACCACACTACAGAAGGTTAACCTTTCACTATCACACTACAGAAGGTTAACCTTTCACTATCACACTACAGAAGGTTAACCTTTCACTATCACACTACAGAAGGTTAACCTTTCACTACCACACTACAGAAGGTTAACCTTTCACTACCACACTACAGAAGGTTAATGCTTTCACAACCACACTACAGAAGGTTAACCTTTCACTACCACACTACAGAAGGTTAACCTTTCACTGCCACACTACAGAAGGTTAACCCTTTCACTACCACACTACAGGAGGTTAACCTTTCACTACCACACTACAGAAGGTTAACCTTTCACTACCACACTACAGAAGGTTAACCCTTTCACTACCACACTACAGAAGGTTAACCTTTCACTGCCACACTACAGAAGGTTAACCTTTCACTACCACACTACAGAAGGTTAACCTTTCACTACCACACTACAGACGGTTAACCTTTCACTACCACACTACAGACGGTTAACCCTTTCACTACCACACTACAGAAGGTTAACCTTTCACTACCACACTACAGAATGTTAACCTTTCACTACCACACTACAGAAGGTTAACCTTTCACTACCACACTACAGAAGGTTAACCTTTCACTACCACACTACAGAAGGTTAACCTTTCACTACCACACTACAGAAGGTTAACCTTTCACTACCACACTACAGAGGGTTAACCTTTCACTACCACACTACAGAAGGTTAACCTTTCACTACCACACTACAGGAGGTTAACCTTTCACTACCACACTACAGAAGGTTAACCTTTCACTACCACACTACAGAAGGTTAACCTTTCACTACCACACTACAGAAGGTTAATCCTTTCACTACCACACTACAGAAGGTTAACCTTTCACTACCACACTACAGAAGGTTAATCCTTTCACTACCACACTACAGACGGTTAACCTTTCACTACCACACTACAGACGTAGGCCTGTCACGATAACACATTTTGCTGGGCGATTAATTGTCCCAGAAATTATTGCGATAAGTGATATTATTGCGGTTTTGAGAGAAATAATTTTTTTGAGAAATGTATTTCCCAAAAGTTTTCAATCAACTTTTTTTTTTACTAATATAATGATAATAGCATAATAATGCAAGGAAACCGTTTCAAAGTGCAATAAACCTTTATTTAACATTGGAAGACATTTTAAATATCCTAAATTACTACCTAACCAATCAGATATGAGGTAGCGTCAGAAGCAGAGTAACCTCGTTCCCAGTTTTATCTCTGTGAGAGCAATGATAAAACGAGCAGAGCAATGTGTGTGGACAAGAGGCGGGTTGCTACGTTTACTGTAGGAAGGGGCTTTTAGACCCATGTTTTTATTTTTTGCTTCGAAAAGAGGGACATCCTCTCAATATGCAGCTACTACAGGCAATCAACGATGAGGAGGAAGCGTCATAGCATCAACGCTAGATCTTTAATCTTTATTTAGCAGTCCAGTTTCTCCGGGCAGTAACGTATAGCGTTTGTTCACGCTACATCACTACTTGGGTCTAAAAATAGCTACACTGTCTACAAAGAACGCTACTAGGTTCAAAAGGAGCGACGCTACCATCACGCTACTGAGAAATGTAGTTAAGCTATGTAGCGTTGCTACTGCCCAACATACGCATGGTGCTCACAGGAGCTCCCGTGCTGTACTTAAGCATTACATCACACGCAGGAGTGGTTTGTGACCAATAAACCATGCCTAGGGGTGGTTGTTAGGCCCGAGGCGCAGCCGAGGGTCGTTAGACCCCCCTAGGCATGGTTTATTGGTCACAAATCACGACTGCACGTGGTGTAAAGCTTTTATACAACTGCCAGATTCATCCAACCTTATTTCTATACAATAAACACACATTAATCGAAGATTTATTGAAAAAACCATCCGCCAGAAAAAGTAGTTCCCACAACTCCATGTGGAAGCAGCTTGAAGTGCATCCAACCAAACTAACACATCCAACTGTGTATTATTGGAATGATTGAGAGAAGTTGCCTCATGTGGAAGCAGCTTGAAGTGCATCCAACCAACTAACACATCCAACTGTGTATTATTGGAATGATTGATTGAAAATTTATTAAAACGTTTTCTTTGCCCTATAGGAAAAAAACGTTTTCTTCGCCCTATTTTTTTATTTATTTCTTTTAGCCTAAACTTAACCAGTTGGAAACCAGGGGTACAGTAATAAAATTAGCAATCAACCAATCAATCAATTCAATAGACCATGCTCACTTAAAACAGCGCTGCTTCTCTCTCAGTCTGACTCCCCCGCTGTTGCAGACAGGAGTGTGTGTGTGTGTGTGTGTGTGTGTGTCACAGTGTGTGTGTGCGTGTGTGTGTGTGTGTGTGTGTGCGTGTGTGTGTGTGTGTGTGTGTATGTGTGTGTGTGTGTTTGTGGGTACGCCAGCGTCGGACAGTGTGAGAGAGAACGCAGTAGAAAGTAGGAAGGAAGAAATTTAAATCAATCAATTAATCTATCAATCAATCCGCGATTTTTCTTTTGTTCTAGATTGAGTCAAGACCCATCAATTACATCATCCAACATTGTTTAAAATACTAACACATTCCCCTTGACAGAATCGCTTCATATTTAGTCGTTATGGTGCTTTCAACATAACCATTTGTTCTCCGCGATCCTGTTTTCTCCCGGAGTGAGCCGGGGAGGGTTATGTGATTTGGTTGTGGGCGGGTCCTGAGCCCAGGACCGTGGATTGTTGGCAATAAAGACGTGTGAATGGCCAATCAGAATCGAGAAATTTGCATGCCGTTGTATAATCTGTAGTAACGTCAGCGGCCCGCCTCCCCACACGGAGAGGTACTGGTTCCCGCCTCATTAAAACAAACACGCAAATAGCAATTAATTGCGCCCGTCAAAATCATTGCATTCATTTTCATTATTGCGCGATAAATTGATTTATTGCTTTTTGCAACAGGCCTACGTTTAACCCTTTCACTACCACACTACAGACGGTTAACCTTTCACTACCACACTACAGAAGGTTAACCTTTCACTATCACACTACAGACGGTTAACCTTTCACTACCACACTACAGAAGGTTAACCCTTTCACTACCACACTACAGAAGGTTAACCTTTCACTACCACACTACAGAAGGTTAACCTTTCACTACCACACTACAGAAGGTTAACCTTTCACTACCACACTACAGACGGTTAACCTTTCACTACCACACTACAGAAGGTTAACCCTTTCACTACCACACTACAGAAGGTTAACCTTTCACTACCACACTACAGAAGGTTAACCTTTCACTACCACACTACAGACGGTTAACCTTTCACTACCACACTACAGAAGGTTAACCTTTCACTACCACACTACCAAAGAGTTAACCCTTTCACTACCACACTACCAAAGAGTTAACCCTTTCACTACCACACTACAGAAGGTTCACCTTTCACTACCACACTACAGACGGTTAACCTTTCACTACCACACTACAGAAGGTTAACCCTTTCCCTACCACACTACAGCAGGTTAACCTTTCACTACCACACTACAGAAGGTTAACCTTTCACTACCACACTACAGAGGGTTAACCTTTCACTACCACACTACAGAAGGTTAACCTTTCACAACCACACTACAGAAGGTTAACCTTTCACTACCACACTACAGAAGGTTAACCTTTCACTACCACACTACAGAAGGTTAACCCTTTCACTACCACACTACAGAAGGTTAACCTTTCACTACCACACTACAGAAGGTTAACCTTTCACTACCACACTACAGAGGGTTAACCTTTCACTACCACACTACAGAAGGTTAACCCTTTCACTACCACACTACAGAAGGTTAACCCTTTCACTACCACACTACAGAAGGTTAACCTTTCACAACCACACTACAGAAGGTTAACCTTTCACTACCACACTACAGAAGGTTAACCTTTCACTACCACACTACAGAAGGTTAACCTTTCACTACCACACTACAGAAGGTTAACCCTTTCACTACCACACTACAGAGGGTTAACCTTTCACTACCACACCACAGACGGTTAACCTTTCACAACCACACTACAGAAGGTTAACCTTTCACTACCACACTACAGAAGGTTAACCTTTCACTACCACACTACAGAAGGTTAACCCTTTCACTACCACACTACAGAAGGTTAACCTTTCACTGCCACACGACAGAAGGTTAACCTTTCACTACCACACTACAGAAGGTTAACCTTTCACTACCACACTACAGACGGTTAACCTTTCACTACCACACTACAGAAGGTTAACCCTTTCACTACCACACTACAGGAGGTTAACCCTTTCACTACCACACTACAGACGGTTAACCTTTCAATACCACACTACAGAAGGTTAACCTTTCACTACCACACTACAGAAGGTTAACCTTTCACTACCACACTACAGAAGGTTAACCCTTCACTACCACACTACAGAAGGTTAACCCTTTCACTACCACACTACCAAAGAGTTAACCCTTTCACTACCACACTACAGAAGGTTAACCTTTCACTACCAGACTACAGAAGGTTAACATTTCACTACCACACTACAGAAGGTTAGCCCTTTCACTACCACACTACAGAAGGTTAACCCTTTCACTACCACACTACAGACGGTTAACCTTTCACTACCACACTACAGAAGGTTAACCTTTCACTACCACACTACAGACGGTTAACCCTTTCACTACCACACTACAGAAGGTTAACCTTTCACTGCCACACTACAGAAGGTTAACCCTTCACTACCACACTACAGAAGGTTAACCCTTCACTACCACACTACAGAAGGTTAACCCTTCACTGCCACACTACAGAAGGTTAACCCTTCACTGCCACACTACAGAAGGTTAACCTTTCACTACCACACTACAGAAGGTTAACCCTTCACTGCCACACTACAGAAGGTTAACCCTTCACTGCCACACTACAGAAGGTTAACCTTTCACTACCACACTACAGAAGGTTAACCCTTTACTGCCACACTACAGAAGGTTAACCTTTCACTACCTCACTGCAGACGGTTAACCTTTCACTACCATACTACAGAAGGTTAACCCTTCACTACCACACTACAGAAGGTTAACCCTTCACTACCACACTACAGAAGGTTAACCCTTCACTGCCACACTACAGAAGGTTAACCCTTCACTGCCACACTACAGAAGGTTAACCTTTCACTGCCACACTACAGAAGGTTAACCCTTCACTACCACACTACAGAAGGTTAACCCTTCACTGCCACACTACAGAAGGTTAACCCTTCACTGCCACACTAGGGTTAAGTCACAGAGCCCCTCTGGCCCCTCCTGTTTGTTATCTCTACTCGTCCTGCTCTGGCTTCCTGTTGATATGCTGCCGTCTTCTTGTTGGGTCCATCTTTACTGCCCGACACTAACTCTCTGGGTTTTACGCTCCACCACCCCTCCTCCTGATGCAGCACCTGTGTTGTAAAGGTTTCTAGACGGCTTCCCTCCGGCTGTGAGAGGCGTCTCCTCTTAAATCAGCCCGTTTTACTGTCCTCCTCTCGGCTCTACGGTGCAGCGGATAGCAGAACAATCGTGCACTTTTTCATAAAAGCATGAAACTTCCACCATAGTACGTTTATACCATGAGGTTTATTTTCAGATGTGGAGGGAAGTCAGATTTGACCTCTGAGGCCCGGGAGAGGTCACATCCAAGATGGCCACAGCTGTTTTACTGTCCTCCTCTCAGCTCGAGTGATCAGCTGTTTTACTCTCCTCCTCTTCCTCCTCTCTCTCAGCTCTAGTGATCAGCTGTTTTACTCTCCTCCTCTTCCTCCTCTCTCAGCTCTAGTGATCAGCTGTTTTACTCTCCTCCTCTTCCTCCTCTCTCAGCTCTAGTGATCAGCTGTTTTACTCTCCTCCTCTTCCTCCTCTCTCTCAGCTCTAGTGATCAGCTGTTTTACTCTCCTCCTCTTCCTCCTCTCTCAGCTCTAGTGATCAGCTGTTTTACTCTCCTCCTCTTCCTCCTCCTCCTCCTCTTCCTCAGTTCTAGGGGTCCAGCCGCTGCAGTATCGCCTGGCGATGATCCTCGAGCTGCAGGACGGGACCGACACGCTGGAGGCCCTCCTCCTGGGGGGAGACGCCGTGAGTCGGGGGGGGGGGGGGCGGGGGAGACGTGAGTCTGGGGGGGGGGGGGGGGACGCCGTGAGCCGTGAGTCTGGGGGGGGGGGGGGGGCGTGAGTCTGGGGGGGGGGGGGGACGTGGTTGAAATATCAACTAGTTCAAGTTGTGTTTTATTTGTCACGTATAACCCTTTCACTGCCACATGACAGCCGGTTGTGACGATACAGAGGGCTGCGGAGCTAATGATGCTAATGATGGAGCATCGCCGTCGGTTGTGTGATAGTAAAGGGTTAACCTTCTGTCGTGTGGCAGTGAAAGGGTTAAGGTACGTGTACATTACAGTGAAATGCTTGGTTCTGTAGGGTCACCTACAGTATGCAGGTAGAATCAGGCCTTATGCCCTTTTAAGGTAATGCCTGTACTGGGAACCCAATGTAAGGAATTTGGCCACAGGATGTATGAGATCCACTTCCTGACAGGATGTATGAGATCCACTTCCTGACAGGATGTATGAGATCCACTTCCTGACAGGATGTATGAGATCCACTTCCTGACAGGATGTATGAGATCCACTTCCTGACAGGATGCATGAGATCCACTTCCTGACAGGATGTATGAGATCCACTTCCTGACAGGATGCATGAGATCCACTTCCTGACAGGATGTATGAGATCCACTTCCTGACAGGATGTATGAGATCCACTTCCTGACAGGATGTATGAGATCCACTTCCTGACAGGATGCATGAGATCCACTTCCTGACAGGATGTATGAGATCCACTTCCTGTCAGGATGTATGAGATCCACTTCCTGACAGGATGCATGAGATCCACTTCCTGACAGGATGTATGAGATCCACTTCCTGACAGGATGCATGAGATCCACTTCCTGACAGGATGTATGAGATCCACTTCCTGTCAGGATGTATGAGATCCACTTCCTGACAGGATGCATGAGATCCACTTCCTGACAGGATGTATGAGATCCACTTCCTGACAGGATGTATGAGATCCACTTCCTGACAGGATGCATGAGATCCACTTCCTGACAGGATGTATGAGATCCACTTCCTGACAGGATGTATGAGATCCACTTCCTGACAGGATGTATGAGATCCACTTCCTGACAGGATGTATGAGATCCACTTCCTGTCAGGATGTATGAGATCCACTTCCTGACAGGATGTATTAGATCCACTTCCTGACAGGATGTATGAGATCCACTTCCTGACGGGATGTATGAGATCCACTTCGCCAAACCGTGAACTAGCGGTACCTGACTCCCCATTGGCTTGTTGTGCGTCTCACTAGGATTCATTCTTCCATGTGTCTGCGGAGGAGGTGGCAGCCAATCAGGAGGCACAGGACAGAATCCAAGAAACGATGGACAAGCTCTGCCCACCAGGAAGTAGCATGGGTGAGTGTTTCTGCCCACCAGGAAGTAGCATGGGTGAGTGTTTCTATCCACCAGGAAGTAGCATGGGTGAGTCTCTCTGCCCACCAGGAAGTAGCATGGGTGAGTGTCTCTATCCACCAGGAAGTAGCGTGGGTGAGTGTCTCTATCCACCAGGAAGTAGCATGGGTGAGTGTCTCTATCCACCAGGAAGTAGCATGGGTGAGTGTTTCTATCCACCAGGAAGTAGCATGGGTGAGTGTCTCTATCCACCAGGAAGTAGCATGGGTGAGTGTCTCTATCCACCAGGAAGTAGCATGGGTGAGTGTTTCTATCCACCAGGAAGTAGCATGGGTGAGTGTTTCTATCCACCAGGAAGTAGCATGGGTGAGTGTCTCTATCCACCAGGAAGTAGCATGGGTGAGTGTTTCTATCCACCAGGAAGTAGCATGGGTGAGTGTCTCTCTCCACCAGGAAGTAGCATGGGTGAGTGTTTCTATCCACCAGGAAGTAGCATGGGTGAGTGTCTCTATCCACCAGGAAGTAGCATGGGTGAGTGTCTCTATCCACCAGGAAGTAGCATGGGTGAGTGTCTCTATCACCAGGAAGTAGCATGGGTGAGTGTTTCTATCCACCAGGAAGTAGCATGGGTGAGTGTCTCTATCCACCAGGAAGTAGCATGGGTGAGTGTCTCTATCACCAGGAAGTAGCATGGGTGAGTGTCTCTGCCCACCAGGAAGTAGCATGGGTGAGTGTCTCTATCACCAGGAAGTAGCATGGGTGAGTGTCTCTATCCACCAGGAAGTAGCATGGGTGAGTGTCTCTATCCACCAGGAAGTAGCATGGGTGAGTGTTTCTATCCACCAGGAAGTAGCATGGGTGAGTGTCTCTATCCACCAGGAAGTAGCATGGGTGAGTGTTTCTATCCACCAGGAAGTAGCGTGGGTGAGTCTCTCTCTCCACCAGGAAGTAGCATGGGTGAGTGTTTCTATCCACCAGGAAGTAGCATGGGTGAGTGTCTCTATCCACCAGGAAGTAGCATGGGTGAGTCTCTCTCTCCACCAGGAAGTAGCATGGGTGAGTGTCTCTATCCACCAGGAAGTAGCATGGGTGAGTGGGTGAGTGTCTGTTATCCATCTGCATCTTCTGTTCAACAGGCCTTTCAAACGTTCAGATCAACAAACTGTGCTCAAGCTTACTTACAACTAAGCTACTTACTAGTAGCTTAACTAAGGGGTTTAGTGTTACAGCTAAATTATTTATAATGCCATGTGACTAGTTATTCCTGATTCAGTGTTTTAAAGCTGTTTTAAAAAAAATTCGGATCACTAGGTGAGTCTTCTCTAAACTAACTTAATCTCCCCTTACTGGCACAATCTAGAATAGAATAGAACTCCTTTATTTATCCCGAGGCAAACGCTGCTGCTCATCTAGTTGTAAGGGATTTGCTGGGGGGGGGGGGGGTGTAACGGTACACAGAAGCCACGGTTCGGTACGTACCTCGGTATTGGGGTCACGGTTCGGTACGAGTTCGGTACAACAGAGAAAAAATAGTGCCAACCGTTGAGTGCCATCCGACGAGAAATCTCGTTTTTAATCGTTATTTTTTTTATTATTGATTTCCATTCATTTTTCATCAATCTAGCCTCACGTTACCAGTGGGGATCTGTCGGAGCTCGAACAGGGAAAATACCGCCCCCTATCGTCTCTCCGGATGGTACTGCACCCCATAGGATTGGATTGAATGAAACGCATGGGGAAAAAAGAGTCCGAATTCCTACTTGTCAGGCATGTAATCCGAGCCTATTGCAGTCATCGCCCACTATCAGAACAGTGTGGAATATGTCTTTCGACCACCCAGCGTTGGATCAATAAACGCGATCGATATTTGAGATGGCAATCAGGAATTGTAATAATCTTTTTGGAGAACATCTGATCTATTTTACCAGTATTGGGATAATCGGAGCTGTTTTCACCTATATATCAACGTGTCCCATATGTGTGTGAGTGTGTGTAGCTGATCAGGAAATAAGAATCGATTTTTCAGCCCGCTTCTATAGCGTGCATAAGTACACATATACTATCGATAATCTAGCGTTTATTTGAAAACTATTCATAAATAGGCCGAAAAATGACTGTTTTGTGTATTACAGTAAAGTGCGATTCCTGCAGAATCTTTCTTTTTTTCTGAACGTTTAAAAAAAACTAGCGTTTTTCAAAATGGTATAAAACAGAAATGAACCGATTATTAAAAAAAAAAAATCCGTTTCGACAATGTTGACTGCAAACAAGTCATTGATAAGCGACGGTCGTATTAGACACATAGCCATAATTTAAGATATAGTTTATGCGTTCACAAATGTGAGCGCTCTGTCATTGAATAGAGCATTGGCACTCAACGGGGCATATAGGACTGGCACGGCCGGCACGGAAAGTGTTAATATATATATATATATTTTTATACGTTATATATATATATTTTTTTTTAATCCACTTTTTCTCCCATTTTCTATATTTTCTCCCATCCCAATTTCGTATCATCCAATTCAACCCTCCCCCGTCACGAACGCTGTTTCATGCCTCCCACAAGCCGGCTGCAATGTGGACTAAGTCATACATAGCACGAGTCCCCTCCGGTACTTGAGGTAACAGCAGTCGCATCTTTTCACCTGCGCAGCTCGATCTCTCAGTGGCGAGGAGTAACGCGTGGGAGGCTCACGCTGCCCCCGACACTTCCTGATTCTACTGCGCAGGCGCACCAACCGACCTGTAGGAGTCGCTGTCCACAACGCCCGATCCCCACCCATCAGTTTCCCACCCCCTGATACGGCCAATGTGTATTAGTATGAACTACCAGCTAAACTGAAAGCAATGTGGAGCGCTGGGCTCGAACAGGCGAGCCCAGCGTCTCCGCATTCATGGCGAGCGCCTTGCCCACTACGCCACGTAGCCGCCCTATACGTTATATTTATTATTATTATTATTAAATAGAATAATTTTCTATAGGAAAAGTATGTTTATTTTTTTTATTTGATCAGCTGTGCCTGTGAGTCCGGCTATGTATGGGGCTGCGGCACTGCAGATGTACCTACTCGAGTCCGGCGGGGGAGAATGTTGGTGCGTTTCTTTCCATTGGTTTCATTTGGTTAACATTATTGGGCGAACAAGAAAACTGTAAAACTGTAAAACTGTAATGACCCTGCAGCTGCTCCAATGTAAATGTGCCTCCTCCTCCGTGCACTTTCGCCCGCTCTGAAGTCGGACTCGGTGTGCCCGGCCACGCACGCTGTTCTCGCACGGAACCCACGAGTGCCTGCATGTGCGACTGTGTGTTTGCGCTGTGAGGCGTATTCTCCGTATGGCTGCACGTACCACACCGTGACGGCCGTACCGTAAATTCACGGGACGAATACACGTACCGTTACACCCCTAACTACAATATATACAACTTTCTCTTGGGCATTTCCTGGTTGTAGAACAAGGTGGGTACTGTAAATACTTCACCTACAAACACAATACTGTTCAGTAGGGGTGTAACGGTACACGTATCTGTACTGAACCGTTTCAGTACTGGACCTTCTGTTCAGTACGCGCTGTGTACCGAACTAATGCAACGGTACGACTTAAAACCACCAACGCAGGGGTCGGCAACCTGCGGCTCTTTAGCCAATCAGCTGCGGCTCCCTGGTCCAAAAAAATATATAATAAATGTTTAATTTTTTTTTCTTATTTTGGAGATCGATGTGACACTGAAATGAAAAAATATTTCATCAACTGAAATATTTAGTCAACTAAAATATACAGTACGTCACACCCCGCGCCTCTCCCTGCCGTCTGCAAGTGGCTGATCTTGAGTTTCCGACCCCCCAGTAAGCTAACCATGGATACATCCAAAAAAAGGAAAGTCTGAGGAAAATGGAGGGTTTAATTCAGCGTGGACAGATACATTTTAGGGATGCTCGATATTGGCTTTTTTATCAATATTGTCCAACTCTTAATTTCCGATACCGATATATGCAGGGTTTTCCCCCCCCCAAAAACGGAATAATTTCAGGTAATTACCGTAACATTACATAACGCAACACATTATGCATACTTTTCACAATAAATAAAATAAAAACGGTTATAGAAATGTAAAAAAGAAAACAATTTTTTTTCTTTTTTTAAACCGATACCGATATTTTCCGATATCACATTTTAAATAGGGATGCACGATATTGATTTTTTGACACAGATAACTTTATGCTCCTCAAGCCGATAACAGATATCGATAACCGATATTTATTGTATTATACATTTTTTTTAAATGTATATATATTTTTTTTTTCTTTTTTTTTGTATTTATAAGCTCCGACGTCATCGGTACTGCTATCGGTACTCGAGAAATTATGGATTTTTTTTTTTTGAGGAATTTAAACGTCGCAAACTAATCTTGTTGGCCGTTTTCTATCTCTCCTCCCTCGGTCTCTCTCTGCCTGCGCGAGCCGGCTGTGCTCTTACACACACTCACTCTCACTCACTCACTCACTCACTCACTCACTCACTCACTCACTCAGCTCTGCTCTCGACAGCACCCGTGAGTGTGTGTGTGTGTGAGTGAGTGTGTGTAAGAGCACAGCCCCCTCGCGCAGGCAGAGAGAGACCGAGGGAGGAGAGATAGAAAACGGCCAACAAGATTAGTTTGCGACGTTTAAATTCCTCAAAAAAAGTCTGGGTCTATTTTACTAAAGTCGATGCTGACAACGCTCGTTGCCACAAGTGCAACAAGACATTTGCCAGTAATGTATAAGCGCTGGTACTTGTCAATGTGGCTGGCGGGGAGCAGCTAACGTTATAGCTCCGAGTAGAATAATGGCCGACAATCCGGAGGTAAATAAACGAACGAGAGCTTCTGATTGGTGGTAAGAAGAAGAGGTGGGTGCAAGCGGAGGGACGTAATTGGCTGATCGACTGTCTGTCTCCGAATGTAACGTGACTACGTCACAGCCAAGAAAGGGAGCGCTGGATTTGTGTAAAACTCCCTGTTCCTAAACCACACGCTGTCAGTCATACCACAGTACTGGCAAAACGGGAGGAGGCTATAATAAAAACGGATTTCTTTTAACCAAAAAAATTATATATTATCAGAGCTATTAATAACGTTATCGGGATGACGTCATAATTGCTGATATCGGCCCGATAATTATCGTGCATCCCTAATTTTAATGCCAATATCGGACATCCCTTTGCTTTCACGACTAACGATGCAGGCTTACCTGTATGCCTGATATGTGGTGCGAAATTTGCGAACAATGAAAAATGTACTTTTTATTTGATAGATTTTCCACAAATAAGGGAAGGACTCCTGAATAGTTCAGGGTTTTATTTCAAAGTCGGTCTACAGACACCAGTGTTTTGTCTCCTCTTCTGTGTTTTATTTAAAAATAGGTCTACACAGCCAGTCTTTTTTCTCCTCTTCATAAGAGTTTGAGGTTTTCCTTTGTTATAACAGGTAAAAACAGCAATTAAAAGTCAAAAAAATTGTTTTTGTTGCTTTATAATTCCATTAATGCAACAAACTGTGTGCTATAAGTATAAAGTATAATAAATCGCAAATTACTTTGGTTATGCAATTGTCAGGCGTTTTATGCTAAATGTGGGGTATGCTTGAGGATATATAAAACGTTATACACCGTTATCTTCATTTTAAGGGTAAATAGGTTGTGCGGCTCCCTGAGCATTTTATTTTGTGGGGGGGGGAAAGTGGCTCTTTTGATAGTGCAGGGGTCACCAACCTTTACTAACGGAACGCACATGCAGACATTTTTTTTACATGCAGAATTGAATTCAAAACTCCAAATTCACCCCTTCCCAAAATATGTTTGTAACAACAGGGTCATTACTGAAAATGTTCATCATTTTCTTGTTCGCCAAATAACACACACACAAACTTTCTTCTGTGCGACATTCACTCACAGCTGATCAGAGAAAAAAACGCACAACATACTTTTGCTGAGCTCCTCTCCTGTCGAGCTGCTGCTGTGTTTAAATCCAAAATATTGATACATCCTCTGCCATTGTTGTGTAACATGTCATCTCTTCTCTAGTCTTCTTTCTCTGCCTCTAGTGAAGTTACATCTACTCTAGAAGTGAAACTGAAAGCATAGACCGTGGGGGGCAGTAGGCAATTAATTTACTCAGTGGATGCCTGAACACAGAATGACACTGGTATCACTAACTACCGTGCCAAGCCTAGGTGGAACTAAGTATAACTTAATAAAACTAAAGGATAATTATATTTAATTATAAATATTTTTTTCCTGTTGTACCGAACTCGAACCGAACCGTGACCCCAAAACCGAGGTATGTACCGAACCGTGGCTTCTGTGTACCATTACACTCCTACTGTTCAGACAACACAATGTTAATGTAATTAAAAGATTTGCTGGGGAAAATACATTTTAATTGCATAGGTTATAGAATAGTGGAGCTAGGGCTGGCTTTTGTCAATAATGAAAATAAATGGTGGAATATCAACAGACTGGTTGCTGGTAGCACACAGTGCTACACTGCTGCTGAAATATGACTGCCACTGCTGACTTTTATTATTTATTTATTCTTTTCCCTTTCTTCTAAACAAAACAACCCACTCTCCCCTCCAGAATGCCAGAGTAAACGGCCTTGTAAACCTGATGTGCTTTCATACGAAAGGGCTCATAAACTCATTTGAAATACGATTGTGTACAAACTTTCTAACATTTAAACAAAGCTAACTTTCGCCAACGTTGTATACAGCCGTAAAATAACAAACTCAAACCCGCCATCTTTTAATAGCCTCGCGACTACTAAACATTAGCATTCATTATTTGTGATCACAAAAATTTTATAAAACTACTGTCCGAAAATAGTGTTTGAAGCTTTAAAATCCTCTGGCAGGTCCATCATTCCAGACGAGATTGGGTGTAATTCCTAGTAGGCTGCTGTCAGACACACAGGGAAGGCAACCGTTTGTCAATATATTTCAAGGACAGAGTCTTCAACCTCACGTAACACGTATGTAGCACTAATGAAGCTTTGACAAAGAGCCACTGTTTCTCCCATTAGCGAGTAATGAGTCTGGATTAGCTTCCAGCCTTGTGGAGCATGAACACACTGCAGAAAAAGAGCAATTGATAGAAGACCACAATTAGTGACTAGGAGAACGTCTGGTGTCTAATAGAGACCTTCATCTCAGATCTAGTGAACCTTGGTGAAACGATGAACTTGAGTTTCTAAATGTTTACGTGCCAAGTGCATTGAGAAAGTTAAATAGTTTTGTCTTCCCCCTTCTAATAACAATTAAATGGAAAATGTCAGTCCTTGCCCCACAATGGTGGAACGAACTGCCCACCCCAGTTAGGACAGCCGGAACCCGTCCAATCTTTCGCCGTCGACTAAAGACGCACTTCTTCAACTATTATCTGAAATGAAAAATGATTTAATAATAATAATCTAACCCTAACCTTATTGTCATTCACCTAATCTACTAACCTACACTGCAGCACTCAACACTTTGATGAACATTGTTACTCTGATAGAGTTGTGCCCTTCCTGATGACTTGTTGTACAGAACTTGTAAGTCGCTTTGGATAAAAGCGTTCAGCTAAATGACTAAATGTAAATGTAAAATGCAACCTAAAACATAATTTAAATTGGGCTGTCTTATTAGTTACGTCAATATCTATGAAAATGGACACCTGTCTCCCTACGTTGGAAATCAGAGCATCAAGACTAGAATTGCAGATTTTGGAATCGTTCTGTTGACAATGAATTAGTGAGTGACTTTGAAGGCTCATAGAATTTGACGTACACGGTCGACTTTATCCCAGACTAACTAACCCAGACCGGCCATGGTGCAGGAAGTACACGCAACAATCGTTACGTTTAGTCTAATGTTTATTTGAATAGGGACAAGATACATAAACATTGACCAACAAACGGTCTGATGCCACATATAGCATTTATAGCCTGAGCTCATTTGCAGTGTTTGTCCCCACAATACAGTTCATGTTCAAAATGTAATAAACAATATGCAGTCCTCCCTTTCATCCCCCTAACACACAGACACACACACGCACACACACAGACACACACACACACAGACACACACACAGACACACACACACACACACACACACAGACACACACACACACAACGCACACACACAGACACACACACACACAGACACACACACAGACACACACACACACACACACAGACACACACACACACACACACACACACAGACACACACACACACAGACACACACACAGACACACACACACACAGACACACAGACACACACAGACACACACACACAGACACACGCACACACACAGACACACACACAGACACACACACAGACACACACAGACACACACACAGACACACACAGACACACACACACAGACACACACACAGACACACACACACACAGACGCACACAGACACACACACACACACAGACGCACACAGACACACGCACACACACACACACACACGCACACAGACACACACACACACAGACACACACACAGACACACAGACACAGACACACACACACACAGTCACACACACAGACAGACAGACAGACACACACACACACACTAATGGTGTCCCAGGAGATACAATCATAAACCGTCTGCGGAGCGTCTCTCTGAGGTTTATAGTCCAGCATGGAGGTCATACTTTAACCTTTGACCTCTCTCAAACCCCGCCCCCTCCTCTCCTCTCCTCTGCAGCGGAGCGCCCCTGGTTGGACCTGTGTCTCCGCGCGTACAAAGTGGACCAGAATGGCCAGAACCAAGTCTGCTACCAGATCTGCCAAACAGGAGGCCCTCCGTCATCAGACCCCTCCTCCTCGTAGCAGCAGCCGGGGCGGGGCAGCGGGGCGGGGCAGCGGGGCTGTTCTGGGTGTTTCCTCACAGTAACTCACTCGTGGTTAGCTGCTCTGCCTCTAGTGGCTGCTCACGGGAACTGCGCTTTGCATCTATGATGCTGTGTGTGTCCTTGGTTTCCAATTAATCATCCGAGACCAATACGGTTCAGTCAACGTAATAGATTGGGGTAGTAGTAGTACACTGTATGAGCAGATACTTCAAGTTCAGAATTCAGAATCAGCAGTGAAAAGTAGATGCATGGCTAATAAATTTAACTCTAATCAAATGTAAATGTAAATCAACATGTCATTTCTACACGTCACATTGACGACGATGTGCAAAATCAATGAAGAGAATCCTGCCGTTCGCTCTTCATGGAGTTCGACATCATGCTGCCTCTCCACTGCAGCTGCACCTACTGTACTGTAAGCCCGTGTGGATGTGTGTTTGTTTTAAAGTACTATGGGAAAGGATGTGTATTGTTTTAATTGATTGTTTTCTATTTTTCTAAATAAAGTAAACATTTAAAAAAAAAACAAGAAAAGAAAATATGACCATTCATTGCCTGTTGTTCACTTTTATAAAGTTTGGAAGATTAAGAAATAAATGGTTTAAATTGATGAACAGTATGAACCAAACCAGGGCTGTCCTAAAGAGATTCTTAGTCGAGTAGTTGATTAATTTCATCATCTTCGTTTTACGTCCCTATTCCCCACCACAGCCACGCCACTGGAGGCATCATGTTTGGGTTGTAGCTAGTTTTATACCTCGGATGCTCTTCCTTACAGGTAACCCCATCATCTGTGAGGACCTAGCCTTTGCGTATCCCTACGCACACAAGGCAGTGCGGCACCCTGTATCCCTAGGTAGGGAGGCTAGAGAGGGCACTAACACCCTGTATCCCTAGGTAGGGAGGCTAGAGAGGGCACTAACACCCTGTATCCCTAGGTAGGGGGGCTAGAGAGGGCACTAACACCCTGTATCCCTAGGTAGGGAGGCTAGAGAGGGTACTAACACCCTGTATCCCTAGGTAGGGAGGCTAGAGAGGGTACTAACACCCTGTATCCCTAGGTAGGGGGGCTAGAGAGGGTACTAACACCCTGTATCCCTAGGTAGGGAGGCTAGAGAGGGTACTAACACCCTGTATCCCTAGGTAGGGAGGCTAGAGAGGGTACTAACACCCTGTATCCCTAGGTAGGGAGGCTAGAGAGGGTACTAACACCCTGTATCCCTAGGTAGGGGGGCTAGAGGGGGTACTAACACCCTGTATCCCTAGGTAGGGAGGCTAGAGAGGGCACTAACACCCTGTATCCCTAGGTAGGGGGGCTAGAGAGGGTACTAACACCCTGTATCCCTAGGTAGGGGGGCTAGAGAGGGTACTAACACCCTGTATCCCTAGGTAGGGAGGCTAGAGAGGGTACTAACACCCTGTATCCCTAGGTAGGGAGGCTAGAGAGGGTACTAACACCCTGTATCCCTAGGTAGGGAGGCTAGAGAGGGTACTAACACCCTGTATCCCTAGGTAGGGAGGCTAGAGAGGGCACTAACACCCTGTATCCCCAGGTAGGGGGGCTAGAGAGGGTACTAACACCCTGTATCCCTAGGTAGGGGGGCTAGAGAGGGTACTAACACCCTGTATCCCTAGGTAGGGAGGCTAGAGAGGGTACTAACACCCTGTATCCCTAGGTAGGGGGGCTAGAGAGGGCACTAACACCCTGTATCCCTAGGTAGGGAGGCTAGAGAGGGCACTAACACCCTGTATCCCTAGGTAGGGAGGCTAGAGAGGGCACTAACACCCTGTATCCCTAGGTAGGGGGGCTAGAGAGGGCACTAACACCCTGTATCCCTAGGTAGGGAGGCTAGAGAGGGTACTAACACCCTGTATCCCTAGGTAGGGAGGCTAGAGAGGGTACTAACACCCTGTATCCCTAGGTAGGGAGGCTAGAGAGGGTACTAACACCCTGTATCCCTAGGTAGGGAGGCTAGAGAGGGCACTAACACCCTGTATCCCTAGGTAGGGGGGCTAGAGAGGGCACTAACACCCTGTATCCCTAGGTAGGGGGGCTAGAGAGGGTACTAACACCCTGTATCCCTAGGTAGGGAGGCTAGAGAGGGTACTAACACCCTGTATCCCTAGGTAGGGAGGCTAGAGAGGGCACTAACACCCTGTATACCTAGGTAGGGAGGCTAGAGAGGGCACTAACACCCTGTATCCCTAGGTAGGGAGGCTAGAGAGGGCACTAACACCCTGTATCCCTAGGTAGGGAGGCTAGAGAGGGTACTAACACCCTGTATCCCTAGGTAGGGAGGCTAGAGAGGGTACTAACACCCTGTATCCCTAGGTAGGGGGGCTAGAGAGGGTACTAACACCCTGTATCCCTAGGTAGGGGGGCTAGAGAGGGCACTAACACCCTGTATCCCTAGGTAGGGAGGCTAGAGAGGGCACTAACACTTGCCCAAGGTGGACCCTCAGACTACTGGAGGGAAGGGGTTGTCTTACTTCTCCTTCTAGTTTGGCTTCCGCTAGAACCAGCCACTGCCCGAAGTGTAATTTAATCATATAAATTAATTAATTTAATCTGCAAATCTGTGAAATTGCGTTTCCCAGATGCAGAATGCCCTTTTAAAATCTTACCAGAGATGTGCTTATCATGTTTCAGGAAATAACTAATTCGGCATGGAAGAAATTATGAAAAAACGAATCAACTAACAAGGCGTTGTTCTGCTGAAGACCAGAACCACAGATGAGTCGCCTAAGAGGCGGCGGTCCTAAACCGAATCTGTTTAGTCAAGGCAACTAACCTAATATCATCCTGTCACCAGCATGGACGTGTTTGTAAAGGGTTAAAGGTACAATGAGTAGAATTATCCTTAAAAACAATGTATATGGGGCGCCAGGAATTGGAATAATTTTTTTGGAGAACATCTGATCTGAGGTAAGGAATCTATTTTACCAGTCTTGGGGTAATCAGAGCTTTTTTCACAGATAATAAACGTGGGCCCTATATGTGTGTGTAGCTGATCAGGAAATAAGATAATCGATTTTTCAGCCCGCTTCTCTAGCGTGCATAAGTACACATATACTATCGATAATTTGTCGTTTATTTGAAAACGATTCATAAATAGGCCGAAAAATCACACTCAGGGCTGTACGCCAAGCTTTTTCACTAGGGGCACACTTGCCCCTAAATGAGAAATTTAGGGGCAAAGAATATTTTTTAGGGGCACATTTTTAAATAACTATTTTACCATTATAGTAGGGCTGGGCGATATGGCCTCTAAATGATATCGCAATATTTTTTGGCCATATCACGATACACAATATATATCGCAATATTTTGACATTTCCTCTAAAGCACTTAAAAATCCTTGATTTAACCCTTTGATGCATACAGTCATGCCAATATGATGATTATAATAAGTCCCTGCAACATATGTTTGCATTATTAAACCATGAAGATGCTTTAAAAAAGTATTTAATGAAAATGTACTAAGAGTAGTCTACTGACACACTAATAAAAAAATTTGGCTACTTTAAATCATTGAATGTAGAGAGAGAGCGAGAGAGGGGGCGAGAACGACCGAGAGAGCCAGCCCCCCCCCCCCCCCCCCCCTCGGGTTTTGTTCTAGGTTCGCGTTTTGATCGTCTAAGGCGACATGGCCAAAAAATATCGCAATATCATTTAGAGGCCATATCGCCCAGCCCTACTATAATGGTAAAATAGTTATTTAAAAATATGCCCCTAAAAAATATTTTTTGCCCCTAAATTTGCAAGTGTGCCCCTAGTGAAAAAGCTTCGCGTACAGCCCTGAGTGTGATGTGTGCCTGGTGCCAGTGTATGGTAGTCATTGTGTAGTGTGTCTGGTGCCAGTGTATGGTAGTCAGTGTGTAGTGTGATGTGTGTCTGGTGCCAGTGTATGGTAGTCAGTGTGTAGTGTGATGTGTGCCTGGTGCCAGTGTATGGTAGTCAGTGTGTAGTGTGATGTGTGCCTGGTGCCAGTGTATGGTAGTCAGTGTGATGTGTGCCTGGTGCCAGTGTATGGTAGTCAGTGTGTAGTGTGATGTGTGCCTGCCTGGTGCCAGTGTATGGTAGTCAGTGTGTAGTGTGATGTGTGCCTGGTGCCAGTGTATGGTAGTCAGTGTGTAGTGTGATGTGTGCCTGGTGCCAGTGTATGGTAGTCAGTGTATAGTGTGATGTGTGCCTGGTGCCAGTGTATGGTAGTCAGTGTGTAGTGTGATGTGTGCCTGGTGCCAGTGTATGGTAGTCAGTGTGTAGTGTGATGTGTGTCTGGTGCCAGTGTATGGTAGTCAGTGTGTAGTGTGATGTGTGCCTGGTGCCAGTGTATGGTAGTCAGTGTGTAGTGTGATGTGTGCCTGGTGCCAGTGTATGGTAGTCAGTGTGTAGTGTGATGTGTGTCTGGTGCCAGTGTATGGTAGTCAGTGTGTAGTGTGATGTGTGCCTGGTGCCAGTGTATGCTAGTCAGTGTGTAGTGTGATGTGTGCCTGGTGCCAGTGTATGGTAGTCAGTGTGTTGTGTGATGTGTGCCTGGTGCCAGTGTATGGTAGTCATTGTGTAGTGTGTGATGTGTGTCTGGTGCCAGTGTATGGTAGTCAGTGTGTAGTGTGATGTGTGCCTGGTGCCAGTGTATGGTAGTCAGTGTGTAGTGTGATGTGTGCCTGGTGCCAGTGTATGGTAGTCAGTGTGTAGTGTGATGTGTGCCAGTGTATGGTAGTCAGTGTGTAGTGTGATGTGTGCCTGGTGTCAGTGTATGGTAGTCAGTGTGTAGTGTGATGTGTGCCTGGTGCCAGTGTATGCTAGTCAGTGTGTAGTTTGATGTGTGGTGCCAGTGTATGGCAGCCATTGGGCCTGTAGCTACCAGTGGTGGTGAAGGAGGCAATTCCCACCCTACATTGTGGGGAGCGCTTTGAGTGTCTAGAAAAGCGCTATATAAATGTAATGAATTATGTTGTTCTTCTTGTTAAATACATGTTGCGTGGATCTATCTCCTCCCTACCTGTCACTTCCCCACATGGAACGCACCTGATTGGATGAACGCACCTGATTTGATGAACGCACTGCTAGAGGGCAGTCTGTGGTTATCTGTTCCTGTTTAAAAAAGATTTAACGAAAATGTGTTTCTGACAACATTTGAGTCGTTTGATATGATATTACTGGATCTCGAGTCATATTTGATCTGTAATGCCGCCTCTGGGTTCTGTCAAGATTGTGCATGATTTTATTCTTTTTCCTTTTTTTAGTGTACTATGAAGCACAATCTCAGGAGGCTCATACAGAACCAAGCATTTCACTGTAATGTACATGTAAAACAAAACTTGAACTTGAAACTAGTTTGAGTTGGATCTGAACTGGTTAAATGGTACAGCGTTTCCTAGGTTTTGGCGGCGTTCTACACATTGTTTTGGTGGTGCTCTAGTGACACCTAGTGGCTAAAACTACATATTGTGCCTTTAAGATGGGAAAAACGTATTGCTTCACCCCTCTCCAGTAAACCCCATTGGTTCCACTGTGGAAATGGCTTTCACTTCCCCACATTGTTGTTGTTGTTGTTGTTGTGCCACATGAAGGGCAGATTACACGATAAAGCCACTTCAGAATATTTAGATGCATCCTCTCTCTCTCTCTCTCTCTCTCTCTCTGCGTTCAAAAGTGCCCAAATTGCACGTGAAACAATCCCACCTGGATGTCAGGAAGCTATTTCTTGTAAGAGTTGTCTGTCAGCAGTTTATTCATTCCTCTCCACACTGTTTGAGGATCGACAGGAGAATAGTGAACAGATCAATGTGACCTCGCAGCGTAGCGTGGAGCAGATTAGAGTCCGTGCCACTGGAGACGTAACGGCTGCCAGGGCCATAAACCAAGGTGGTACATAACAGATGTTATTGTCTAATAAATTGGGACACATACTGTACAGTATCCACTGTTAAATACAATGTAACAAAGTAAGTGCATACAGTACATACTCGGTCACCAGTCCAAATATGCGCGCACACACACAGTAGCTACAAGCACAGACTGCCACCAACCAACAAACTGCACACTGCCTGTCATACACACCTGGAACCACACGGTGGCGACAGTGGCTCCGGCAGCGCGTCTACGTGTCCTTGAGCAAGACATTTTAACCCCTAACTGCTCCCGGTGAGCAGGTGGACACCTTGCATGGCCTCCGCCGGCGCTGTGTGAGGCGCTTTGGATCAAAGGGATATACATGACTGCAGTCCATTTACCTTAATACTGTACATGATGTGTGCCGCACGTCTAAAGCAGCCTCATTAACCCTTTCACTGCTGCACTACCAAACGGTTAACCCTTTCACTGACGATACACAGAAGGTGAACCCTTTCACTGCCACACAACGGCAGGTTAACCCTTTTTCACTGCCACCCTACAGAAGGTTAACCCTTTTACTATCACACTACCGACGGTAACTGTAGTGTGGCAGCGAAAGGATTAACAGAATCATCCTAGAACCGTACAGCTGGGACAAAAAGCAGCGTCACAGGGGTTGCGCTCTGGTTGGGCTCTGGTTGCGCTCTGGTTGCGCTCTGGTTGGGCTCTGGTTGCGCTCTGGTTGTGTCTCTGGTTGCGCTCTGGTTGGGCTCTGGTTGCGCTCTGGTTGCGCTCTGGTTGGGCTCTGGTTGCGCTCTGGTTGCGCTCTGGCTCGCTCACCGTTTAGGGATTTGATGGACGGGAACAAAGGAGTTCTTAGAGCCGATGAGCTGCACTGATACACTGAGGAGCACACTGACCTGAAGAACTGACCACACTGACCTGAAGAACTGACCACTGAGGAGCACACTGACCTGAAGAACTGACCACTGAGGAGCACGCTGACCTGAAGAACTGACCACTGAGGAGCACGCTGACCTGAAGAACTGACCACACTACCTGTGGACATGAACACACTACCTGTGTCTGAACACACTACCTGTGGACATGAACACACTACCTGTGGACATGAACACACTACCTGTGGACATGAACACACTACCTGTGTCTGAACACACTACCTGTGGACATGAACACACTCCCTGTGTCTGAACACACTCCCTGTGTCTGAACACACTACCTGTGTCTGAACACACTACCTGTGGACATGAACACACTACCTGTGGACATGAACACACTACCTGTGTCTGAACACACTACCTGTGGACATGAACACACTACCTGTGTCTGAACACACTACCTGTGGACATGAACACACTACCTGTGTCTGAACACACTACCTGTGGACATGAACACACTACCTGTGGACATGAACACACTACCTGTGGACATGAACACACTACCTGTGGACATGAACACACTACCTGTGTCTGAACACACTACCTGTGGACATGAACACACTACCTGTGTCTGAACACACTACCTGTGTCTGAACACACTACCTGTGGACATGAACACACTACCTGTGTCTGAACACACTACCTGTGGACATGAACACACTACCTGTGGACATGAACACACTACCTGTGGACATGAACACACTACCTGTGGACATGAACACACTACCTGTGTCTGAACACACTACCTGTGGACATGAACACACTACCTGTGTCTGAACACACTACCTGTGGACATGAACACACTACCTGTGTCTGAACACACTACCTGTGGACATGAACACACTACCTGTGTCTGAACACACTACCTGTGTCTGAACACACTACCTGTGGACATGAACACACTACCTGTGGACATGAACACACTACCTGTGGACATGAACACACTACCTGTGGACATGAACACACTACCTGTGGACATGAACACACTCCCTAATGGAAGCTAGATCTCTTAATATTTTAGAAAATAAGCTCAAAACGTACCGCTCCACCATAACCTTCTAATACACTCTGCTGTTGATTGTACTGTAGCACTATTTTACTCTCTCCATTCTATTGCATAATTTGACTATTCTATTCTACTATTTTATTGCACTGTATTATTTTACTCTGTCTATTACTTTTTATTACAGGTTCAAAACTTTTTTATTACAGGTTCAAAACTAAGTTTTGTTCGTCTATGATAAAAATAGTTCTGAATCAAGAAGTCAAATGTTTTAATCTAAAGAGTAACTAATTGTCGGAAATTGGATTTAAGTAGAGAAGTCCGATATTATCGACCGATATTTCTTTTCTTTTTTTATGTTATTTAACCTTTATTTACCCAGGCAAGCTAGTAAGAACAAATTCTTATATATAAAAGCAGCCTGACCAAAAAGCTAAATCCTTTTCAGGGAAGGGGGGGGGGGGGGGGGGGGGGGCTGCAACTAAAACAAGGTTATGTACAGTACATGCATACAAGTGAATACAATACAAAATGACAGTAGCAATAGTATACAAGGAAAAGTACAATAAATAAGGGAGAGGGAAGGAAAGAGAGGGAAAAAGAGAAAGGGAGAGAGAACCAGAGGGGGAGAGAGAACCACAGGGGGAGAGAACCAGAGGGGAGAGAGAGGGGGAGAGAACCAGAGGGGGAGAGAGAACCAGAGGGGAGAGAGAGAGAGAGAGAGGGGAGAGAGAACCAGAGGGGAGAGAGAACCAGAGGGGGAGAGAGAGGGGGAGAGAGAACCAGAGGGGGAGAGAACCAGAGGGGGAGAGAACCAGAGGGGGAGAGAACCAGAGGGGAGAGAGAACAAGGGGGAGAGAACCAGAGGGGGAGAGAACCAGAGGGGGAGAGAGAACCAGAGGGGGAGAGACCAGAGGGGAGAGAGAACCAGAGGGGGAGAGAGAACCAGAGGGGAGAGAACCAGAGGGGAGAGAGAGGGGAGAGAGAACCAGAGGGGGAGAGAGAACCAGAGGGGGAGAGAGAGACCAGAGGGGAGAGAAACCAGAGGGGAGAGAACCAGAGGGGAGAGAGAACCAGAGGGGAGAGAGAACCAGAGGGGGAGAGAGAACCAGAGGGGGAGAGAACCAGAGGGGAGAAGAACCAGAGGGGAGAGAGACCAGAGGGGAGAGAGAACCAGAGGGAGAGAGAACCAGAGGGGGAGAGAACCAGAGGGGAGAGAGAACAGAGGGGGAGAGAGAACCAGAGGGGAGAGAACCAGAGGGGAGAACCAAGGGGAGAGAACCAGAGGGGGAGAGAACCAGAGGGGGAGAGAGAACCAGAGGGGGAGAGAGACAGAGGGGGAGAGAACCAGAGGGGAGGAACCAGAGGGGAGAGAACCAGAGGGGGAGAGAACCAGAGGGGAGAGAACCAGAGGGGGAGAGAGAACCAGAGGGGAGAGAACCAGAGGGGGAGAGAACCAGAGGGGAGAGAGAACCAGAGGGGAGAGAGAACCAGAGGGGGAGAGAACCAGAGGGGGAGAGAACAGAGGGGAGAGAGAACCAGAGGGGGAGAGAGAACCAGAGGGGGGAGAGAACCAGAGGGGGAGAGAGAACCAGAGGGGGAGAGAACCAGAGGGGGAGAGAACCAGAGGGGAGAGAACCAGAGGGGGAGAGAGAACCAGAGGGGGACCAGAGGGAACCAGAGGGGGAGAGAACCAGAGGGGAGAGAACCAGAGGGGGAGAGAACCAGGAGGGGGAAGGGAGAGAACCAGAGGGGGAGAGAACCAGAGGGGAGAGAGAACCAGAGGGGAGAGAGAACCAGAGGGAGAGAGAACCAGAGGGGGAGAGAACCAGAGGGGAGAGAGAACCAGAGGGGGAGAGAACCAGAGGGGGAGAGAACCAGAGGGGAGAGACCAGAGGGGAGAGAACCAGAGGGGAGAGAACCAGAGGGGGAGAGAGAACCAGAGGGGAGAGAGAACCAGAGGGGAGAGAGAACCAGAGGGGGAGAGAGAACCAAGGGGAGAGGGGGAGAGAACCAGAGGGGAGAGAGAACCAGAGGGGGAGAGAGAACCAGAGGGGAGAGAGAACCAGAGGGGGAGAGAGAACCAGAGGGGGAGAGAGACCAGAGGGGAGAGAGAGGGGAGAGAGAACCAGAGGGGAGAGAGAACCAGAGGGGGAGAGAGAACCAGAGGGGAGAGAACCAGAGGGAGGACAGAGGGGAGAGAACCAGAGGGGGAGAGAGAACCAGAGGGGGAGAGAACCAGAGGGGGAGAGAACCAGAGGGGGAGAGAACCAGAGGGGGAGAGAACCAGAGGGGGAGAGAACCAGAGGGGAGAGAACCAGAGGGGGAGAGAACCAGAGGGGGAGAGAGAACCAGAGGGGGAGAGAACCAGAGGGGGAGAGAACCAGAGGGGGAGAGAGAACCAGAGGGGAGAGAGAACCAGAGGGGGAGAGAGAAGGAGAGGGGGAGAGAGAGAGAGGGGAGAGAGAACCAGAGGGGGAGAGAACCAGAGGGGAGAGAGAACCAGAGGGGGAGAGAGAACCAGAGGGGAGAGAACCAGAGGGGGAGAGAGAACCAGAGGGGAGAGAACCAGAGGGGAGAGAACCAGAGGGGGGAGAGAACCAGAGGGGGAGAGAACCAGAGGGGGAGAGAGAACCAGAGGGGGAGAGAACCAGAGGGGGAGAGAGAACCAGAGGGGGAGAGAGAGAGGGAGAGGGGGAGAGAGAACCAGAGGGGGAGAGAGAACCAGAGGGGGAGAGAACCAGAGGGGAGAGAACCAGAGGGGGAGAGAACCAGAGGGGAGAGAGAACCAGAGGGGAGAGAGAACCAGAGGGGAGAAGAACAGAGGGGGAGAGAGAACCAGAGGGGGAGAGAACCAGAGGGGGAGAGAGAACCAGAGGGGGAGAGAACCAGAGGGAGAGACCAGAGGGAGAGAACCAGAGGGGGAGAGAACCAGAGGGGGAGAGAGAACCAGAGGGGAGAGAGGAGAGAACCAGAGGGGAGAGAACCAGAGGGAGAGAGAACCAGAGGGGGAGAGAACCAGAGGGGAGAGAACCAGGGGGAGAGAGAACCAGAGGGGGAGAGAGAACCAGAGGGGGAGAGAGAACCAGAGGGGAGAGAACCAGAGGGGGAGAGAACCAGAGGGGGAGAGAGAACCAGAGGGGGAGAGAACCAGAGGGAGAGAGACCAAGGGGAGAGAACCAGAGGGGGAGAGAGAACCAGAGGGGGAGAGAACCAGAGGGGAGAGAACCAGAGGGGAGAGACGGAGAGAACCAGAGGGGAGAGAACCAGAGGGGGAGAGAGAACCAGAGGGGAGAGAGAACCAGAGGGGGAAGAGACCAGAGGGGAGAGAACCAGAGGGGGAGAGAACCAGAGGGGGAGAGAACCAGAGGGGGAGAGAGAACCAGAGGGGGGAGAGAACCAGAGGGGGAGAAGAACCAGAGGGGAGAGAGAACCAGAGGGGAGAGAGAACCAGAGGGGAGAGAGAACCAGAGGGGGAGAGAGAACCAGAGGGGGAGAGAACCAGAGGGGGAGAGAACCAGAGGGGGAGAGAGAACCAGAGGGGGAGAGAACCAGAGGGGGAGAGAACCAGAGGGGAGGAGAACAGAGGGGAGAGAACAGAGGGGAGAGAGAACCAGAGGGGGAGAGAGAACCAGAGGGGGAGAGAGAACCAGAGGAGGGGGAGAACCAGAGGGGGAGAGAACCAGAGGGGGAGAGAGAACCAGAGGGGAGAGAGAACCAGAGGGGGGAGAGAACCAGAGGGGGAGAGAACCAGAGGGGAGAGAGAGAACCAGAGGGGGAGAGAGAACCAGAGGGGGAGAGAACCAGAGGGGGAGAGAGAACCAGAGGGGAGAGAACCAGAGGGGGAGAGAGAACCAGAGGGGGAGAGAGAACCAGAGGGGGAGAGAGACCCAGAGGGGGAGAGAACCAGAGGGGGAGAGAACCGAGGGGGAGAGAACCAGAGGGGAGAGAGAACCAGAGGGGGAGAGAACCAGAGGGGGAGAGAGACCAGAGGGGGAGAGAACCAGAGGGGGAGAGAACAGAGGGGAGAGAGAACCAGAGGGGGAGAGAACCAGAGGGGGAGAGAACCAGAGGGGAGAGAGACCAAGGGGAGAGAGAACCAGAGGGGGAGAGAGACAGAGGGGAGAGAGAACCAGAGGGGAGAGAACCAGAGGGGGAGAGAACCAGAGGGGGAGAGAACCAGAGGGGGAGAGACCAGAGGGGGAGAGAACCAGAGGGGGAGAGAGACCAGAGGGGGAGAGAGAACCAGAGGGGAGAGAACCAGAGGGGGAGAGAGAACCAGAGGGGGAGAGAACCAGAGGGGAGAGAGAACCAGAGGGGGAGAGAACCAGAGGGGGAGAGAGAACCAGAGGGGGAGAGAGACCAGAGGGGGAGAGAACCAGAGGGGGAGAGAGACAGAGGGGAGAGAACCAGAGGGGGAGAGAGAACCAGAGGGGAGAGAGAACCAGAGGGGGAGAGAGAACCAGAGGGGAGAGAGAACCAGAGGGGAGAGAACCAGAGGGGGAGAGAGACCAGAGGGGAGAGAGAACCAGAGGGGGAGAGAGAACCAGAGGGGGAGAGAACCAGAGGGGGAGAGAACCAGAGGGGGGAGAGAACCAGAGGGGGAGAGAGAACCAGAGGGGAGAGAGAACCAGAGGGGGAGAGAGAACCAGAGGGGGAGAGAACCAGAGGGGGAGAGAGAACCAGAGGGGAGAGAACCAGAGGGGAGAGAGAACCAGAGGGGAGAGAGAACCAGAGGGGGAGAGAACCAGAGGGGGAGAGAACCAGAGGGGAGAGAGAACCAGAGGGGAGAGACCAGAGGGGGAGAGAACCAGAGGGGGAGAGAACCAGAGGGGGAGAGAGAACCAGAGGGGGAGAGAGAACCAGAGGGGAGAGAGAACCAGAGGGGGAGAGAGAACCAGAGGGGAGAGAGAACCAGAGGGGAGAGAGAACCAGAGGGGGAGAGAGAACCAGAGGGGGAGAGAACCAGAGGGGGAGAGAACCAGAGGGGGAGAGAGAACCAGAGGGGGAGAGAGAACCAGAGGGGGGAGAGAGACCAGAGGGAGAGAGACAGAGGGGGAGAGACAGAGGGGGAGAGAACCAGAGGGGGGAGAGAGAACCAGAGGGGAGAGAGGAACCAGAGGGGAGAGAGACCAGAGGGGGAGAGAACCAGAGGGGGAGAGAACCAGAGGGGGAGAGAACCAGAGGGGGAGAGAACCAGAGGGGAGAGAGAACCAGAGGGGAGAGAGAACCAGAGGGGGAGAGAGAACCAGAGGGGAGAGAACCAGAGGGGGAGAGAGAACCAGAGGGGGAGAGAGAACCAGAGGGGAGAGAACCAGAGGGGAGAGAGAACCAGAGGGGAGAGAGAACCAGAGGGGAGAGAGAACCAGAGGGGGAGAGAACCAGAGGGGGAGGAGAGAGAACCAGAGGGGGAGAGAACCAGAGGGGAGAGAACCAGAGGGGAGAGAGAACCAGAGGGGGAGAGAACCAGAGGGGGAGAGAGAACCAGAGGGGGAGAGAGACCAGAGGGGGAGAGAGAACCAGAGGGGGAAGAGAACCAGAGGGGAGAGAGAACCAGAGGGGGAGAGAACCAGAGGGGGAGAGAGAACCAGAGGGGGAGAGAGAACCAGAGGGGGAGAGAACCAGAGGGGGAGGAGAACCAGAGGGGAGAGAGAACCAGAGGGGAGAGAGAACCAGAGGGGGAGAGAACCAGAGGGGAGAGAACCAGAGGGGGGAGAGAACCAGAGGGGGAGAGAGACCAGAGGGGGAGAGAACCAGAGGGGAGAGAGAACCAGAGGGGGAGAGAACCAGAGGGGGAGAGAGAACAGAGGGGAGAGACCAGAGGGAGAGAGAACCAGAGGGGAGAGGAGACCAGAGGGGGAAGAGAACCAGAGGGAGAGAGAACCAAGAGGGGAGAGAACCAGAGGGGAGAGAACCAGAGGGGGAGAGAGAACCAGAGGGGGGAGAGAACCAGAGGGGAGAGAGGGGGAGAGAGAACCAGAGGGGAGAGAGAACCAGAGGGGAGAGAGAACCAGAGGGGAGAGAGAACCAGAGGGGGAGAGAGAACCAGAGGGGAGGAGACCAGAGGGGGAGAGAGAACCAGAGGGGAGAGAGAACCAGAGGGGAGAGAGAACCAGAGGGGGAGAGAGAACCAGAGGGGGAGAGAGAGAACCAGAGGGGGAGAGAGAACCAGAGGGGAGAGAACCAGAGGGGGAGAGAGAACCAGAGGGGGAGAGAACCAGAGAGAGACCGAGGGGGAGAGAGGACCAGAGGGGAGAGAGAACCAGAGGGGGAGAGAGAACCAGAGGGGGAGAGAACCAGAGGGAGAACCAGAGGGGGGAGAGAACCAGAGGGGGAGAGAACCAGAGGGAGAGAGAGAGGGAGAGAGAACCAGAGGGGGAGAGAACCAGAGGGAGAGAGAACCAGAGGGAGAGAACCAGAGGGGAGAGAACCAGAGGGGGGAGAGACCAGAGGGGAGAGAGACAGAGGGAGAACCAGAGGGGGGAGAGAACCAGAGGGGGAGAGAACCAGAGGGGGAGAGAACCAGAGGGGGAGAGAGAACCAGAGGGGGGAGAGAACCAGAGGGGAGAGAACCAGAGGGGGAGAGAACCAGAGGGGGAGAGAACCAGAGGGGGAGAGAGACCAGAGGGGAGAGAGACGAGGGGGAGAGAACCAGAGGGGGAGAGAACCAGAGGGGGAGAGAACCAGAGGGGGAGAGAACAGAGGGGGAGAGACAGAGGGGGAGAGAGAACCAGAGGGGAGAAACAAGGGAGAACCAGAGGGGGAGAGAACCAGAGGGGAGAGAGAACCAGAGGGGAGAGAGAACCAGAGGGGGGAGAGAACCAGAGGGGGAGAGAACCAGAGGGGAGAGAGAACCAGAGGGGGAG
>NC_140182.1:700731-759034 GCF_963971535.1 Notolepis coatsorum
AACAGAGGGGGAGAGTGAACAGAGGGGAGAGAGAACCAGAGGGGGGAGAGAACCAGAGGGGGAGAGAGAAGAAGGGGAGAGAGAACCAGAGGGGGAGAGAGAACCAGAGGGGGGAGAGAACCAGAGGGGGACGAGAGAACCAGAGGGGGAGAGAGAGAACCAGAGGGGGAGAGAGAACCAGAGGGGGAGAGAGAACCAGAGGGGGAGAGAACCAGAGGGGAGAGAGAACCAGAGGGGGAGAGAGAACCAGAGGGGAGAGAGAACCAGAGGGGGAGAGAACCAGAGGGGGAGAGAGAACAAGAGGGGAGAGAGAACCAGAGGGGGAGAGAGAACCAGAGGGGGGAGAGAACCAGAGGGGGAGAGAGAACCAGAGGGGGAGAGAGAACCAGAGGGGGAGAGAGAACCAGAGGGGGGAGAGAACCAGAGGGGGGAGAGAGAACCAGAGGGGGAGAGAGAACCAGAGGGGGAGAGAACCAGAGGGGGAGAGAGAACCAGAGGGGGAGAGAGAACCAGAGGGGGAGAGAACCAGAGGGGGAGAGAGAACCAGAGGGGGAGAGACAGAGGGGGAGAGAGAACCAGAGGGGGAGAGAACCAGAGGGGAGAGAACCAGAGGGGGAGAGAGAACCAGAGGGGGAGAGAGAACCAGAGGGGGAGAGAGAACCAGAGGGGGAGAGAGAACCAGAGGGGAGAGAGAGGGGAGAGAGAACCAGAGGGGGAGAGAACCAGAGGGGGGAGAGAGAACCAGAGGGGGAGAGAACCAGAGGGGGAGAGAACCAGAGGGGGGAGAGAACCAGAGGGGGAGAGAGAACCAGAGGGGGAGAGAGAACCAGAGGGGGAGAGAGAACCAGAGGGGGAGAGAGAACCAGAGGGGGGAGAGAGAACCAGAGGGGGAGAGAACCAGAGGGGGAGAGAACCAGAGGGGGAGAGAACCAGAGGGGGAGAGAGAACCAGAGGGGGAGAGAACCAGAGGGGGAGAGAGAACCAGAGGGGAGAGAGAGAGAGAGAACCAGAGGGGGAGAGAGAACCAGAGGGGGAGAGAACCAGAGGGGGAGAGAACCAGAGGGGGAGAGAGAACCAGAGGGGGAGAGAGAACCAGAGGGGGAGAGACCAGAGGGGGAGAGAGAACCAGAGGGGGAGAGAGAACCAGAGGGGAGAGAGAACCAGAGGGGGAGAGAGAACCAGAGGGGGAGAGAGAACCAGAGGGGGAGAGAACCAGAGGGGGAGAGAACCAGAGGGGGAGAGAGAACCAGAGGGGGAGAGAACCAGAGGGGGAGAGAACCAGAGGGGGAGAGAGAACCAGAGGGGGAGAGAGAACCAGAGGGGGAGAGAGAACCAGAGGGGGGAGAGAACCAGAGGGGGAGAGAGAACCAGAGGGGGAGAGAGAACCAGAGGGGGAGAGAGAACCAGAGGGGGAGAGAACCAGAGGGGGAGAGAGAACCAGAGGGGGGAGAGAACCAGAGGGGGAGAGAGAACCAGAGGGGGAGAGAGAACCAGAGGGGGAGAGAGAACCAGAGGGGAGAGAGAACCAGAGGGGGAGAGAGAACCAGAGGGGGAGAGAGAACCAGAGGGGGAGAGAGAACCAGAGGGGGAGAGAGAGGGGGAGAGAGAACCAGAGGGGGAGAGAGAACCAGAGGGGAGAGAGAACCAGAGGGGGAGAGAGAACCAGAGGGGAGAGAGAACCAGAGGGGGAGAGAGAACCAGAGGGGGAGAGAGAACCAGAGGGGGAGAGAGAACCAGAGGGGGAGAGAGAACCAGAGGGGGAGAGAACCAGAGGGGGAGAGAGAACCAGAGGGGGAGAGAACCAGAGGGGGAGAGAACCAGAGGGGGGAGAGAACCAGAGGGGGAGAGAGAACCAGAGGGGGAGAGAGAGGGGAGAGAGAACCAGAGGGGGAGAGAACCAGAGGGGGGAGAGAGAACCAGAGGGGGAGAGAGAACCAGAGGGGGGAGAGAACCAGAGGGGGAGAGAGAACCAGAGGGGAGAGAGAACCAGAGGGGGAGAGAACCAGAGGGGGAGAGAGAACCAGAGGGGGGAGAGAACCAGAGGGGGAGAGAGAACCAGAGGGGGAGAGAGAACCAGAGGGGGAGAGAACCAGAGGGGGAGAGAACCAGAGGGGGAGAGAGAACCAGAGGGGGAGAGAGAACCAGAGGGGGAGAGAGAACCAGAGGGGGAGAGAACCAGAGGGGGAGAGAGAACCAGAGGGGGAGAGAACCAGAGGGGGAGAGAGAACCAGAGGGGGAGAGAGGGGAGAGAGAACCAGAGGGGGAGAGAGAACCAGAGGGGAGAGAGAACCAGAGGGGGAGAGAACCAGAGGGGGAGAGAGAACCAGAGGGGGAGAGAGAACCAGAGGGGGAGAGAGGGGGAGAGAGAACCAGAGGGGGAGAGAGAACCAGAGGGGGAGAGAGAGGGGGAGAGAGAACCAGAGGGGGAGAGAGAACCAGAGGGGGAGGAGAGAACCAGAGGGGGAGAGAGAACCAGAGGGGGAGAGAGAACCAGAGGGGAGAGAGAACCAGAGGGGGAGAGAGAACCAGAGGGGGAGAGAACCAGAGGGGGAGAGAGAACCAGAGGGGAGAGAGAACCAGAGGGGGAGAGAGAACCAGAGGGGGAGAGAGAACCAGAGGGGGAGAGAACCAGAGGGGGAGAGAGAACCAGAGGGGGAGAGAGAACCAGAGGGGGAGAGAGAACCAGAGGGGGGGAGAGAACCAGAGGGGGGAGAGAGACCAGAGGGGGAGAGAGAACCAGAGGGGAGAGAGAACCAGAGGGGGAGAGAACCAGAGGGGGAGAGAGAACCAGAGGGGGAGAGAGAACCAGAGGGGGGAGAGAACCAGAGGGGGGAGAGAACCAGAGGGGGAGAGAGAACCAGAGGGGGGAGAGAACCAGAGGGGGAGAGAGAACCAGAGGGGGAGAGAGAAGGGGAGAGAGAACCAGAGGGGAGAGAACCAGAGGGGGAGAGAGAACCAGAGGGGGAGAGAGAACCAGAGGGGGAGAGAGAACCAGAGAGGGGAGAGAACCAGAGGGGGAGAGAGAACCAGAGGGGGAGAGAGAACCAGAGGGGGAAGAGAACCAGAGGGGGAGAGAGAACCAGAGGGGGAGAGAGAACCAGAGGGGGAGAGAACCAGAGGGGGAGAGAGAACCAGAGGGGGAGAGAACCAGAGGGGGGAGAGAACCAGAGGGGGAGAGAGAACCAGAGGGGAGAGAGAACCAGAGGGGGAGAGAGAACCAGAGAGGGGAGAGAACCAGAGGGGGAGAGAGAACCAGAGGGGGAGAGAGAACCAGAGGGGGAGAGAACCAGAGGGGGGAGAGAACCAGAGGGGGAGAGAGAACCAGAGGGGGAGAGAGAACCAGAGGGGGAGAGAACCAGAGGGGGAAAGAGAACCAGAGGGGGAGAGAGAACCAGAGGGGGGAGAGAACCAGAGGGGGAGAGAGAACCAGAGGGGGAGAGAGAACCAGAGGGGGAGAGAACCAGAGGGGGAGAGAGAACCAGAGGGGGGAGAGAACCAGAGGGGAGAGAGAACCAGAGGGGGAGAGAGAACCAGAGGGGGAAGAGAACCAGAGGGGGAGAGAACCAGAGGGGGAGAGAGAACCAGAGGGGGGAGAGAGAACCAGAGGGGGAGAGAGAACCAGAGGGGGAGAGAGAACCAGAGGGGGAGAGAACCAGAGGGGGAGAGAACCAGAGGGGGAGAGAGAACCAGAGGGGGGAGAGAACCAGAGGGGAGAGAAGAAAAGGGGAGATAGAACCAGAGGGGGAGAGAGAACCAGAGGGGGAGAGAGAACCAGAGGGGGAGAGAGAACCAGAGGGGGAGAGAACCAGAGGGGGAGAGAACCAGAGGGGGAGAGAGAACCAGAGGGGGGAGAGAACCAGAGGGGGAGAGAGAACCAGAGGGGGAGAGAGAAGAGAACCAGAGGGGGAGAGAACCAGAGCGGGAGAGAACCAGAGGGGGAGAGAGAACCAGAGGGGGGAGAGAGAACCAGAGGGGGAGAGAGAACCAGAGGGGGAGAGAGAACCAGAGGGGGAGAGAACCAGAGGGGGAGAGAGAACCAGAGGGGGGAGAGAACCAGAGGGGAGAGAGAACCAGAGGGGGAGAGAGAACCAGAGGGGGAGAGAACCAGAGGGGGAGAGAGAACCAGAGGGGGAGAGAACCAGAGGGGGAGAGAGAACCAGAGGGGGGAGAGAACCAGAGGGGGAGAGAGAACCAGAGGGGGAGAGAGAACCAGAGGGGGAGAGAGAACCAGAGGGGGAGAGAGAACCAGAGGGGGAGAGAACCAGAGGGGGGAGAGAACCAGAGGGGGAGAGAGAACCAGAGGGGGGAGAGAACCAGAGGGGGAGAGGGAAGAAAAGGGGAGATAGAACCAGAGGGGGAGAGAGAACCAGAGGGGGAGAGAGAACCAGAGGGGGAGAGAGAACCAGAGGGGGAGAGAGAACCAGAGGGGGAGAGAACCAGAGGGGGAGAGAACCAGCCGGGGAGAGAGAACCAGAGGGGGGAGAGAACCAGAGGGGGAGAGAGAACCAGAGGGGGAGAGAGAGAGAACCAGAGGGGAGAGAACCAGAGCGGGAGAGAACCAGAGGGGAGAGAGAACCAGAGGGGGGAGAGAACCAGAGGGGGAGAGAGAGAAAAGGGGAGATAGAACCAGAGGGGGAGAGAGAACCAGAGGGGGAGAGAACCAGAGGGGAGAGAGAACCAGAGGGGAGAGAGAGAGGGGGAGAGAGAACCAGAGGGGAGAGAGAACCAGAGGGGGAGAGAGAACCAGAGGGGGAGAGAGAACCAGAGGGGGAGAGAGAGGGGGAGAGAACCAGAGGGGGAGAGAGAACCAGAGGGGGAGAGAGAACCAGAGGGGGGAGAGAACCAGAGGGGGAGAGAGAACCAGAGGGGGAGAGAGAACCAGAGGGGGAGAGAGAACCAGAGGGGGAGAGAAGAAAAGGGGAGAGAGAACCAGAGGGGGGAGAGAACCAGAGGGGGAGAGAAGAAAAGGGGAGAGAGAACCAGAGGGGGAGAGAGAACCAGAGGGGGAGAGAGAACCAGAGGGGGAGAGAGAACCAGAGGGGGAGAGAGAACCAGAGGGGGAGAGAGAACCAGAGGGGGAGAGAGAACCAGAGGGGGGAGAGAACCAGAGGGGGAGAGAGAGGGGGAGAGAGAACCAGAGGGGGAGAGAACCAGAGGGGAGAGAGAAGAAAAGGGGAGATAGAACCAGAGGGGGAGAGAGAACCAGAGGGGGAGAGAGAACCAGAGGGGAGAGAGAACCAGAGGGGGGAGAGAACCAGAGGGGGAGAGAGAGGGGGAGAGAGAACCAGAGGGGGAGAGAACCAGAGGGGAGAGAGAACCAGAGGGGGAGAGAGAACCAGAGGGGGAGAGAGAACCAGAGGGGAGAGAGAAGAAAAGGGGAGAGAGAACCAGAGGGGGAGAGAGAACCAGAGGGGAGAGAGAACCAGAGGGGAGAGAGAAGAAAAGGGGAGAGAGAACCAGAGGGGGAGAGAGAACCAGAGGGGGAGAGAGAACCAGAGGGGAGAGAGAACCAGAGGGGGAGAGAGAAGAAAAGGGGAGAGAGAACCAGAGGGGGGAGAGAACCAGAGGGGGGAGAGAGAACCAGAGGGGGAGAGAACCAGAGGGGGAGAGAGAACCAGAGGGGGAGAGAACCAGAGGGGAGAGAGAGAGGGGGAGAGAGAACCAGAGGGGGAGAGAGAACCAGAGGGGGGAGAGAAGAAAAGGGGAGAGAGAACCAGAGGGGGAGAGAGAACCAGAGGGGGAGAGAGAACCAGAGGGGGGAGAGAACCAGAGGGGGAGAGAGAACCAGAGGGGGAGAGAACCAGAGGGGGAGAGAACCAGAGGGGGAGAGAGAACCAGAGGGGAGAGAGAACCAGAGGGGGAGAGAGAAGAAAAGGGGGGAGAGAGAACCAGAGGGGGAGAGAGAACCAGAGGGGGGAGAGAACCAGAGGGGGGGAGAGAACCAGAGGGGGAGAGAGAAGAAAAGGGGAGAGAGAACCAGAGGGGGAGAGAGAACCAGAGGGGGAGAGAAGAAAAGGGGAGAGAACCAGAGGGGGAGAGAACCAGAGGGGGAGAGAGAACCAGAGGGGGAGAGAGAACCAGAGGGGGAGAGAACCAGAGGGGGAGAGAGAAGAAAAGGGGAGAGAGAACCAGAGGGGGAGAGAGAACCAGAGGGGGAGAGAGAACCAGAGGGGGAGAGAGAAGAAAAGGGGAGAGAGAACCAGAGGGGGAGAGAGAACCAGAGGGGGGAGAGAACCAGAGGGGAGAGAGAACCAGAGGGGAGAGAGAAGAAAAGGGGAGAGAGAACCAGAGGGGGGAGAGAACCAGAGGGGGGAGAGAGAACCAGAGGGGGAGAGAACCAGAGGGGGAGAGAGAACCAGAGGGGGAGAGAACCAGAGGGGAGAGAGAGAGGGGAGAGAGAACCAGAGGGGGAGAGAGAACCAGAGGGGGGAGAGAAGAAAAGGGGAGAGAGAACCAGAGGGGAGAGAGAACCAGAGGGGAGAGAGAACCAGAGGGGGGAGAGAACCAGAGGGGGAGAGAGAACCAGAGGGGGGAGAGAACCAGAGGGGGAGAGAACCAGAGGGGGAGAGAGAACCAGAGGGGAGAGAGAACCAGAGGGGGAGAGAGAAAAGGGGGGAGAGAGAACCAGAGGGGGAGAGAGAACCAGAGGGGGGAGAGAACCAGAGGGGGGAGAGAACCAGAGGGGGGAGAGAGAACCAGAGGGGGAGAGAGAACCAGAGGGGGAGAGAACCAGAGGGGGGAGAGAACCAGAGGGGGGAGAGAGAACCAGAGGGGGAGAGAGAACCAGAGGGGGGAGAGAACCAGAGGGGGAGAGAGAACCAGAGGGGGGAGAGAACCAGAGGGGGAGAGAGAACCAGAGGGGGAGAGAACCAGAGGGGAGAGAGAACCAGAGGGGGAGAGAACCAGAGGGGGAGAGAGAACCAGAGGGGGGAGAGAGAACCAGAGGGGGGAGAGAACCAGAGGGGGAGAGAGAAGAAAAGGGGGGAGAGAGAACCAGAGGGGGAGAGAGAACCAGAGGGGGGAGAGAACCAGAGGGGGAGAGAACCAGAGGGGGAGAGAGAACCAGAGGGGGAGAGAGAACCAGAGGGGGGAGAGAACCAGAGGGGGGAGAGAACCAGAGGGGGGAGAGAACCAGAGGGGGGAGAGAGAACCAGAGGGGGAGAGAACCAGAGGGGGAGAGAACCAGAGGGGGGAGAGAACCAGAGGGGGGAGAGAGAACCAGAGGGGGAGAGAACCAGAGGGGGAGAGAGAACCAGAGGGGGGAGAGAAGAAAAGGGGAGAGAGAACCAGAGGGGGGAGAGAAGAAAAGGGGGAGAGAACCAGAGGGGGAGAGAACCAGAGGGGGAGAGAACCAGAGGGGGAGAGAGAACCAGAGGGGGGAGAGAGAACCAGAGGGGGAGAGAGAACCAGAGGGGGAGAGAACCAGAGGGGGAGAGAGAACCAGAGGGGGAGAGAGAACCAGAGGGGGAGAGAGAGGGGGAGAGAACCAGAGGGGGAGAGAGAACCAGAGGGGGAGAGAGAGGGGGAGAGAGAGGGGGAGAGAGAACCAGAGGGGGAGAGAGAGGGGGAGAGAGAGGGGGAGAGAGAACCAGAGGGGGGAGAGAACCAGAGGGGGAGAGAGAACCAGAGGGGGAGAGAGAACCAGAGGGGGAGAGAGAGGGGGAGAGAGAACCAGAGGGGGAGAGAGAACCAGAGGGGGAGAGAGAACCAGAGGGGGAGAGAGAACCAGAGGGGGAGAGAGAGGGGGAGAGAGAACCAGAGGGGGGAGAGAGAACCAGAGGGGGGAGAGAGAACCAGAGGGGGAGAGAGAACCAGAGGGGGAGAGAGAAGAAAAGGGGGAGAGAACCAGAGGGGGGAGAGAACCAGGGGGGAGAGAGAAGAAAAGGGGGAGAGAGAAGAAAAGGGGGAGAGAACCAGAGGGGGGAGAGAGAACCAGAGGGGGGAGAGAACCAGAGGGGAGAGAGAAGAAAAGGGGAGATGCACAGATCAGAAAGGTCTTTATTGCCAAGTATACTTTTCACATGCAAGACATTTGCTTTGGATGTTACTGGTGCGACATTAGCGGACTAATAACAATAAAGTGGTGGAGTAAAATAAAATGAAATATGAGCTAAGTTAAGCACAATAGAATAATATATTTATGAATAAAATATAGGGCAGGGCTGTACGACTGTAAGAGGTTCTGATTCAGAATGCCTTGTTGATGCATCCAGTCAAATGAACCCATCAATGCATACTTTTATTGTCAAAAGTATGCATAATGTTATCGCATAATTCCACGACAAGAGATATGCAATGTTATCTCTTGGGGGGGGGGGGGGGGGGGGGGGATTGGACAATATCGGTATATCTGATATTGGTAAAAAAAAAAAAAAAATGCCAATATCGAACATCCCTAGTTTTAAGCCATAAATATTGGATCCGATTTGCTTTTCAATAAAAAACAGCATTTAAAAGTGAATTGTATCCTTTTAAATTCCCTTTTAACCCTTTCACTGCCACATGACAGCCGGTTAACCCTTTCACTGTGACAATACAGAAGGTTAGCCCTTTACTATCACACAACCGACGGCGATGCTCCATCATTAGCATCATTAGCTCCGCAGGGTTAAAATGGAAAATAGTGCTTAGAAAAGTACTTGAAATTCCTTGAATTTCATTTTGCAATGTCTGTGGGAAACCGGAGTATGTAACCTGTATGTAACCTGTATGTAACCTGTATGTAACATGTATGTAACATGTATGTAACCTGTATGTAACATGTATGTAACATGTATGTAACATGTATGTAACCTGTATGTAACATGTATGTAACATGTATGTAACATGTATGTAACATGTATGTAACATGTATGTAACCTGTATGTAACATGTATTGTAACATGTATGTAACCTGTATGTAACATGTATGTAGCATGTATGTAACATGTATGTAACATGTATGTAAACCTACATGTAACATGTATGTAACGTGTATGTAACGTGTATGTAACCTGTATGTAACATGTATGTAACATGTATGTAACCTGTATGTAACCTGTATGTAACATGTATGTAACATGTATGTAACCTGTATGTAACCTGTATGTAACCTGTATGTAACCTGTATGTAACATGTATGTAACATGTATGTAACATGTATGTAACATGTATGTAACCTGTATGCAACATGTTTATGTAACATGTATGTAACATGTATGTAACATGTATGTAACATATGTGTAACATGTATGTAACCTGTATGTAACCTGTATGTAACATGTATGTAACATGTATGTAACCTGTATGTAACATGTATGTAACCTGTATGTAACCTGTATGTAACCTGTATGTAACCTGTATGTAACATGTATGTAACCTGTATGTAACATGTATGTAACCTGTATGTAACCTGTATGTAACATGTATGAACCCTGTATGTAACATGTATGTAACATGTATGTAACCTGTATGTAACATGTATGTAACCTGTATGAACCCTGTATGTAACCTGTATGTAACATGTATGTAACCTGTATGTAACATGTATGTAACCTGTATGAACCCTGTATGTAACCTGTATGTAACCTGTATGTAACATGTATGTAACATGTATGTAACCTGTAGCCCGGCCCTGGGCAGGTGTTGCTTCATCTGCACATGTTTTAAACAGAACACCACCTGGACCTGTGTGGCCCCGCCCCTTTTCCTGCTCTTCCATTCAATATCAGGCTTTGGGGTTAGTGCGCCATCTGGTGGTTAAGAAGATACATGTTTTATTTCACACTGATAAAATCATTGCTTTGATGCCCTCTGGATTTAAATTGAAATGGGTTTTTAATCCGAGCGTTCTCTCGATTAGGCCCTCTTTTAGGTTGTGTCATTAACGGGAACACGGAGCTTGATTGTCATGTCAGCGCTCGCCACCTGTCAGTGGTTCTAACAGAACACGGGCTATTTTCAGTGTGTCCGTGTTGAAAGCTTTGATTGAGAATGATGTAGCCTAATTATTACATCACTCAATTAAACCTGTTTCAACCCAATCTGGGTTTTAAGATGAGATGAGATATATCTTTATTGATCCCCTTGGAGAAATTGCATTGTTGGATATGATTTAACGCTCTTCCAGAACCCCATACAGCCATCTGTAGGGACATTACTGAAACCTGACGATGATGAACACGTTACTGAAACCTGACAACGATGAACACGTTACTGAAACCTGACGATGATGAACACGTTACTGAAACCTGACAATGATGAACACGTTACTGAAACCTATGACAATGATGAACACGCATTCCATCCTTTCGTTCAAACTTCTTCTGAATGAAATAACGGTGACATTTAATTTAGCTGGTTTCATTTTCTCCCCCATATGGACCTCGTGTTGCAAACCAGTGATTGTATGAATCCATTTGGTCCGCTTGTATCGCTGGGGGGGCGGCCGTGGCTCAGGAGGTAGAGCGGTCGTCTGGTAATCCTGAGTGTAACGGAGGTACCGCAGTCTATCCACAGTCACGAGGTACAGTAAGTGAAGTGACTGTGGATGTTAAGCGGTACTGCAAGTAAACTCACTCCCCAGAGGCATCCAGACCCAGTACTTAGAAGTGGATTCACCTCTTGGTACAGTGGTCTGTGATGCCGCCCGCGACGCGGGAGACCGGGGTTCAACTCCCACTCAGGGCGATCCCTTAACAGGGGTTGAATCGACAAAACGCAACGCAGTTAAGATCACACCGGCTACATGAGGTTCCCGGTTCGATTCCCACTCCTCCCGGGCAGCATGTCGAAGTGTCCTTGAGCAAGACACTTAACCCCTAATTGCTCCTGATGAGCAGCTTGGCACCTTGCATGGTCGCCTCCGCCGTCGGTGTGTGAATGAACGGGTAAAATGTGAGGAACAAATTGTAAAGCGCTTTGGATAAAAGCTGTTATATAAATGCAGCCATTTACCATTTTGGACTAAATGTTAAATGCGAGGCCCTGCGAGGATGTTAAGGGGAGGATGAATAAGCATTCATGTGTTGACAGGCCACCGGCTCCTTGAAAAGACTCCAAGGGTGCCGTGATGAAGACACACTGACGTTTGGCTCGGGGGGGATGAGGACTCCTTGGTTGTGGGAGACGGATGTTATTCCCCCGAGCGTGGGCAGCTTCTGGGCAACATCACGTTTTTACCACCGATACAGATTCCTAGATGCCGAGTACCGACCCAATCCAGTCGTTTTACCAAACGGTAGAGACTTAGCCCCTTAAGCTTACCCCACATTTAGCATAAAAAACGCCTGACGATTGCATACCCAAAGTTATTTGCGTTATTCTTTTCTTATAGCACATGCATGAGTCTGGTCTATTTTGAAAGAGGCTCTTCTGATTTTTTTTTTTTTTTTTATTATTATCTTTTTCTCCCTCCATTTTCCTCCGATTTTCTCCCATCCCAATGTTAGTCGTTATGCCAATTCCCAATCCCTTCCTGGTCGCTGCGCACTTACCCCCCACAGTCGGATCATCTGGGAGAGTGGAGGCTATCACGTGCTTCCTCCGACACACGTCCAGCCAATCAACAGCTTCTTTTCACCTGGCAGCGCGGATTCTCATTGAGAGGGCGTAGCGTGTGGAAGGATCACACTACCCCCCTTAGATCCTATCCGCGCTGAGCAGGCGCCCCGACCGAACTGTAGGAGTCGCTGTTTACAACGACCAGGACCCACCCCGCCAGCTTCTCCCACCCTCTAATACAGCCAATTGTATTAGTGTGAACGGCCAGCCAAGCTGGTGACAACCCCGGAGCTGTGAGCTGGATTCGAACAGGCGAATCCAGCTCATAGCTCCGGGGTTGGTGACGAACGCAATCTCCGCTCGGCCACCTAACCGCCAATTCTGAGGTTTCTTAAACAATAAGAAGAATCACTTTGAGTGCTAATGTAATAGAGAAACAGAGGTTTGAACACACTGAAATAAAATATTTGCTCCTTACCTTTGTGTTGACTTGTTGCCAGATTCCTGTGTTTGAGAGCTAGGAGCTGGAAAACATAACGGTTCCATAGACTGAAGACTTATACAGGTCCAAAGTTTATAAAAATGAGTGTCTATCCTCTTAGAACATTCCTTTGGGGGTCGATGACACAAAACCGGTTGAGATGTAAATCCATTTGACCCATTAGAGACGTGACGTCCTTCTGTATAGACTGTCGATAACGCAGATAATCAAGTGGCTTTGCTTTGATTTCTGACACGTTACACACAGTGGTGGAAGAGGTCAACGTAGAAATACCCAGATGAATGACTACTCTGTCCTCCATTCAAATTCTACTTAAGTAAAAGTATTGCTATTGAATGTACTTAAAAGAGGTGGGACCAAGTCATTGTTTTGCAAGTCACAAGTCAGTCTCAAGTCTTGGTACTCAAGTCCCAAGTCAAGACAGGCAAGTCTCAAGTCAACACAGGCAAGTCTCGAGTCAAGTCCCAAGTCAAGACTGACAAGTCCCAAGTCGAGTCCCAAGTCCTAACCTTTGAGTTTCGAGTCCTAAACAAGTCATAATACACGCTTCACCAAAGAAATTCATTATCAACTTGTTGGCAAAACATAATCTAATTACTTGGCGGGGGCAGGTATGTTGTGTATGTCATATATGATATATCTGTTATGATGAATTGAAAATGGGGGACCCTGATGTAAACAAGACGAAAGTCTTTCTCTGGTCTGCATCCCCTTAACAATTGTGTGTATTGAGCTGTACTGTATTGTACCCATTCTGCAATCTGTTAAATAAAGTTTTCAATCAATCAATTAAATTCAGAGTCAGAGTGACCTGTCCACACTGGACGCATTGCAAGCATTATCGGGGACGATGGGGTGGAAGGCATTCCGCGCACCACAGACACTGATGCGTATGTCGTGGCCAACAGATGGAAGGTAATAATATAATATACACTTAATTTGTATTTTTTTTTTTATTATTATTTTTTAAACAAACACATAAACAAACATGACAACACATGATTAGATATACAAGCATTGTTAACAGTGCACATCAATTAAATCACCGTTTAGATAAATGTCTTATACAAGATATACCCCTAATACCTGCTATCTATTCCCCTATACACATATGCTCTTGCTCGCACCCCCCACCCTGGACCCCCCAATGGATAATCCATCTCCGGATCTCCTCTCTGGTAAACAAGAATACCCTGAAGACTCTGGCAGGAGCACTCATTCAGGGGTACTACGACTATGCTTGCACCTCATGGTACCAAAGCACCTCAAAGGCGCTAAAAACAAAATTACAAACATCTCAAAACGAACTGGTCAGACTACTGCTTGACCTTACTCCTAGAACCCACCTCACCCCTGCCCACTTTGACAACCTAGGATGGCTTAGAGTAGACGACAGAGTACAGCAACTTGCAATGGGCCTGGTCTACAAGATACACTACACGACCAAGGTACCCATGTACATGTCAAAATACTTCCCAAAGGTCAGTGAATACCACGATCACAACACCAGAGGGAGCTCCACAAATCATGTTAAACCCAGATTCGGCTCAAATAAGGGACTAAACACGTTTCGCAATTATGCCACATCAATGTGGAACGCCCTACCCAAAGCTGTAAAGGAATGTGGATCACTACCCACTTTCAAAACCTCTCTCAAGGGACACCTACGGGAGACTGCAATTCAACACTGGCCCCTGTAAATATCCTAACCCAACCCCCTCCAATGTACAGTAATTTACCTAGTATGGTTTTGTCAATAGTCCAATGTACAATTTTGTATGTTTGTACAGTGTCTCCCCCCCCCCCCCCCCCTCAATGTACAGTTTTGCTTGTATATACAGTGTGCCCCCCCCCCCCCCCCCCAACCACCTCCAATGTAGATTACCCAGTATGGTTGTCAATATCCCAGTGTACCCAACCCCCCCCCACCCAACCTCCTCCAATGTACAGTTTCTACGTCAAATGTATATACTCCCTTTTCCTGACTCCTTCTGTATCACAAACAGTACTGTATTTGCAAATCTGGTATGTCATAAATGTATAGATGTAGCAGTACTGACTATCTGTATGTCATGTATGTCATATATGTCCTGATGAATTGAAAATGGGGGACCCTGATGTAAACAAGACGAAAGTCTTTCTCTGGTCTGCATCCCCTTAACAATTGTGTGTATTGAGCTGTACTGTATTGTACCCATTCTGCAATCTGTTAATAAAGTTTTCAATCAATTCAATCAATCAATCAATCCATTATCATTCGCTCCTAACCAGACACTACCATTATATGCTAGCTTTTATTCTCTCCACCACTTCTAACCACATTGCAATTTTGGTTTCATTGACACCTAAAATTCTTGTTGTAGATATTTCTAGATAAATCACATCGAGATAGGTAAGAACCCATACCTTTCGGCAAATTTTTTCCGGTTGAAACCATCGTGATGCTATCAGCTTTTTAGCCGCTGTGAGACCAGATACAACTAGTCTCTTTAGCTGTATAGGGGCTGCAAACTGAAAAACATCATTCAACAGCAATACAGAGGGGTGTACAGGTATGTTCAGAAATAAGAAATTTTGCTGGGACACTTCTTTTCAGAATATCTTAACTGGTGGGCAATCCCAATACATGTGCATAAATGTACCCTCATCCCCATTTGTACATAAGGAACATCTGGAATCTTGTTTAAGTCCCATTCTGTTCAATCTTATAGGAGTCAGGTATGTCCTATGAATATAATTAAGATTAATTTGTTGATGGTCCGGGTTACGTGATGCAATTTGAACGTTTGCCCAGACTTCTTGCCAATCAAAATGTATTTCCAAGTCTGGTATATCCCTCCTCCAGACTGAGTCTAGGGGGAGGACTCCATACGAGGACGTTAGTAAGTGATGATAAAAATCAGATACAAAGCCTCTCGATGTCTCCCTTTCATTGAAGAATTTGTGATATCTGTGATGCTCAATTGGTATCCTTAATGGGACTCCATGAGCCTTCAAACAAACCAATAACTGTGCGTAAAAATAATATGTGGAACTGGTGAGATACATTTTTTTATGTATGTCTTGATAGCTACAAAAACCCAGTTTGTTGAAAACATCTCCTAATGTGTGTATGCCCTGCTTTTCCCATTTAGGGTATCTTATAGGTCGTTTTCCAATCAGGAGTGCATTGTTATTAAATAGGGGAGTATGACTGTGCCATTTATGTTGGTTAGAATATTTTTTTTGTGTTTCACGCCATATCCGGATCACATGAGTAATAAGGGGGCCAAATTTCAATTTGCATTGCTTAATTGATAATATTATATTATACTATACATATGGTGTATACTATGTCCTGCAGTCTATGTGGTGCTACTACAGTTTCTTCTAAGTTTCTCCAGGATACAGATGCTTGGGAATCAAACCAGGTTGTCAGCTTTAAAATAGTGGTAAAAGTCTGGAAATGCCATACCTCCGTCGGCTTTGTTTCTCTGTGCGGTGGATCTTTTTATATGTGGAGGTTTGTTATTCCAAATACATTTGTATGCGGTGGAGTGTAATTTTTTCCAGTAACCATCCATTTTAAATGAATTATTATCTTTATTTCATTGTCTTATTTTTCTTTATTTCTATAAATTTTACTTAAATATTTTATTATAATTTGTATCATTGTTTTATGTCGTTTTTTTTATCATTTTATGTTATTTTTTAATGTCAACATATTATTTAAATTATTCAAATGGAACTCAAACATGTTCCGTTGTGATGTCACCAGTGTTGGGCAAGTTACTTTTAAAAAGTAACTAGTTACAGTTACTAGTTACTTCTTCCAAAAAGTAACTAAATTACTTACTCAGTTACAAATTATAAAAGTAACTAGTTACTTCAGAAAGTAACTATTGCGTTACTTTCAAGTAAATGTTTTACATAAACAACATACACAAATCTAAACTATTTTAATGTTGCTGTGGGACAAAGTGAGACTAGCCTCCAATCAAATGCCATGTATGTAGATATTATAATTACTATGTTTATATAGTGGATCATACAAATACAAACGCAATAGATGTTTTGGAACTTTTGATATGTATATTGCCCCTCAACAGGCCACAACTGGGCAACATTAAATACGAGATTACTCGTTACTGAAAAAACTAACGCCGTTAGTAACGCCATTAATAATAACTAGATGTCACAGTATGATGTCATAATCAAACATTCTAGAACATTTGTGATGTCACAGTATGAGTCATAATCAAACATTCTAGAACATTTGTGATGTCACAGTATGATGTCATAATAGAACATTCTAGAACATTTGTGATGTTACAGTATGATGTCATAATAGCACATTCTAGAACATTTGTGATGTCACAGTATGGATGTCATAATAGAACATTCTAGAACATTTGTGATGTCACAGTATGATGTCAAACCAAACATTCTAGAACATTTGTGATGTCACAGTATGATGTCATAATCAATCATTCTAGAACATTTGTGATGTCACAGTATGATGTCATAATCAAACAATCTAGAACATTTGTGATGTCACAGTATGATGTCATAATAGCACATTCTAGAACATTTGTGATGTCACAGTATGATGTCATAATCAAACATTCTAGAACATTTGGTACAGTATATATTCAACAATTCTCTCAGAAGATATCAGATCTCAGAAGACAAGTGAAGATCTCACTTGTTGTTTCCGGCTAGTTGGCTGTAAGCTTGAATATATTTTGTAGATACAATTTAAAATCCCCACATGGTAAAGGAAACAATGTCCTGTACAATCCTTAATGAGCTGCCTCTGGAGGGAAGGTTCTGTGATGTGGTTATTAAAGTCAACAGCACTGAGTTGAATGCCCACAAGGCCCTCCTGTGTGACTGCAGTGACTATTTCAGGTAAGTTTAGCTTGGTTCAGGTTAGCTTGGTTCAGGTTAGCTTGGTTAGTAAACAGATACCATACTGTACTTTTACTGTAAACAGATACTATACTTCTACTGTAAACAGATACTATACTGTGTCTACTGTAAAAAATATACTATACTGTACTTCTACTGTAAAATATACTATACTGTAATTATACTGTAAACAGATACTATACTGGAATTCTACTGTAAACAGATATTATACTGTACTTCTACTGTAAACAGATACTATACTGTACTTCGAATGTAAAAATATACTATACTGTATTTCTACTGTAAAAAGATAATATACTGTACTTCGACTGTACACGGATACTATACTGTACTTCTACTGTAAACAGATACTATACTGTACTTGGAATGTAAAAATATACTATACTGTACTTCTACTGTACACATATACTGTACTTCTACTGTAAACCGATACTATACTGTGCGTCTACTGTAAACCGATACTATACTGTACTTCTACTGTAAACAGATACTATACTGCACTTCTACTGTAAACAGATAATATACTGTACTACTGTAAACAGATACTATACTGTACTTCTACTGTAAACAGATACTATACTTCTACTGTGCTAAGACCCTATACTTCTACAGTGAAAATATATTAGTACTAGGGCTGTCCCCGACTAAGGATTTGGATAGTCGACTATGATTGGCCAAAATTTGCCATTAGTCGACTATTAGTCGACAAAAAATAAAAAAATAAATAAAAGTATAATATATATATATTTTTTATTTTATCATTCCATTTGGGCTGTGGGGGGTGCTTAATGTCTGAAGGAGTCGACTGAAGGCTTCTTGTCCTCTGCAAAAGCATGCAATTGGTCCACTGATGGATACATCTTGATATTTGTCTAGTCTAGTGTGTTCATTAGATGGGTGAAATCATCTTTCAGTGCCTCTGTGCCTGTTTTCTTAGGCAGTTGGCCTCTGGTATGCGTGCCATTAGTGTTAGCCACGCTTCTAAGAGGTTGGCAGTCGACTACGGCTCCTTTCGACCGATTAGTCGACTATTCGACTAATAGGGGTCAGCCCTAATTACTACACAGGACAGAATGTTGCTTACTGTTTACTCATCAGATACCTCTGTACTCTGCGTCCCACAGAGCCCTCTTCACTCGCTGGAGCGACTCAGAGAAAGCAGTCTACACTATCCCTGGGGTGTCCCTGGGTATGATGCAGCTCATCATAGAGTACTCCTACACACGCTTTGTGCTGGTGACAGCAGATAACGTGAAAGAGCTTCTGGTGGCTGCAGACCAGCTTCGCTTCACTGGCATAGTAGGAGCGTGCTCTGACTTCCTAGAAGGCCAGCTGTCTCTGGAAAACTGTGTCGGCATCTGGAGGTTTACGGACATCTACTGCTGCCCTGACCTGAGGCGCAAGGCCCATCTCTGCATCGTGTGCCACTTTGAGGAGATGTTGCACGTCTCACAGGAGTTTGTGGAGCTGTCCCCGCAGCAACTGGTGGACATCATCGAGAGGGATGACCTCAACGTGAAGAGCGAGGAGACGGTGTTCGAGGCCGTCCTCCGTTGGATCGACCACTCCCGTGAGGAGCGTAAAACTCACATCACTTTGCTGCTGCCCAAGGTAACTAATTGTATTACGGATACACATGGTTGCTAGTGCCTGAGCCACATTTATTTTTTATTTTATTTTTATTATTTTACTTTTTCTTGTTTGTCTGTCTCTTGTCAAGGTCATTATGATTCATGTTACTGTTATTATTGTTGTCGTCCCTGTTGTCATTATTATTATTATTATTATTATTATTATTATTATTATTATTATTATTATTATTATTATTATTATACTGTTATGTTCTGTTTTATGTATGGAAAGAAAAGAAAAGAAAAACATTTATAAAAAAAAAAAAAAAAAAATTACTGTGCATTACATTAAAACAACACTAGGTTCCCTAGTACAGTGGTTCTCAAACATTTGGGTCCAAACTGTTCCCTAGCAACAGAAACCGTCTACAACCGATGTCTAAGTTGTACCCGCTGTCTGCTTGTCTCTTCCCAGGTTCGCATGGGCTTGATGAGGCCTGACTACTTGCTGAACAACGTCCAGAACAACCCTGTGGTGAGGGACAGCCACGACTGCAGGCCCCTCATCCTCAGCGTCCTGAACCCCCCTGGCTCCGACAGGCTCCCAAACCCCCTGACCCGCCCACGCCGGCCCCAGGAGGTCCTATTGGCCATCGGAAGACGCAGTGGCGGCATCCTGACCATGGAGGCTTACGATATCCGAGCCGATGGATGGATGGACGTGAGCGTTGAGGGGGAGAGTCGCCGGGGAGGCCACAACACCGCTTATCTCCACGGTCTGGTCTACTGCGTCGGTGGCCAGGACGCCGTACAGCCTCTCAGCAGTGTGCGCAGGTTCAACCCTGTCACTCGCAGCTGGCTGCAGGCGGCTCCCATGCACTCACGCCGCAGTGAGCTCAGCGTGGTCGCGTTGGACGGCTGTATCTACGCCATGGGAGGGTGGGACGGACGCATGGTACTGAACACCGCCGAGCGCTACGAGCCTGAAACCAACCAGTGGACAGTGATCTCACCCATGTTGGAGCGCAGGTGGCAGGCCGGGGCAGCATCCCTCCAGGGCAAGGTGGGTGGTACTGAGGGACACAGGGTGCTAGATGAACACAAGGAACGTTAGATCAGAAATCATAAATGTCTTTATTTATTTATATAAGTAAGCTTGCACATACAAAAGATGTGTCTGGGTCCTTTGGTGCATCAACATTAACAGACAATTAAAGTAGAATGAAATCAAATGGAATATATAAACTAAATTAGAATATTCTTTCTTATTACAGGTTTACATCTGTGGTGGCTGGAACTGGACGGAGGATCTGCTCACAGCTGAGTGCTACAGCCCAGACACCGACCAGTGGACTCTGATCGCCCCCATGAGCAGCAGGCGTTGGGCAGTGGGAGTCGCTGCATACGGAGCACAAGTCTATGCGGTAGGTGCACACGGAGACAAATGCTTTATACTAGATATTTCTATAGATATGTATCATTTCACTTGCAATGCTGCTGTGATGCCCTCATTTCCCTAAATGGATTAATACAGTGTCTGCCTGCCTGAGCCACACACTAAAACATTCCTCTCATGTGTCCTGTCCTCAGGTGGGAGGGTGGTACCGTGGACACGCCCTGCGTAGCGCGGAGGCCTACAGCCCCTTGACTGACTCCTGGAGCGCCCTGCCCGACATGCTCACCCCCCGCGGCTTCTTTGGCATCGCGGTGCTGGACGACCTGCTCTTCGTGGTCGGAGGCTACAATGACTTCAGCACCATCACCAACGTGGAGCGCTACGACCAGAGCAGCGACAAGTGGACTGTAGCCAAGGACATGAAGATCCCGCGCAGTTACCTAAGCTGCTGCATAATGCATGGCCTGCCATTTTACATGAGCCAGTACGCCGCTCCCCGTGGAGGAGGAGGAGGAGGAAGAAGAGGAAGAAGAGGAAGAGGAGGAGGAAGAGGAGGAGGAAGAGGAGGAGGAAGAGGAGGAAGAGGAGGAGGAGGAAGAGGAGGAGGAAGAGGAAGAGGAGGAGGAGGCAGCAGGAGATCCATCTAAGAACCTTACACATTTATTAGACCAAAAGAAATCCTAAGAAATTAATAAATTACTATCAGCCAAAGGTGGTGCATTTCTTTCTTCTAGTAATTCAGACAATATCGGTTTTTAGTTTGTGTACCCGTCGGGCTATATGTGTGCATGTGCCTGCTCGCTGTGCCCTTGAGCAAGGCACCTCAGCTTTAACCGCTTCAGTGTTAGCTGCTCAGGGGCCAGTAGTAGAGTGCCTGACCATAGTGTCTTTATACCTGTATCACTGGACATATAAATGCATATTAAATCAAATCAAATTGATTTGTAAAGCCCGAAATCACAAGTTAATGTCCCCATGGGCCGGACAAGTCTTCTTTAAACTATTCAAGAAGAAACATCCAAATAAATCAAGTACAAAAAACCCACCATGAAATCCAAAATAAATGTAAAGTAATAAATGCAACGCTCCCAGACATACCCCAGCGAAGGTAAGGAAAAACCTATAGCAATAGGAAAAAAGCACCACAGGCGATGTGGAGGATAGAAACCTTAGAAGGGCCGTTCAAGGGGGGATCCCCCTTCTTGGATGTCGGTGATAATAGTGTTGCTATGGATGGGTGGAGAATAAAACAGGCAAATAGTTGGTATGTATGTACATATACGTGTAATAAAACACAAATATGTGCATGCAATAGCAACTGGGGTACATAAGAACATTTTTGAAACATTAAAATATATTACAACTCATACATGTGATTAGCATTACTGTATACTCAGTAGAACAAATGTATATATCTTATACCCAGCTTAATCACTATATTAATATTACTATTGCACTTTACTGTTACATTTGCACTCGGGTTGGATGCCCCACTTATTTTCATTGTAATGTACTTATGCTGTATGATGACAATACATTTCAATGTAATCTAATCTAACTGGTACTATGACCTGAATGATGGTCCTAGAGGTCAGTGATTTGATGCTCTTTTGGTGTTTTGGCGATGGTGGCGTTAGAGAGTGCTGTCTTAACATAAGAGAGTGCCGTCTTAACAGGTCGCTGTTAAGTAAGCTTAACAGTAAGCTGTGGTGTTCCACAAGGAAGCATACTAGGTCCGCTACTGTTCCTAATTTATGCAAATGACATGTCGTCAGCTTGTGACTGCAACTTGTTCCTGTTTGCGGACGACTCAGCCCTGCTGGTCTCTGACAAGAACAGGTTGAAAAAACCCTCGGCTCAGAACTATAGGCAAAATCTGCATATGGCTCGCTGATGAGTCCATTCTCTTGCTGATAACAAACTATCATTACACATGGGCAAAACAGAGTCCATTCTCTTCGGTTCAAATAACAAACTCAGCAAGACCGACGGCTTCTCAGTTACAGTGGGTGACAATATTGTCACAAGGAAAGAAGATATTACCTACCTGGGTTCCATCCTAGAGGCAAATCTTTCCTGTGACAAAATGGCATCCAATGTAATAAAAAAAGTCAACCAACGAACTCGATTCTTGTACCAGATCTCCTCACTGGTAAACAAGAATACCCTGAAGACTCTGGCAGGAGCACTCATTCAAGGGTACTACGACTATGCTTGCACCTCATGGTACCAAAGCACCTCAAAGGCGCTAAAAACAAAATTACAAACATCTCAAAACAAACTGGTCAGACTACTGCTTGACCTTACTCCTAGAACCCACCTCACCCCTGCCCACTTTGACAACCTAGGATGGCTTAGAGTAGACGACAGAGTACAGCAACTTGCAATGGGCCTGGTCTACAAGATACACTACACGACCAAGGTACCCATGTACATGTCAAAATACTTCCCAAAGGTCAGTGAATACCACGATCACAACACCAGAGGGAGCTCCACAAATCATGTTAAACCCAGATTCGGCTCAAACAAGGGACTAAACACGTTTAGCAATTATGCCACATCAATGTGGAACGCCCTACCCAAAGCTGTAAAGGAATGTGAATCACTACCCACTCTCAAAAAACACCTACGGGAGACTGCAATTCGAAACTGGCCCCTGTAAATGTCCTAACACAACCCCCTCCAATGTACAGTAAATTACCAAGTATGGTCTTGTCAATATTCCAATGTACAGTTTTGCTTGTACAGTTGTACAGTGTCCCCCACCCACCCCTCCTACCCAACCTCCCCCCCACTCCTACCCAACCCAAGCCCCCCCCCCCCCTCCCCCCACCACCCAACCACCTCCAATGTACAGTCCCCCCCCCCCCCCCACCCCACCTACCCAACCTCCTCCGATGTACAGTTTCTACGTCAAATGTATATACTTTTTTTTTTCTGGACTCTTTTTGTATCACAAACAGTACTGTATTTGCAAATCTGGTATGTCATAAATGTATAGATGTAGCAGTACTGTCTATCTGTATGTCATGTATGTCATATATGTTACGATGAATTGAAAATGGGGGACCCTGATGTAAACAAGACGAAAGTCTTTCTCTGGTCTGCATCCCCTTAACAATTGTATTGAGCTGTACTGTACTGTACCCATTCTGCAATCTGTTAATAAAGTTTTCAATCAATCAAAGTCGTGGGAAATCTCCCATATATGAATTGGATTGGGTGGAGAGCTGGTGACTGCATGCGGATGCCCTCGTATGCCCTATGTATGGGGACATGTCACCCATATAGAAACACACCTCTTCAATCTATATCTGAGATGCAAATAAATAAATAACCTTCTTAATAAATATAATATTTATATTGTAGTGGGTTCTATAGAGACATAATTCCCCATGGTATTGTTTTGATGTGTTGATGGGGCACTGTCACTTTAAGGAGGTTGGTTTTTGGGTTGGGCTGAGAGGAGACGCCCTGTGTGGGGTTTCATTGATAAATGTTTGATTACTACGAGCTGTCAGAAGCTAGCACGGCATAGTTCTGACAGCTGTCACTTGTGCTACTGCGAAATAAATGACACACGGCTTTGTAAACTGATAGAAATTGTGCGTTTCTCTATTCCGCTGATTTCTACAATATAATATATAAATAACTGTCTTTTACTAGTACCTTACTACTATGTACTTTGTTACTATCCGTATACTACTACCTACCATGCTAATATGTCTATTTTACTATGCACTCAGGGTGTAACACTCAAGTTCAACACTATTTGACGAACAATGCCACTGACCATAAGCTGCCAGAGATGCACATCTCCTGCTGACCAGAAAACCACACACTTTTCTGATAGTGGGGTGCCTGGACACTCAGTCATTTAAAATGTATATGTGAAAGTTTCGTTTCCACTTCTAATTTGAAGATAAGGATCTATAGAACAATTTTGGCTTGAGTGTCAAGGAACCAGTTGAATTTTATAAAAACATATCCAAAATGGCCACAATCGAAATCATGAATTCTTTAAAAACTTCTTAATGTTCACACAATTGCTGTGTAATATAATGTTGTATTGCTATTTTAAGTTAATACTGTGTGAGGAATCAACTGGAGTTCAAATATTGATGTTTTGAATATTCTGGTATGGCAAAAATCAAAGATGGCTGCAATTTCTGTATTTATTTCGAATTGAATGACTGAATGAATGAATGAATGACTGAATGAATGAATGAATGAATGAATGAATGAATGAATGAATGACTTTTATTTGACAATATAAAAAATAAACATGTGACAGAAGAGCACAGTCGGGATATACTGCCAAGGATGTAACACAAAAAAGCTCAGAGCTTATTTCCATTGTGGTCCTTGTAGGGGGGTGGGGGAATGTGATGCTTAACACATGCATCATACAAAACGTGACATCACAACACATCACATATACCATTTAACATTTATATACATACAGACTCATACAACATGCAAGGGTGCCTTAAGCTAAGTGTCTAGGTATAGTCCCTTTTGAGCCATGTCTTCAGGCTGGACTTGAATCTAACGGCACTGTCTATGGTTTTCAGTTCACTGGGCAGACTATTCCAATAGACAGCTGCTGAATATAAAAATGACTCCTTTCCCATACAGCTCCTGAATCTGACTGGCACAAAGTCAGTTGAGCTGCGCCTTGTTTGGTAAGCATGGGTGTCTCTGATTCGGTTGAAATAATTGTTAAAGTACACTGGCACTACCCCATGCACTATTCTGTGAACTAGGCACATCCCTATCTGGTTTACTCTGTCTTCCACCTTAAGCCATCTCATGACCTCAAAGTGAGATGGGTCAAGGTGGGTTCGAGCAGGTAGCCTTAGTATTACCCTGATTAGCTTGTTTTGTGATGTCTGTAGTTTTATTTTCTGACTTTTGGGGGCACTGTTGTACCAGGAGCCACACGCATAGTTATAGTGACACTGTATGAGAGCTCCAGCAAGAATCTTCATCGCTGACTGATCTAAAAAATGAGAGATTCTGGCTAGGTATCTAGTCCTGTTATTTATCTTTGTAAGTGCTTGGTGAGCCATGCTTTCCCCTGATAAGCTGTTTTCCAGGACGCAACCGAGATATTTCACAGATGTTTTGTCTGTGAGAACAGTATCTCCTATTCTAATGTTAAAACCTGGCGATTTTCTGAGCCTGACCTTTGACCAGAATAAAATTGACTCAGTCTTCCCCACGTGGAGGGACAGCTTGTTGTGGCCTAGCCAGTCGCTAACCTTCTCTAGTTCTGCACTCAATGTCTGCTCAACCACTTTTTTGTCTTTGTGAGACACTAGTAGGGCGGAGTCGTCTGCGTATAAAAAAAGGTCACATGAGCAAGCTGCTTTCAGGTCATTTATATACAGTAGAAAGAGGAGCGGACCCAAAACACTCCCTTGTGGGACCCCGCACTCTACTGTCCGAGGACTGGAGAGTACTCCGTTTATATCTACCACCTGTTGTCTCCCTGTTAGGTAGGAACCAATTAATTTCTGAGCTGCCTCATTAAAGCCTAGGGCCCTAAGCTTCATTAACAAGATGTTGTGATCCACTGAATCAAATGCCTTCTGGAGGTCTAACATTACCATTCCACACACGCTTCATAACTTTTATTCTATTAAACCTAGAATGGTGATGTTGGTGTCTGTACCTAAGTTTTCATGCATGATTGGACCATATCTTATATGATATTTCACACAATGAGACAATAAATATGTGGAGAACTAGAGTTAGATATGAGAACTGTAAACAACAGTTGATTGTGAAGAACAAACGATGATTGTGAGGAACGTCCTCATCACAAGAAAGGATCTGCATCTCAGCACCAATGTCAACGCCATGCCAAAGACCTGATGGAGGTGTTGCTGAGCAATGGGAATCCCTTTGAGGAGGGCAGTAAAGACCTGGTTACATTAGACAATAAGGTGTGTGAGGGCGGAGCTTCCTACAGGCGATATAGGCGGTTGCCTAAAAATCTAAAACGGTTGGTCGGTCTGAGCCTCAGCTTTAGGTGTTCACAGTCAGAACATGCTAGAGCGCTGTGCATTGATGGGTATCGGTCAAGTGTTTATAGAATTGAGTGTTGAGGAAAGAAAGACTAATGTTAGAGAACTATGAAGAGGCAAAAGCCATCCGGCCATCCAGTATAAAAAGAGAATAAAAGAAGAAGACGAGAAACATGCCAAGGTGAAAGGTATGCAATTTTGTACAACTTCCAAGACTTGCCACACCAAATCAAATGTATTTGTAAGGCCCGACAACACACGTTAATGTCCGCATGGGCCGTACACTTGTTCTTTAAACAAGTCAAGAAGAAACATAACAATAAGTCAAGAACAAAACAAGAACACCATAAGGTCCAACAAATTTAAAATAAATGCTAAATAAATGAATGAATGCAAACACTCCCAGACATACCCCACGCGAAGGTAAGGAAAAACTCACTAAAACCTAACAATAGGAAGAAATGCAGCACAGGCAATGTGGAGGAGAGAAACCTTAGAAGGGCCATTCAAGGGGGGATCTCCCTTCTTAGATGTCGGTGATAGTAGTGTTGCAGACTGACAGTTGGTAAGCATGCACTCATGTGTGTAGTGAAACACAGATGAGTGCATGCAATAAATAACTGAACATTTAGAACAATTTAAGATAGAGCTGATAGCGATAGCAACTGAACATTTTGAAAGATTAAAGATAGAGCTGATAGCGGATCTATTTGAGGCACAGGGGCGGCCCAAAGAGGGTCGCATCCTCCCCTCTTCTTCTGTGCATGCAGTAGGAGTAGGAAGACCCACACAGTTAGCCTAGCTTAGCGTCATTCACTGAAAGTAGGTTCCCAAAAAGTTGGCGTGTTCCTTTAAAGGCCAACTTGCAGGTTGTATTTTTGTTCAATAAACAATGTGACTAGGGCAACGCTGACTTTCATGAAGAGAACAAAAAGAATTATCGAAATTGAGTAGTGGCAGAAGCAAAGAGCCTTCTTAGTTGTTACCTGAAGACATCCGGTTGCACTTGTTGACTAACACGTTGTGAGCTTGCAACACGCTGTTCTCTTCTCTAGCCTGACTGCTAAAACATGGTGAATATTTGTGTGTGTGGTGGGTGTACCAATTCCAGCCTTTCTGGCCATAAAGTGCACGTCTTTCCGAAGAAAGGCACGCCAGCCTTTAGATCATGGGTGCGATTCGTACAGGTGAAGAGGGCTGATTTTACGGCGTCGTCGATGAAAGACGGTGACCGACACTCGGTCATATGTGGAGCTCATTTCAGAGACGCGGATTACATCCAAGGAGATCTCCTCTCCCATAGAATGGGATTTCGAACTCTGGACCAGGTGAAACTGTTAGAAGGTACTTTGTTTGTGTTTGGGATTCCTATTTGTTTAGGTTTGATTTTTGTTTGTCTGATTGTGCTCCAGAGTTCAGAAGTTGCTAACAGCAATTGGTGTGAGATAGAGGGCTTGCAACGCAGCATCAAGCTACTGAAGGAGCAGGACTTGAAAGTCGCAGTCCTTGTCACTGACAGAAACCGCCAGGTACAAGTGACAGACACACACACACACACACACACACACACACACACACACACACACACACACACACACACACACACACACACACACACACACACACACACACACACACACACACACACACACACACACACACACACACACACACACACACACACACACACACACACACACACACACACACACACACACACACACACACACACACACTTTCTCTGGTGATAGTTGAATTGGCAGAAAAAACATGGGGGATATTGGTGTAAACTAAGGGAGGCCACGTCAAGGGTAACCAAATAAATGTTGGCAGTGGAATTGGGGATATTTACCTCTGAAAGCTGTTGAATAAAGTCTCCTGTGTTTATAAGATGGCAATTTGGGTCTCATGTGGCGATCAACTTCTGGCGATCAAGAAACTGTGAGAGGGGCTCTGTGGTGATAGTTAAATAACTTTTTGTATTTTTGTTCACTTTAGAAATAGAAATATTTGAATGTGAATGCATTTCAAGTTTACTTGAAGGGTTAGTTAACTCATAAATTCTGCCATATATCTGTACAATTCAACCGATTCTGCAGGTAGCAAAATGGGTGAGAGATGTACTGTGCGCTGAAGGAACACGACACTTCTTTGATATCTGGCATATTGCCAAATGTAAGTATTTGTCCTTGAAAATGCATGGCTACATGGAAGGCAAGACCAATCACAGCAGTTAAATTTTGTCAGTCCGATTTTAAAGTGTGTGGTGTGTGTGTGTGTGCCCATGCAATAACAGCCGTAAGCAAGAAGTTGGATGCCCTTTCCAGAGAGCGTGACTGTGACGTTATAAAGCTCTGGAAGCAGTCTTTCGTGAACCACCTCTACTGGACCGCCGGTTCTACTCCCAGTGGCAATGCAGACATGATGGAGGCAAAGTGGAGAAGCCTGGTCAATCATGCTCAAGACATACATGAGCATGACACTCCTGCATTCCCTGCCTGTCAGCATGAGCCATTGGAAGGAGAGGACGGAAACAAGGAGTGGCTTGAACCAGGTATCTATCGCTCAGGAATGTGCACAAGTTCACTTTTTCATGATCTGTTAGTTGATTGTCTGAATGAATATCCATGTGAATAACCTTTCACAAATATGTACAAAAAAGCATATGATCAGGGAGAGATTGAAAAATCAGTTGATGCTGATGTTGTATGTGTCAGGTTCATCAGCAGCTGTTCAACTGGAGGCTCTTGTGACTAAAAAACTGTTCCTCAAAGATGTACGGCAGCGATCTCCCCAGAACCAAACCTACTCACTCGAGGCGTTTCACTCCCTGATGATCCGCTTTGCCCCAAAGCACACAGGGTTCTCCTTCCTTGGAATGCCTAGCAGGTACAGTCAGTGTCATAAGATAATTTGGTTTTGGCAGTACAAATGTAAAATTAGACATTTCAATACATTGACATTTCAGAATGATTAAGTAAATGTATTCTGAATGAAAAGATCTTATCCTCATTACAGTAGAATAAAGAGTTACTGCACACTCCTCTGTGTACACAACATGTTTTTGCAATCGGCAGCTATGAGGGTGTGGCGACTCTTATCCCACAGTGTTTATTTCGTTGGCTGGCACCTTGCGAGGACTGGTGTGCCCTTGCACCCTTGGTAACTGCCTTCATCATCATCTCTAAATGGAGGAGAGACATGCGCAATCTAGGGCTGCACGATAATTATTTTTATTTAACCAGGAAGTCCCATTGAGATACAAGATCGGTTTGGGAGAGGGAGGTAAGGGGTTTTAGATTGTGTTGTTGTGAAGTTTAGCCTTCAGAGAGGGAGAGCAAAGTACAGAAAAAAAGGTACCAGCGTTGGGTACCGGTATCGATTCCCAGGTAAAAAGAAACATTTTCAGGCTCGGTGTCCTGAAAAGACCCACCGCGTAGGCCAGATCCAAGCCGCATTTTACAATAAACCTCTGTGGGGCTGCTTAAAAAAAATATTATAAGAGCAAATTTAATCGCAATCGCAATATCGGTCAGAAAAAAAAATGCAATTAGATTATTTCCCAAAATCGTGCAGCCCTAGCGCAATCCACAACCAAACATGAATTTTTTTATTTTATTACACCGAGTGCTGCTGTGATGTTTCGGGCTCTCGAAATGTCACAGCACCACTGTTCTTACAACTGGAGCCCACAGTGTGCGAGCGTTTCAGTTTTCATCCTCATCTCTGACATTAATTATCATAAAATGAATTATCATAAAATGTTTCTCCTTTCCATAGGCTCCTTTTAGCAGCTATGCATTACAACCACAATGGGAACCGAACAGTGGCCACTACTAGTGCTGGAGAACCACGCTACGCAGTGTCCTACCCTAGGTTCCGTAAAGGGGAACATCATGTGCATCCCATCAAAGACAAACCATCTTACGGTGTGTGTTCAATTACTATTTGGAATTATCAACAATTTGCATATTTGGAAATACTGCTATACTTTTATAATGTGTGTGTTTCAATATAATATTCTCTTCTCTTCAGACTATGCATTTGATTTGATGGGCTCTTTGAAGGACCAATATTCCAGAAGTTCATCAGCCCTGAGAGCCGTCAGTGAAGGTTTGGCAGCTGCTGCTCCCCCCATTGCAAGAACCTTCCAACAGGTGGACAAGGCTGAAGCTGTCACTCAGTACCTGACACAGAAGTCCCGCTTTTCTTCTGGCCACCAGGATCGCTAGTGTAACCCAGGTTTCAGATTCATAACTATTTAGTCATAGGGACATAAATAGTTAATGTCATTGAATAAGAACAGTATCAAAAAGATTCCCCCAGTTGCAAAACCGAAGAAGCGTTGCAGTTAAAGTAGCCTGCGGTTTTGGCCAGGTTTTTCCAGCACCCCGTTCCACCCTGGGAGCAGTTCCAGACCACCCATCACCACGTGTGCCCACGCGGGACGAGGTGGTGTGCCGTATCGATACAAGATGGCGAGCCAACCCACTGAACCTCTGATATAGATCAAGGCTATGCCGGCCTGATCTGAATACCCCTGTTGCTCAACTCCTGTTGCCTCAACAGTCTGGTAGGATTGAGAATTGCCTTCCTCATTCCCAGTGAGGGAGTGGATCAGGAATTAACGAACTGATTGAACTTGAGTCATAAGAACTTCCAAGGACCATATCCTTTTCTATGACACGAACTGATTGAACGAGAACACAAGGACTTCCAAGGGCTTCGACCCTGTTCACCTTTTGTTATTTTGATATTGTATTTGATTTGATTTAGTTTGATATATGGGTACAGATATTCTCCTATAAGAAGGGAGAATTAAAGGGTAAATACGCCCAGTAAGATACCTGAACTACTGACGTTCTCTTGTAAAGAGGACGAGTTAAAGGGTCAATGTACCCAATAAGATACTTGAATCCCATTGATGACATATTGATTATAGTTGAATCACTGATGGTTCTCCTGTAAAGAAAGATGGTAAATTCACCTAATAAGGTATTTGCATTCCTATAACCTGGAATATTTCTATTGGTACTTTGTTTGTGGTACACCTTCAAAGGAAGAGGAGCATTTCACCTAATAAGGTATTTGCATTCCCTGCACGTAAGGGTTAGGTTTAAATTAATATGTTTAAACATTTACCTATTGAAATGATAAACTGATATAGTTTACTGATGCTAAAAGGATACATCTAATATCCAACCTTGAACCTAGCTTTTAGCTAGAGATAACCTCAGAGACGTCTGAACCAAACCCAATGTGTTGATCCAATCAACCTAGGACTTGATATCGAACTAACCCTCCTGAAAGAAGGAGTGGTTAATGAAAGAACCTAAAAAAGGATACTTCACTCTACCTCATTGTATGTATTGTAACTGTCTAGCTAGCGCGCTTGAGAATAAAATACTGGTCACTGTTATAACTCTGCCTCTGGTCTGCTATTGTGTATATTACTCCTCTCCTCATTCGAACCTAGAACTGTGCCCGTGGCGAACAGCTGTTACTGTTAGTGACACAAGTGATGATATACTTGTGTTGTGTAAGCAACTGCTCTTTAGGTAAGCACCTTGACATAAATGATATCTGTTAATGACATGTATTTACATTTTGACAACCTGGTCTGTAAGTAGAACAAAAGATTCAATGTTGACTATACTACACATGACTGCTTACTGTGTAAGAAGCAAATGATGAGAAAATCATTGTGTTTTAATCAAAACCCTGCATGGTTATTTATGACTTGCAAGTCCAATTGTATAAATGATAACACAGATGGCATATAGTATATCATATCTTTGACAATAGTGACCAAATGTTTTTGGCATCTAAAGAAGAAAAACATGAATACTGTCAATTCAGTTCAATAACTGTATTGGCTCAAGTCTGGCCATAAGAAGCCTCTGTAGTCGCCACCTTCCTCTGGACACGTCTGTCTGATGGCTGGACTACACAGGCAGGTACCACCTCCTCTGGACACGTCTGTCTGATGGCTGGACTACACAGGCAGGTACCACCCTCTGCTGGACACGTCTGTCTGATGGCTGGACTACACAGGCAGGTACCACCCTCTGCTGGACACGTCTGTCTGATGGCTGGACTACACAGGCAGGTACCACCCTCTGCTGGACACGTCTGTCTGATGGCTGGACTACACAGGCAGGTACCACCTCCTCTGGACACGTCTGTCTGATGGCTGGACTACACAGGCAGGTACCACCTTCCTATTGTGCCGACCAAGTTTACCATAAACCCAGCGAACCATCTGTCTGTACGCTGTGTAGCGGTATTGGCTCGAAGAGAGAGATAGATTGCTTTATTAATCCTGCAAGGGACATTCTCGTGTCATAGCACTGCAGTAGGCATGAAAATACAGATCATGTTCATTTCAGGAGTGAGTCATACTTTTCATAAAATATTGTACAATTTGCTCAAAAGTCCTGAGGGTGAGTTCTCCATGCTCCTGGCGGAAGGCAAGATATGCTATCTGCAGCACAAAAGGATTCAGACAGGAACCTTCAAATCCTGGATGTTGTGTTAGACAACGGATGTTCTCAGGTCTGGGTGCTAAACCCTCTACTAGCTTCCAATAGGGCTGTATCTCTCTGCAACACATGCTCTCTATACCAGTGGTCATAGGTTGACATTCTCCACACAGACACCTCAGTTCAAAGACATAAAAAAGAAAAGGTCGCCGAACAAGTTTGAACTTTAGGCTACTGCTGACATGCAGTAACCCTACCAATGAAACCAACTGTTATTGATACACTGCAACGTTAGGCTATCACTATGAATTGAAAATGGGGGACCCTGATGTAAACAAGACGAAAGTATTTCTCTGGTCTGCATCCATTTAACAATTGTGTGTATTGAGCCGTACTGTATTGTACCCATTCTGCAATCTGTTAAATAAAGTTTTCATTCATTCATTCATTCTATACTGTTGATAATGACGCGTGCGGCTTACCACGACGTCTGAGCGATCCTCCACATGTTGTTGTTGCCCCATGCGTCCATCTCCTGGCGATATCGAGGTCTGACAGAGGCATCTGCTGCTGGTGTCTCTTGCCTAACAGGCTCGAAATTGTATGGAGCAGGTCCATCAAAGTCTCTCCGACGATTAAACCCATCTTCGTCTTGTAAGGCGTCCATTTGGATCAAGGAAAGGGCTTTTTCCGCATTAGTCAAACTCCTTGTAGTGGATTCAGAGGAAGGCGAAAGTTGCCTCAAGTGACGTCGGGGGGGGGGGGGGGGGGGGGGGGGGGGCTACATCAACTCGAGGGACACCAACAAACTGAACAAGCTGGTGAGGAAGGCTAGCTCCGTGGTGGGAGCAGGGGCGGATTTAGGATTGTAGGAGATCCGGGGCTTAGCCCAGATGGGCCCCCCCCCTTTTTTTTTTTTTTTTTTTTTTTTTTTTTTTTTTTTTTTTTTTAATTTTTTTTTTTTTTGCAGGCAAGGGGTGGGTAGGAGGGGGTCAGACACGACCCCCTCCACGACAGATTTTTTTTGAATTTAATGAACCTGTACGTGCAATTTCCTGCAATATAGAGCCTTCAATCTTGACCAATAAAGCTGCTCTTTTCACTATAAAACTCAGTTAACCATAACGTAGTTATGGTTAGATTTATATATTGGGGGGGGATATATCATATTTTTCATATAATCAAAAAGTGGTGGAGCAAGATCATACCTTTGCTCCCCCAAGTTCAATAGTGGGAGAGCAGAGATGCTCCGAATGCTCTTATGGCCAGGCGTCTATGATTCACTGATACAAAGTAAAATAGTGCAGTGCAATAAAATAGTTAGTAAAATAGAATAAAATAATGCAATAGTGCATTGCAATAAAATAGTTATCATCGTATTTTTTCGGGAGGCCGGTAAGGAGTGCATTACAGTAGTCGAGTTGGCTTGAGATAAAGGCATGGATCTGGTTTTCAGCGTCCTTTTGATTTATAAATGGCCGTACTTTAGCTATGTTTCTAAGGTGGAAGAATTAAGTTTTTGTCAACTTGTTGATTGTGATTTAAAGCTTAGGTCTGAGTCTACCATAACACCAAGACTTAACTCACTCAAATACAGTTAGCAGCTGGATAGACCACAGATGGAAATTAGCTTCTGCTAAATCTGGTGCAAACATATTTTCATGTAACAATGATGAATTGTAAAAAAAAAAAAAAAAAAAAAAAAATCTTTTTATTTTTTTTTATTTTTTTTTATTTTTTTTAAAATAGATTCGGGGCTTTTCAGACTACATCCGGGGCTTGAGCCCAGGTAGCCACCCCCTAGCTCCGCCCCTGGGTGGGAGTCGAGCTGGTCAGACTAGAGGTGGTGGCAGAGAGGGGGATGAGAAGGAAGCTGGCTGCTCTCCTGGAGAATCCCTCCCACCCCCTCTACGACGAGCTAGTCAAGATGAGAAGCACGTTCAGCCACAGACTCATACCCCCCCCGACACTCAACTAACCGCCTTGGCCAGTCCTTCATACCAGCGGCCATCAGGCTCCACAACAGTGGGCAGGGACTGCTGCCATCAGGCTCCACAACAGTGGGCAGGGACTGCTGCCATCAGGCTCCACAACAGTGGGCAGGGACTAGCGGCCATCAGGCTCCACAACAGTGGGCAGGGACTGCTGCCATCAGGCTCCACAACAGTGGGCAGGGACTGCTGCCATCAGGCTCCACAACAGTGGGCAGGGACTAGCGGCCATCAGGCTCCACAACAGTGGGCAGGGACTGCTGCCATCAGGCTCCACAACAGTGGGCAGGGAGCGCTGCCAGACATCCAACTACAACTAGAGTACTGTACTAGGAACCTCCATCACTGAGTGTGTCTGACTCGCACCCAAAAGGACAATATATAACGTGACATACGGACATACCTTATGCATACTGCACCTTATGTGTATACTGTACACTTCATCAGAGCATATATTTAGCATTTTATTTTTTATTATATATTAGATTAGATATTAGATTATATATATTGTAACTATTTAGTGTAGTTTCAAGTTTCAAGTTTCTTTAATAGTTGTCATACAGAAGTACAGAATACTTTTATACAAAATGCTTCTTTCTGTTACGCTCCAGAGACTGTGCTAGACAAGATAAGTGTGAAATAAAATAGTATAGCATGTAAAAATAGAAGTAAAAAAGTAGAAGTCACGTACGTAGACACAGTGTTCAGTATATACATGTGTACAATGTTCGATGCAGAATAGAGTAACTCAGTTACCGTACAATATACAATATACTATGCAATATACTAATATACAATACTATATAGTGCAAATCAGAAATGGGATGAGGTACAATTTACAGTAAGGTGTACTGAGGTATGGGTTGTAGTGCAAATCCTTTACCAATTAATATAAAGTGTGTCTAGGTGTTCTAAAGTGTGGAGAGTGGGTGCTGCAGTGTGTTGTTTGTTTAAAGTGAGTGTGTGCGTGTGGATGTGTGTGTTGTGAGTGCATTTGATGGTTGTTGCATAGTGTTATTGTTCGTTGAGCAACCTGATGGCCTGGGGATAGAAGCTTCTTCTGAGTCTTTCTGTGCTCGCCATGAGACTCCGGTATCGCTTGCCTGACCGCAGCAGTTCAAAGAGGCAGTTGTTTGGGTGGCTGGAGTCCTTAATAATTCTCTTAGCCTTACCCCTGCACCGCTTGTTGTAAATGCCCTGGAGAGTGGGAAGCCCCCCTCCAATTGTGCGTTCGGCTGAACGGGCCACTCTCTGTAGTCTGCTGCGGTCTTGTGCGGTGCTATTCCCAAACCAGGAGGTGATATTGCCAGTCAGGATGCTCTCTATTGTACATGAGTAGAAGTTCTTAAGGATCTTCTGACTGACTTGGAACTTCCTTAGGCGCCTGAGGAAGTAGAGGCGTTGTCGTGCCTTCTTCACAACACTGTCAATGTGTGTGGTCCATGTCAAGTCCTCGGATATGTGGGCTCCAAGGGCAAATATGTAGGGCAAATATAACTGAGAGGGCATACATACCTTCATCTTGCACCTTGTTGCCCATATGCGCATGTCCAGAGTTAATTATATTATATTGTTATATAGTTATATTGTTTACACTGCCTTTTTTTTTCTTCTATTTTTATTTGTACTTCTCCACTGTACTATAACTCTATGGCCTGTATCAGCTGTATGTCTTCTACCACCTGTACCCCCCCCCCTCCCCCCTCCCCCACGCTGCTATGATGCCTGCATCTCCCCAAGGGGATCAATAAAGGAATATCTTATCTTATCTTACTTCAAAAAGACTGGCATGGTCCTGATGATGCTGATGTGACGCCCCTAGAGGGCGCCTGTGAGCTAGTAGCAATCTGATGGTCCAGAATTATTAAATTGTTTTCCAGTTTGTGTTGTGTGACTGATTGTAGATCAGTGGATCATGTAGCCCATTATACAAAAACGAAACATCACTCAAAGTATTTATAAATACTTAAAACTGAATTAATCCCATTGTAAAAAGGAATAATACAACTTTGACAGAAAGTTAACCAACCTTATGATGCTTCTTTGTGTGTACACGTGTTAGAAGGCCGGGTATAAGGCCCAAGGCATGTCCTGAATGAATGAATGAAAACTTTATTAACAGATTGCATAATGGGTACAATACAGTACGGCTCAATACACTGTAACATTCAAAACCGCTCTTAAAGAGCACCTACGGGAGGCTGCAATTCGAAACTGGGCACCGTAAAGGTCCAACCCCCCCAGTCTCCTCCCCACCGTATGTATATTTTTTCTCCCACCCGCCCACCCCCTCCTAAGGTACAGTCTCCTCCCCATCATATAATCTCTGTTAGGATCTATGGGTAACATTACTGTATATTTGCATATCGTATATGTCACAAATGTAACAGTACTATATACCTGTATGTCATGTATGTCCCTATGCCATAAATGTCATGATGTCATGTATGTTGTGTATGTCATAAATGTCACTATGAATTGAAAATGGGGGACCCTGATGTAAACAAGACGGAAGTCTTTCTCTGGTCTGCATCCCCTTAACAATTGTGTGTATTGAGCCGTACTGTACTGTACCCATTCTGCAATCTGTTAATAAAGTTTTCATTCAATCAATCAGGTTAACCCTTTCACTGTCACATGACAGCCGGTTAACCCTTTCACTGCCACACTACAGAAGGTTAACCCTTTACTATCACACTACCCACGGTTACCCGCCGGTAGTGTGATAGTAAAGGTAGTGTGATAGTAAAGGGTTAACCTTCTGTAGTGTGATAGTAAAGGGTTAACCTTCTGTCGTGTGGCAGTGAAAGGGTTAACCTTCTGTCGTGTGGCAGTGAAAGGGTTAACCTTCTGTCGTGTGTGGCAGTGAAAGGGTTAACCTTCTGTCATGTGTGGCAGTGAAAGGGTATACTGATTGATTGAATGAAAACTTTATTAACAGATTGCAGAATGGGTACAATACAGTACGGCTCAATAGGGATGCAGACCAGAGAAAGACTTTCGTCTTGTTTACATCAGGGTCCCCCATCTTCAATTAATCAGGACATATATGACAGTACTGCTACATCTATTAGACAGGGTCAATTTTCAGAAAATCATAACCCTGAAGGCATTTCGTGTTTATTTTTGGTACACAACATTTCTAGGGGTATTAAGGGGTGCTGAATCCAAATCTGCTGTATACCAAGCTCAAAAATGTCAAATAAGGCCTCAAATTGAGAAATCCAACATGGCCGCCAGCGCCAGGCTGAAATCAAGTTAAGTGCATATCTTTTTGACTAAACAAGGTAGAAACATGAATGAAATGTGTTTTTATATGTTTGCATACATGAGGAATTTAAAATCATATCCTGATTTTAGATCAGTTGTGAAAATGTTGCTTGAAACTCATATTTATAGCAGAAACGGTGGTCGTTATTGATGCATAACTCATCAACCAAATAAGAAAGAAAAGCAGGATGATCCCAGGCCATGGATTTATTCATCAAACTCTTTTCTCTTGATTTTTTTTTATCAACATGTCATTTATGCAAATTAGATAGTCCTTAATATGCGTACAGTAGCTTAGGTACAGTAATTGATTGTCAGTCATCAATCGTATTCAGGCATGTGTCGCAGGTGTCTTGCAGTTGCATGATTCATCCAATGCCACTTTTCCAGAATAGATTATAATATAATAAAATAAAAATATTATTTTACTATATCAATATAAGTGAAGGTTCAAGTTTCTTTATTAGTTATCATACAGAATACAGAATACTTTGCATGAAATGTTTCTTTCTGTGTTGCTCCTGAGAGTGTGCTAGATAATAACAAGATAGTATAAAATAAGTATAATAAGTATAAAATAGAAAGTCAAGAAGTCAAGTACGTAAACAAGTGTAAACAACAAAATTGTTCAGTGTTTCTATATATACAGTATGTACAGCTGGTACAAAAATGGTGAGGTATAGCTTAGCTTGTGGTGCCACCTTGTAGTGGTGAGGTGCAATAAGGAATGAGAATGATGTGCAATTTCCTTACCAATAATATAAATATAAATATAAAGTGTAAATTGTGTCTAAAGTGGTAAAGTGGGTGATTGATACAGTGTGTTGTTTATTTAAGTGAGTGTATGTGCGCTGTGGGTGTGTTGATGGTTTGCTTATTGTTCATTGTTCATTCATTGAGCATCCTGATGGCCTGGGGATAGAAGCACCTTCTGAGTCTCTCTGTGCTTGCCATGGAGACTCCGGTATCGCTTGCCTGATCGCAGCAGTTCAAAGAGGCAGTTGTTTGAGTGGCTGGAGTCTTTGATTATTCTCTTAGCCTTGCCCATGCACCGCTTGTTGTAAATGTCTTGGAGAGTGGGAAGCCCACCTTCAATTGTGCGTTCGGCTGAACGGGCCACTCTCTGTAGTCTGCTGCGGTCTTGTGCAGTGCTATTCCCAAACCAGGAGGTGATATTGCCAGTCAGGATGCTCTCTATTGTGCATGAGTAGAAGTTCTTGAGGATCTTCTGACTCACGTTGAACTTCCTTAAGCGCCTAAGGAAGTAGAGGCGTTGTCGTGCCTTCTTGATAACACTGTCAATGTGTGTGGTCCATGTCAAGTCCTCGGATATGTGGACTCCGAGGTACTTAAAACTGTTCACTCTCTCAACCGGTGCCCCGTCGATGCTGAGGGGGCTGTAGTCCCTGACCCCGACCTCCTAAAGTCCACAATCATCTCCTTTGTTTTGCTGATGTTCAGGGAGAGGCTGTTCTCTTGACACCATCCCGCTAGAACCTTAACCTCTTCCAGGTAGGCCCTCTCATCGTTTGCAGAGATCAGGCCCACCACTACTGTGTCGTGGGCAAATTTGATGATTGTGTTGTTGTTCCGCTGTGCCACACAGTCATGTGTGTACAGGGAGTGGAGGAGGGGACTCAGGACACAGCCCTGGGGGGCCCCTATGTTGAGAGTGCTGGATGAGGAGGTGCAGTTGCCTGCTCTCACCACCTGGGGTCTGCCCGTCAGGAAGTCCAAGACCCACTGGCAGAGGTCATAGTTCAAGCCCAGGTCCCTGAGCTTGGCTATGAGTTTGGAGGGGACTATGGTATTGAATGCTGAGCTGTAGTCGATGAATAGCATTCTCACATAGTTCCCCTGCCTCTTGTCCAGGTGTGATGCTGCTGTGTGCAGCACATGGGCTATGGCGTCCTCCGTGGACCTGTTGGGGCGGTATGCAAATTGCAGGGGGTCCAGGTTGATGGGGAGGGAGGAACAGATGTAGCCCTTCACTAGCTTCTCAAAGCACTTCATGGCTATGGAGGTGAGAGCTACAGGGCGGTAGTCGTTGAGGCAAGCTGGCTTGGATTTTTTGGGTACAGGGATAATGGTGGACTTCTTCAGACAGGTGGGGATGACAGCCTGTTCTAAGTACAGGTTAAATATGTCAGTGAATACCGGGGCCAGTTGGTCAGCACAGACTTTTAGGATGCGGCCGGGGATACCGTCCGGACCTGCTGCCTTCCTGATATTCACTTTCTTAAACGTCCTCCTCACCTCATGTTCTGTTATCCTGAACACTGAGTCTCCATCAGCAGTGCCCCCCTCCTCCATTGCAGTGGTTTGTAGGCTGGTGCTGTTATTCCCAGCCTCAAACCTCGCATAGAAGGTATTGAGATCATTTGCCAGTTGGATGTCACTGTTCAGTTTGAGGGAGGTGCCTTTGTAATCTGTCATCGTTCTGAGGCCCTGCCACATAGCTCTAGAGTCAGCCTGTTCATATTGAAGTTCAATTGAATCCCTGTAGCGCCTTTTTGCTTCTATTACTTTCCTCCTAACATTGTATCTCACCACCTTGTGGTCATTCATGTTGCCATGTTGTTGTTGCCATGTTGTCACAAGCCTGGCATTGAATGCTGAGGTGCGCGCCTTCAGAGCTTCACGGACGGATTTGTCTACCCAGGGCTTTTGGTTTGGGTAAACTCTAATTGTGGTAGAGGGGATTGTTTCTTCTACCAAAGTACAAACAAAGTCCAGCACTGTTTCCGTGTAGTCATTAATATTATCTGTGTTATCGCGGAACACCCCCCAGTCTGTACATTCTAGTGCAGCTTGGAGCGTCTCCTCCGACGCCACCGTCCAGCGCTTCACCTCTCGCGATACTACAGGAATGTGCTTGAGACTTTGTTTATACTGCGGTACAAGAAAGATGGCGTCGTGATCTGACTTGCCGGAAGGACTGGCAGCATGTGATTTTTAACCGCTCTTAAATTGCGAGTAGCAATGGTCTAAAATATTCCCGCCTCTGGTAGAAGAAGTCACATGCTGGTAGAATTTTGGCAGCACTTTTCTCAGATTAGCGCTATTGAAATCACCCACAACCACAATAGCAGCGTCAACGTTAGCTGCTTGGAGCTTGTTTACCTCTTTGTGGAGCTTGGAGAGTGCGTCGCCTGTGTTTGCTTGTGGTGGAATATACACTCCGATCAGAATGACAGAACGTTAATTCTCTCGGGAGAAAGAATGGCCGGCACTTGATGGATATATACTCCAGGTTTGGGGAGCAGTGGTTTGAAAGCTCTTTCACGTTGCCTGGATCACACCAATTGTTGTTCAACATGAAAGCTATTCCACCTTCCCGCTTTTTACCGGAATCTTCCTCTGTACGTTTGAATACTTGTTACAGTAATCCTTACAGTGACAGCTTATTCACACTCTTCCTCAGTGTTCCGGCAGGTGTTGACTTTCTTACAGTTGCATGCTTCGATACATGCCATGTGACTCTTCCTGAATAGAATAGAGTAGAAGATAATTAAAAGATTATAGCCAGCTCCCGTACAAGTATATTCGAACACATGATACAATTGTCCTTACAGTGATTTATTCTGTTCCTTCATTCCTTTTTTTCTCTCTGTTATAGGCATTATGTTCACAATTCTGTTAACGACAAACAGTCTAGAGTATACAGTCTTGCAGGTGGATGTAGAGATGTAGAGATCCAGCTTTCATGTAGAGATGCGTACATCGGATTCTGTCATAGTGAGCCAAGAGTAGAAGCAGCACATCTGTGTCACGCGCTGACACGACGATTGTTTCCACTGGAGCCTGGATGAGAAAATCAGACGTGTATCAGCTTCCTCATGGTCAGCACTAAGAGAGGAGACTTCAAGATCTGGATATGTTGACTTGACAGTTGTCAAGTCAAACCTCTCTCATACTACAACTACAGGTTCATCATCCGGGCTGTGTTCTATCAGGTGGTTTGAGAGTAGTTGAGCGATATCTGATTTGTTGTCTTCAAGGGCCATGAAGCTCGACCAATCGGCAGGAAGTGGAACAGACTTGTTTTTGATTTCACAACGTACTGGTCTGTGGCGCTGTTTGCGTTTCACCCTTGTGCCTGTTTTGATGGATTGGTCATGGTATCTGTCAAAGACGACATCTACCCTCTGGTATTTTGCTCCCATCTTCAACACGGTGTCAGTGAACTTGTTGGCATAGTCACCAAATGTTGTAGTGTCAGGTGGCTTTCCGAGTGCCATTACCAGAGCTTGGCCATCAATGACCAGGCAGCTGGGTCCCTGAAGGGTAAGATCTGCAGGGGTTTTAACTTGTTTCGTCAGTAAATTTGCTAACACAGACTTGTTGGTGGAATGTAGACTCCCGTTAGTTGTGGCCAGAGATGGCGTGATGGGCATGAGCTCATGCTGGAGGATATTGTCAAGGTCTACCTTACGACCTGCTCTGTAAGCTGTGATGAGCCTTTGTAGAATCTGCCTGTCCACTTTGATGGTGTTTTGCTTGTTCTTGGAAAGTTGCACAACTTCATACAAAGAGGCAAATGTCTTGGCTTTGTTCTTTCGAATGGGTGATTTCAGGTTCAGGTGCTGGTCACTATCTGGAGGTTCACACAAACGTTTGTCCACAAACATGTTCAGTTGTGCCTGTCCAAGGTGTTCTGCGCCAAGTATGGATTCTTGAATCTCCGGTGTGACTACGTCCTTGTTGATGTATGTAAGAAAACTTACAAAAGCACATTTAATTTAGGTTTGTACCTTGTGTAGTCACACTTAACTCATTAAGCCCCACCATTTATTTTTAGAAAATTCGCCTAAAACAGCATGCTTACATTAAAATGCTTATATATCCAGATCTATAAGAGCTACTTGCATAAACTTGGTGCCTGAAGAAAGCTAAGACTTGGGGGATTCTAATGTTGGTGTCCAACACTGTACAGTTATTACCAAATTGCTGTCGTATTCCTGCAAACACTGAATAAATGTCATTTTTTTATCCTCACCTATACAAAGATTACAGTTAGACAGTCAAAAACACCCTGTTACTCATGGTTGCACCCCAGCTATATTCCTACTCTCTTCCTCCATAGGTGCAGATGTTCTGTGCAAAGTTGCATGTCAGTAGAATAAAAACTGTGGGTTTAGCACCTGTTTTTGTGGAGAGAGGGCCTGGTGCTGGCGGCCATGTTGGATTTCTCAATTTTGAGGCCTTATTTGACATTTTTGAGCTTGGTATACAGCAAATTTGGATTCAGCACCCCTTAATACCCCTAGAAATGTTCTGTACCAAAAATAAACACGAAATGCCTTCAGCACTTTATACAAGCACATTTTCTGAAATTCTGCCTAGTCTATATACATTTATGACATACCAGATTTGCAAATACAGTACTGTTTGTGATACAAAAAGAGTCCAGAAAAGAGAGTATATACATTTGACGTAGAAACTGTACATTGGAGAGTAGGTGGGGGGGGGGCTGTACATTGGAGGTGGTTGGGTGGGGGCCTGGGGGGGGGGGGGGACACTGTACACTGTTATTACTGTCTGCATCCGACTCCACTCTGCGCCGGTGCCGAGGTGACTGAGATGCGGTGTGACAGATCGGGGTTAGCCGCCAGGGGGCGCCCGTCTCCCCCGCCCCCCCGGCTCTGAGCTCATCTCTCCGGCGACGCGCGGCTCCAGACGGCACTCCTTCCCCGGCCTCCGCTCCGAGCGCCCGGACCCGCGGCAGACAGTACCAGCTGTCCGGGGCGCTGGCTCCACCGAACCTCCACGTCCAGGATCCTCGTCCTCTTCCTCTGGATCTGAACCCTCAACCCTTCTTCCTCTGGATCTGAACCCCCAACCCTTCTTCCTCTGGATCTGAACCCCCAACCCTTCTTCCTCTGGATCTGAACCCCCAACCCGTCTTCCTCTGGATCTGAACCCCCAACCCGTCTTCCTCTGGAGGGGGCGCCGTGGCCGTGCGCGTGTCTCTCTCGCGGAGGACTTTACACTTTACTTCCCAACAACAAGCTCTGAGACTCGGGATCGAAATGCACGGATCTGTTCTTCCTGCTGAAGGGAACCTGCTTGTTATTATTCCCACAGACGGTGTGACGATCATATCGATCATATCTGCGCCACTCTCTCTGCGCGGCAGCTGCAACTTATTGGTCAAGTTCACCGCTTGTTGTTTTTGGCAACGATGATAATGTGAAAGCTTTTTTTTTGCGCCAAGAGAAATGTCTATATTCGGGAGAGTTATGTGCTAAGTTTTCCTCCGCTTCTATCGTATTCTACCGTTGTTGGGGATCACAGATGGATAATAACCTCCTACATCATCATCATCATCATCATTCTGGATTCACCGTCGCTGCCGCCCGCTAGAATACACCATGCTGCTGTCTCCGCTCCTGCGGTTACTGCTGTGTCTCTCTCTCTGTGGCGAGGCCGCTGCGAGGGTTAACCCTAACCCTGACCCTAACCCTGACCGTGACCCTGACCCTAACCCTGACCCTGACCCTGTCCCTGTCCCTCGCCATCCTGGCTCCACCGCCACGCACAGGAACACACACGGGGCGCACCGGGGCAGCCGGAGGTGGCAGGCGGCTTACGAGCGAGTCGTCGACGAAAAAGACAATAGAGTGTCTTGGAATGCAGTCAGGACGTGGGTGAATAACGTCAAATATTCCTCCAACAGTATGCAGACCGTGCAGGGGGGGGGGACCACGAACCGCGCCGTGCGTAAAACCCACGCGTCGCCAAATGGAACGGGACGCGCGCGGCCGGCGGAGCGCAGAGGTATGTAATAAAAAAAAAAATCAACCAACGAACTAGATTCTTATACCGGATCTCCTCACTGGTAAACAAGAATACCTTGAAAACTCTGGCAGGAGCACTCATTCAAGGGTACTACGACTATGCTTGTACCTCATGGTACCAAAGCACCTCAAAGGCACTAAAAACAAAACTACAAACATCACAAAACAAACTGGTCAGACTACTGCTTGACCTGACTCCTAGAACCCACCTCACCCCTGCCCACTTTGACAACCTAGGATGGCTTAGAGTAGACGACAGAGTACAGCAACTTGCAATGGGCCTGGTCTACAAGATACACTACACGACCAAGGTACCCATGTACATGTCAAAATACTTCCCAAAGGTCAGTGAATACCACGATCACAACACCAGAGGGAGCTCCACAAATCATGTTAAACCCAGATTCGGCTCAAACAAGGGACTAAACACATTTCGCAATTATGCCACATCAATGTGGAACGCCCTACCCACAGCTGTAAAGGAATGTGGATCACTACCCACTTTCAAAACCGCTCTTAAAGAACACCTACGGGAGGCTGCAATTCGAAACTGGTTCCTGTAAATGTCCAAACACCCCCACCCCCACCCCCTCCTAATAGACAGTCTCCTCCCCACTGTATGTATATATTCACCCCGCCGTATGTATATTTCTCTCCCACCCACCCCCTCCTAATGTACAGTCTCCTCCCCACCGTATGTATATTCTCTGTTAGGATCTATGGGTAACAGTACTGTATATTTGCATATCGTATATGTCACAAATGTAACAGTACTATATACCTGTATGTCATGTATGTCCCTATGCCATAAATGTCATGATGTCAAGTAGGGATGCACGATATTGATTTTTTGACACCGATACCGATAACTTTATACTCCTCAAGCCGATAACCGATACCGATAACCGATATTTATTGTATTATAATTTTTTTTAATGTATATATATATATATATTTTTTTTTGGATCAATCTTTTTTTTTTTTTTAGTATTTATAAGCTCCGACGTCATCGGTACTGCTATCGGTACTCGAGAAATGATGGAGTTTTTTTTTGAGGAATTTAAACGTCGCAAACTAATCTTGTTGGCCGTTTTCTATATCTCTCCTGCCTCGGTGTCTCTGCCTGCGCGAGGAGCGGGCTGTGCTCACACACACACACACACACACACACACACACACACACACACACACACACACACACACACACACACACACACACACACACACACACACACACACACACACACACACACGGGTGCTGCCGAGTACAGACAGCTCTGCTCTCATCATGGCGGACAGAACGAAACGTTCAAAAGTCTGGGTCTATTTTACTAAAGTCGATGCTGACAACGCTCATTGCCACAAGTGCAACAAGACATTTGCCAGTAATGTATAAGCGCTGGTACTTGTCAATGTGGCTGGCGGGGAGCTAACGTTATTAGCCTGAGCTCCGAGTAGAATAATGGCCGACAATCCGGAGGTAAATAAACGTACGAGAGCTTCTGATTGGTGGTAAGAAGAAGAGATGGGTGCAAGCGGTGGGATGTAATTGGCAGATCGACTGTCTGCCTCCGAATGTAACGTTACGTCACAGCCAAGAAAGGGAGCGCTGGATTTGTGAAAAACTCCCTGTTCCTAAACCACACGCTGTCAGTCGTACCACAGTACTGGCAAAACGGGAGGAGGCTATAATAAAAACAAGCGCCCTTCATCCAAATCCACCCACACCGGATTTCTTTTAACCAAAAAATGTATTATATATTATCGGAGCTATCAATAACGTTATCGGGTTTATCGGGATGACGTCATAATTGCTGATATCGGCCCGATAATTATCGTGCATCCCTAATGTCAAGTATGTTGTGTGTGTCATAAATGTCATTATGAATTGAAAATGGGGGACCCTGATGTAAACAAGACGAAAGTCTTTCTCTGGTCTGCATCCCCTTAACAATTGTGTGTATTGAGCCGTACTGTATTGTACCCATTCTGCAATCTGTTAATAAAGTTTTCATTCATTCATTCATTCAGGTGCGCCTTGGCGCGCGGATCAGAACTTTGACGGGGCGCCCGCTGCTGCCTCGGAAACGGTGCACGGTGGAGGAGGATGCAGACATCTGGCGAGAGACAGGCGACGGGGGGGGCACCGCGAGAACGAGCCAGAGCGCATCTGCAAACACAGAAGAAGAACCGCGCGCAGCCGCCAGAGGCGCGACGCGAAGCGAGGCGAGAGACATCGGAGAGAGACGAGCCATGAGTCCACTCAGAGAGAGACGGGCCATGAGTCCGCTCAGAGACATCAGAGAGAGACGAGCCATGAGTCCACTCAGAGAGAGACGAGCCATGAGTCCGCTCAGAGACATCAGAGAGAGACGGGCCATGAGTCCACTCAGAGAGAGACGAGCCATGAGTCCGCTCAGAGACATCGGAGAGAGACGAGCCATGAGTCCACTCAGAGAGAGACGAGCCATGAGTCCACTCAGAGACATCGGAGAGAGACGAGCCATGAGTCCACTCAGAGACATCAGAGAGAGACGAGCCATGAGTCCACTCAGAGACATCAGAGAGAGACGAGCCATGAGTCCACTCAGAGACATCAGAGAGAGACGAGCCATGAGTCCACTCAGAGAGAGACGAGCCATGAGTCCACTCAGAGACATCAGAGAGAGACGAGCCATGAGTCCACTCAGAGACATCAGAGAGAGACGAGCCATGAGTCCACTCAGAGAGAGACGAGCCATGAGTCCACTCAGCTCTCTAACGGGTCTCTGGACGCGCCGGTGCCCAGGTGGGAGTCCGTGCCGAGGCCCATGGCTCAGGGACAAGCCACCGACTGGCCATTCAATGACACCGGCGGTGACTATGAACAGTTCACGCTGCCGGACCCCCGCGACAGCACACCGTTCGTTCCCATGAACACCAAGCCCAGACGCAAACATGTCAAAAACCCCTTTTACCCCGTCACCACAGAGACCTACGGGGCGTACGCCATCATGATCGTCGCCGTCATCATCTTCACCGTTGGGATCGTTGGGAATATAGCAATCATGTGCATCGTGTGCCACAACTACTACATGAGGAGCATCTCCAACTCCCTGCTGGCCAACCTCGCCCTGTGGGACTTCGTGGTCATCTTCTTCTGCCTGCCGCTGGTCATCTTCCACGAGCTGACCAAGGACTGGCTGCTGGGCGAGTTCTCCTGCAAAGTAATCCCTTACATTGAGGTAATATTCACCAGCACTTCTACATGGTTATTATGGGCAGTGGTGGGAAGGAGGTATTTTCCACTCAAGTACAATTTCTAGCTACTTGTACCACGGTGAGTATTTTCATGTTAGGGAACTTTATACTTTTACTCCACTACATTTCAAACCAAATATTGTACTTTTTACTCCCACTACATTCTTCTGAACCCATCAGTTACTAGTTACTTTGAAGAAAAAGATTTTGCATAGGAAATATGGCAAAAATGTATGGAGATTATATACTTTCACATTTGAAGCCTGTCAACTTCAAGAGGATGTAATCAGAGCAGCATACCTGGACCACATACCACTTTAACATAACCTTTAATCAGAGCAGCATCACTGGACCACATACCACTTTAACATCACCTTTAATCAGAGCAGCATAACTGGACCACACACCACTTTAACATCACCTTTAATCAGAGCAGCATAACTGGACCACATACCACTTTAACATAACCTTTAATCAGAGCAGCATAACTGGACCACATACCACTTTAACATAACCTTTAATCAGAGCAGCATAACTGGACCACATACCACTTTAACATAACCTTTAATCAGAGCAGCATAACTGGACCACATACCACTTTAACACAACCTTTAATCAGAGCAGCAGAACTGGACCACGTACCACTTTAACATAACCTTTAATCAGAGCAGCATAACTGGACCACATACCACTTTAACATAACCTTTAATCAGAGCAGCATAACTGGACCACATACCACTTTAACATAACCTTTAATCAGAGCAGCATAACTGGACCACATACCACTTTAACATAACCTTTAATCAGAGCAGCATAACTGGACCACATACCATTTTAACATCACCTTTAATCAGAGCAGCATAACTGGACCACATACCACTTTAACATCACCTTTAATCAGAGCAGCATAACTGGACCACATACCACTTTAACATAACCTTTAATCAGAGCAGCATAACTGGACCACATACCACTTTAACATAACCTTTAATCAGAGCAGCATAACTGGACCACATACCACTTTAACATCACCTTTAATCAGAGCAGCATAACTGGACCACATACCACTTTAACATAACCTTTAATCAGAGCAGCATAACTGGACCACATACCACTTTAACACAACCTTTAATCAGAGCAGCAGAACTGGACCACGTACCACTTTAACATAACCTTTAATCAGAGCAGCATAACTGGACCACATACCACTTTAACATCACCTTTAATCAGAGCAGCATAACTGGACCACATACCACTTTAACATCACCTTTATTCAGAGCAGCAGAACTGGACCACATACCACTTTAACATAACCTTTAATCAGAGCAGCATAACTGGACCACATACCACTTTAACATAACCTTTAATCAGAGCAGCATAACTGGACCACATACCACTTTAACATAACCTTTAATCAGAGCAGCATCACTGGACCACATACCACTTTAACATAACCTTTAATCAGAGCAGCATAACTGGACCACATACCACTTTAACATGACCTTTAATCAGAGCAGCATAACTGGACCACACACCACTTTAACATCACCTTTAATCAGAGCAGCATAACTGGACCACAGACCACTTTAACATCACCTTTAATCAGAGCAGCATAACTGGACCACATACCACTTTAACATAACCTTTAATCAGAGCAGCATAACTGGACCACACACCACTTACCTTTAATCAGAGCAGCATAACTGGACCACGTACCACTTTAACATCACCTTTAATCAGAGCAGCATAACTGGACCACATACCACTTTAACACAACCTTTAATCAGAGCAGCATAACTGGACCACATACCACTTTAACATAACCTTTAATCAGAGCAGCATAACTGGACCACAGACCACTTTAACACAACCTTTAATCAGAGCAGCATAACTGGACCACATACCACTTTAACACAACCTTTAATCAGAGCAGCATAACTGGACCACATACCACTTTAACATAACCTTTAATCAGAGCAGCATAACTGGACCACACACCACTTTAACATAACCTTTAATCAGAGCAGCATAACTGGACCACATACCACTTTACCATAACCTTTAATCAGAGCAGCAGAACTGGACCACATACCACTTTAACATAACCTTTAATCAGAGCAGCATAACTGGACCACATACCACTTTAACATAACCTTTAATCAGAGCAGCATAACTGGACCACATACCACTTTAACATAACCTATAATCAGAGCAGCATCACTGGACCACATACCACTTTAACATAACCTTTAATCAGAGCAGCAGAACTGGACGACATACCACTTTAACATGACCTTTAATCAGAGCAGCATAACTGGACCACACACCACTTTAACATCACCTTTAATCAGAGCAGCATAACTGGACCACACACCACTTTAACATCACCTTTAATCAGAGCAGCATAACTGGACCACATACCACTTTAACATAACCTTTAATCAGAGCAGCATAACTGGATCACACACCACTTTAACATCACCTTTAATCAGAGCAGCATAACTGGACCACATACCACTTTAACATAACCTTTAATCAGAGCAGCATAACTGGACCACATACCACTTTAACATAACCGTTAATCAGAGCAGCATAACTGGACCACATACCACTTTAACACAACCTTTAATCAGAGCAGCATAACTGGACCACATACCACTTTAACATAACCTTTAATCAGAGCAGCATAACTGGACCACACACCACTTTAACATAACCTTTAATCAGAGCAGCATAACTGGACCACATACCACTTTACCATAACCTTTAATCAGAGCAGCAGAACTGGACCACATACCACTTTAACATAACCTTTAATCAGAGCAGCATAACTGGACCACATACCACTTTAACATAACCTTTAATCAGAGCAGCATAACTGGACCACATACCACTTTAACATAACCTATAATCAGAGCAGCATCACTGGACCACATACCACTTTAACATAACCTTTAATCAGAGCAGCAGAACTGGACCACATACCACTTTAACATGACCTTTAATCAGAGCAGCATAACTGGACCACACACCACTTTAACATCACCTTTAATCAGAGCAGCATAACTGGACCACACACCACTTTAACATCACCTTTAATCAGCGCAGCATAACTGGACCACATACCACTTTAACATAACCTTTAATCAGAGCAGCATAACTGGATCACACACCACTTTAACATCACCTTTAATCAGAGCAGCATAACTGGACCACGTACCACTTTAACATAACCTTTAATCAGAGCAGCATAACTGGACCACATACCACTTTAACATAACCTTTAATCAGAGCAGCATAACTGGACCACATACCACTTTAACATCACCTTTAATCAGAGCAGCATAACTGGACCACATACCACTTTAACACAACCTTTAATCAGAGCAGCATAACTGGACCACATACCACTTTAACACAACCTTTAATCAGAGCAGCATAACTGGACCACATACCACTTTAACATAACCTTTAATCAGAGCAGCATAACTGGACCACAGACCACTTTAACACAACCTTTAATCAGAGCAGCATAACTGGACCACATACCACTTTAACACAACCTTTAATCAGAGCAGCATAACTGGACCACATACCACTTTAACACAACCTTTAATCAGAGCAGCATAACTGGACCACATACCACTTTAACACAACCTTTAATCAGAGCAGCATAACTGGACCACATACCACTTTAACACAACCTTTAATCAGAGCAGCATAACTGGACCACATACCACTTTAACACAACCTTTAATCAGAGCAGCATAACTGGACCACATACCACTTTAACATAACCTTTAATCAGAGCAGCATATCTGGACCACATACCACTTTAACATAACCTTTAATCAGAGCAGCATAACTGGACCACATACCACTTTAACATAACCTTTAATCAGAGCAGCACAACTGGACCACATACCACTTTAACACAACCTTTAATCAGAGCAGCATAACTGGACCACATACCACTTTAACACAACATTTAATCAGAGCAGCATAACTGGACCACATACCACTTTAATATAACCTTTAATCAGAGCAGCATAACTGGACCACATACCACTTTAACATAACCTATAATCAGAGCAGCATAACTGGACCACATACCACTTTAACATAACCTTTAATCAGAGCAGCATAACTGGACAACATACCACTTTAACATAACCTTTAATCAGCAGCATAACTGGACCACGTACCACTTTAACATAACCTTTAATCAGAGCAGCATAACTGGACCACATACCACTTTAACATAACCTTTAATCAGAGCAGCATAACTGGACCACGTACCACTTTAACATAACCTTTAATCAGAGCAGCATAACTGGACCACATACCACTTTAACATAACCTTTAATCAGAGCAGCATAACTGGACCACATACCACTTTAGCATAACCTTTAATCAGAGCAGCATAACTGGACCACATACCACTTTAACATAACCTTTAATCAGAGCAGCATAACTGGACCACACACCACTTTAACATAACCTTTAATCAGAGCAGCATAACTGGACCACGTACCACTTTAACATAACCTTTAATCAGAGCAGCAGATCTGGACCACATACCACTTTAACATAACCTTTAATCAGAGCAGCATAACTGGACCACATACCACTTTAACATAACCTTTCATCAGAGCAGCATAACTGGACCACATACCACTTTAACATAACCTTTCATCAGAGCAGCATAACTGGACCACAGACCACTTTAACATCACCTTTAATCAGAGCAGCATAACTGGACCACACACCACTTTAACATAACCTTTCATCAGAGCAGCATAACTGGACCACATACCACTTTAACACAACCTTTAATCAGAGCAGCATAACTGGACCACACACCACTTTAACATAACCTTTCATCAGAGCAGCATAACTGGACCACATACCACTTTAACATAACCTTTCATCAGAGCAGCATAACTGGACCACAGACCACTTTAACATAACCTTTAATCAGAGCAGCATAACTGGACCATGTACCACTTTAACATAACCTTTAATCAGAGCAGCATCACTGGACCACATACCACTTTAACATAACCTTTAATCAGAGCAGCATCACTGGACCACAGACCACTTTAACACAACCTTTAATCAGAGCAGCATCACTGGACCACAGACCACTTTAACATAACCTTTAATCAGAGCAGCATCACTGGACCACAGACCACTTTAACACAACCTTTAATCAGAGCAGCATCACTGGACCACAGACCACTTTAACATAACCTTTAATCAGAGCAGCATCACTGGACCACAGACCACTTTAACATCACCTTTAATCAGAGCAGCATCACTGGACCACAGACCACTTTAACATCACCTTTAATCAGAGCAGCATCACTGGACCACAGACCACTTTAACATAACCTTTAATCAGAGCAGCATAACTGGACCACATACCACTTTAACATAACCTTTAATCAGAGCAGCATAACTGGACCACATACCACTTTAGCATAACCTTTAATCAGAGCAGCATAACTGGACCACATACCACTTTAACATAACCTTTAATCAGAGCAGCATAACTGGACCACACACCACTTTAACATAACCTTTAATCAGAGCAGCATAACTGGACCACGTACCACTTTAACATAACCTTTAATCAGAGCAGCAGATCTGGACCACATACCACTTTAACATAACCTTTAATCAGAGCAGCATAACTGGACCACATACCACTTTAACATAACCTTTCATCAGAGCAGCATAACTGGACCACATACCACTTTAACATAACCTTTCATCAGAGCAGCATAACTGGACCACAGACCACTTTAACATCACCTTTAATCAGAGCAGCATAACTGGACCACACACCACTTTAACATAACCTTTCATCAGAGCAGCATAACTGGACCACATACCACTTTAACACAACCTTTAATCAGAGCAGCATAACTGGACCACACACCACTTTAACATAACCTTTCATCAGAGCAGCATAACTGGACCACATACCACTTTAACATAACCTTTCATCAGAGCAGCATAACTGGACCACAGACCACTTTAACATAACCTTTAATCAGAGCAGCATAACTGGACCATGTACCACTTTAACATAACCTTTAATCAGAGCAGCATCACTGGACCACATACCACTTTAACATAACCTTTAATCAGAGCAGCATCACTGGACCACAGACCACTTTAACACAACCTTTAATCAGAGCAGCATCACTGGACCACAGACCACTTTAACATAACCTTTAATCAGAGCAGCATCACTGGACCACAGACCACTTTAACACAACCTTTAATCAGAGCAGCATCACTGGACCACAGACCACTTTAACATAACCTTTAATCAGAGCAGCATCACTGGACCACAGACCACTTTAACATCACCTTTAATCAGAGCAGCATCACTGGACCACAGACCACTTTAACATCACCTTTAATCAGAGCAGCATCACTGGACCACAGACCACTTTAACATAACCTTTAATCAGAGCAGCATAACTGGACCACAGACCACTTTAACATCATGGGTATCACCTCGTCGTGTTGCTCTCACCGTCAGGTGGACGCCTCCCTCCCTCCCTCCCCCCCTCCCTCCCTCCCTCCCTCCCTCCCTCCCTCCCTCCCTCCCTCCCTCCCTCCCTCCCTCCCTCCCTCCCTCCCTCCCTCCCTCCCTCCCTCCCCGTCTAGAAGGACACACAGCTGAAGGCGACCTCCTCTAACCTCCTCTAATGTCAGATCGGGTTACAGACCTACCTGCCCGGTTTCTCTCGGCTGCTTTTGTTGTTGACTTGTCCTCCTTTATTTTGAACTGAAGAGCAGGTGCACTGTAGAATACTATTAATAATTTACATTTGAGACAACTTGTGATTTATTTTTAGTGATTGATTGATTGATTGAAAAGTTTATTAACAGATTGCAGAATGGGTACAGTACAGTACATCTCAATACATACAATTGTTAAGGGGATGCAGACCAGAGAAGACTTTCGTCTTGTTTACACCAGGGTCCCCCATTTTCAATTCATCATAACATACATGACATACAGATAGACAGTACTGCTACATCTATACATTTATGACATATCAGATTTGCAAATACAGTACTGTTTGTGATACAAAAGTGTCCAGAAAAGGAGTGTATATACATTTGGCATAGAAACTGTACATTGGAGGAGGTTGGTTGGGTGGGGTGGGGTTGGGTGGGTTGGGTGAGGGCTGTACATTGGAGGTGGGGGGGGGGGGGGGGGGGGGGTTGGAAGGGGACACACACACATTTTACACTGTACATTGGAATATTGACAAAGCCTTACTTGGTCATTTACTGTACAACTAGGTTAGGACATTTGTAGAAGTGTGGAAGCTTTTCTCAAATCCTACATCGTCCCGGCATCTGATCTCCGACAGCAAGGGCTGGAGGGTGGGGGGGGGGGGGGGGTGAGCGTGGCCCAGTGCAGTAATATTAGGCCGTGGACCTGGACCCCCACATTATACGATGTTGTCGTAGCGATCCCCAATCTGAGCAGATGTTGTTGTTAGATATGATGAAGTCCAGAAGATGTCTAAATGGTAAATGGCTGCATTTATATAACAGCTTTTATCCAAAGCGCTTTACAACTTGTTCCTCACATTTACCCGTTCACCACACGTTCACACACAGACGGCGGAGGCAAGGTGCCAACCTGCTCATCAGGAGCAATTAGGGGTTAAGTGTCTTGCTCAAGGACACATCGACACGCTGCCCGGGAGGAGCGGGAATCGAGCAGGGAACCTCTGGATTAACAGATGGATTGCTTTACCTCCCGAGCCACTGAAGCCCCATCTATACTGTCTATACTTACTATACACTGTAAGTGTGCAGATAACAGTAGAGAAAGTGAAACCTGCGGATTAGAATCGTCACTCTTGTACTTTTGTCATTTGGTCATAACGTTTAGGATCATGTACAGTTGACATTTTTAATATAACGTGTATCGGCAACAAACAGCAGTTGATAATCTATATATGCGTTTATGCCTATAACTCACGTTCTAGGAATTACTGCAGAAAACGATAAAAACATATTTATATTCTAGACGGTATTTTCATATGAATCTATGAATGAAAAAGTATAACGTTCCTACATCCTGAACGATAGATAATCGATGTTGAATGGGCCATAGTAATGTCAATTTAGCAATACATTTAAAAAGTTATAGCCCTGCAAAGAAGGTGAACATCTCCATAGGCTTAGAGTGGTGGCAGAGAGTGGTATGAGACGGGCAAACTGTGTGGCAGTTAATGTGTTAAACATAAATGACACAGTGGTCACCGTTTCGTTTCAAAGGGAGTTTATTTACTTTGTGACACAACAGCCAAACAAATGCACTAGCCATCAATATATTATGCCAAATGATTAGGACCTTATGCCAAAATAAACAAATAATAATTACTGTATTTATCAAGTAACAAGTCCGAGTCCTCGTCTGCACCTTCCGAGTCCGAATGCAGTCGATGCTCGAGTCCAAGTCCGAGTCATCAGTGCTCAAGTCCAAGTCGACTCACAGGTCCTGAAGATCAGTCCTGGACTCGAGTGCTACAGCACTGGTCCCCGGACCCATGTTGAGCACCACTGAACTAGGCCCGCTTCAGAAAGGTACAGAACGACACAGTCAACACGCCCTCTGCCCCCTGCTGGCTGTAAGACGTAACACCCCCACACTGGCTACAGGCCACACATCACAGTAAACACGCGCTCTGCCCCCTGCTGGCTGTAAGACGTAACACCCCCCACACTGGCTACAGGCCACACATCACAGTCAACACGCTCTCTGCCCCCTGCTGGCTGTAAGACGTAACACCCCCACACTGGCTACAGGCCACACATCACAGTAAACACGCGCTCTGCCCCCTGCTGGCTGTAAGACGTAACACCCCCACACTGGCTACAGGCCACACATCACAGTAAACACGCGCTCTGCCCCCTGCTGGCTGTAAGACGTAACACCACACTGGCTACAGGCCACACATCACAGTAAACACGCGCTCTGCCCCCTGCTGGCTGTAAGACGTAATACCACACTGGCTACAGGCCACACATCACAGTAAACACGCGCTCTCTGCCCCTGCTGGCTGTAAGACGTAACACCACACTGGCTACAGGCCACACATCACAGTCAACACGCGCTCTGCCCCTGCTGGCTGTAAGACGTAACACCACACTGGCTACAGGCCACACATCACAGTAAACACTCTCTCTGCCCCCTGCTGGCTGTAAGACGTAACACCACACTGGCTACAGGCCACACATCACAGTCAACACGCGCTCTGCCCCCTGCTGGCTGTAAGACGTAACACCACACTGGCTACAGGCCACACATCACAGTAAACACTCTCTCTGCCCCCTGCTGGCTGTAAGACGTAACACCACACTGGCTACAGGCCACACATCACAGTCAACACGCTCTCTGCCCCCTGCTGGCTGTAAGACGTAACACCCCCACACTGGCTACAGGCCACACATCACAGTCAACACGCTCTCTGCCCCCTGCTGGCTGTAAGACGTAACACCCCCACACTGGCTACAGGCCACACATCACAGTCAACACACTCTCTGCCCCCTGCTGGCTGTAAGACGTAACACCCCCACACTGGCTACAGGCCACACATCACAGTCAACACGCTCTCTGCCCCCTGCTGGCTGTAAGACGTAACACCACACTGGCTACAGGCCACACATCACAGTCAACACGCTCTCTGCCCCCTGCTGGCTGTAAGACGTAACACCACACTGGCTACAGGCCACACATCACAGCCAGTCAAATGAAACCTGACTGAGATGACCATCAGCATGACCCCCCCCCCCCCCCCACAGTGTGTCATATACTGTCATCTCATCTTTCTTACCGAGACACATTCTATATCAGCTACATGAAATTACCACTTATTTGGCAAACACTGCCCCCGAAGACGATGAAATAGTCCCAATTTTATCTAAATGTCAGCCCGTCTACTTTGGCTGCCGCCGATACGTTTAAATCGAACGCGACTTTGATTGAAAATAATGATTCTCCGAGCGGACAAGGCTCCCTCTGTTCCACGTCGGATCAATTGGATCATTTCGGCGTCTCCACGGGGAGTGTTTGACAAATAAGTGGATTTCATGTTTAGGGTTAGGTTGTGGCGTTAACCATTTCATGTTTAGGGTTAGGGTGTGGCGTTATAACATTTCATGTTTAGGGTTAGGGTGTGGCGTTAACCATTTCATGTTTAGGGTTAGGGTGTGGCGTTAACCATTTCATGTTTAGGGTTAGGGTGTGGCGTTAACCATTTCATGTTTAGGGTTAGGGTGTGGCGTTAACCATTTCATGTTTAGGGTTAGGGTGTGGCGTTGATTGATTGATTGATTGAAAACTTTATTAACAGATTGCAGAATGGGTACAGTACAGTACAGCTCAATACATACAATTGTTAAGAGGATGCAGACCAGAGAAAGACTTTCGTCTTGTTTCCATCAGGGTCCCCCATTTTCAATTCATCATATGACACACATGACATACAGATAGTCAGTACTGCTACATCTATACATTTATGACATACCAGATTTTCAAATACAGTACTGTTTGTGATACTAAAAAAATCCAGAAGAAGAGTAT
>NC_140182.1:759234-794687 GCF_963971535.1 Notolepis coatsorum
TACCATACCATTTCATGTTTAGGCAGCGACTATAGAATGTGTCTGGAGTGAGAAACATGGAATGATATGATACAGCGTTGCCCAGGGGTGCTCTTAACCCTTTCACTGCCACACTCTACAGAAGGTTAACCCTTTACTATCATTGGTTACCGTCGGTAGTGTGGCAGTGAAAGGGTAACCTTCTGTAGTGTGGCAGTGAAAGGGTTAACCTGCTGTTGTGTGGACCTTGTGTGTTGTCGCAGTGAAAGGGTTAAGTTCACCACGGTCAATGTTCATCTGATACGTCGCCGGCGTAGCGTAACCCGCCCGGCAACAGAGACATGAATGCTGCATGCTGGGTAACCCCCGGGCCCCCCCCCCCGCTGCATGCTGGGTCACAACAATATCACGGTGATACCTAACCCCCCCCCCCTCCTGCTGCAACAAGCTATTGTACCACAACAATGGCAGGTAGGAGGTGAGGTTTCACACCGTGGCTGAGGTGCACAGTGACTCGGGAGGTAGAAGAGCAGTCGTCCGGTAATCCGGAGGTTCCCGGTTCGATTCCCGCTCCTCCCGGGCAGCGTGTCGAAGTGTCCCTGAGCAAGACACTTAACCCCTAACTTCTCCCGATGAGCAGGTCGGCACCTTGCGTGGGCGCCTCCGCCGTCGGTGTGAGAACGTGAGAGTGAACGGGTAACATGTGAGGAGAGCGCTGTGGATAAAAGACAGATATAAATGCAGCCGTTTATATAACGAGGCCGAGGCGGCTCTGTGTTCCATCACAGTCGGACGGGGCGACAGTGGTTCAGGAGGTAGAGCTCGTCGTCTGGTAAACGGAAGGTTCCCGGTTCGATTCCAGCGTGTCGAAGTGTCCTTGAGCGAGACACCTTAGAACTGCTTCCCTGATGAGCAGGTTGGCACCGTGCGTGGGCGCATCCGCCGTCAGTGTGAGTGAGGCATACGTTGTAAAGCGCCGGATTAAAGCGCTGCACGCAGTCCGTTCTGTTTCCAGTTCCAGGCGCGCTGCACAGAAGCTCAATCACACACACGTTGAAAAAACAAGCGATGGATGGAGATAGATATAGATATAGATAGACAGGCGGACGGACGGATGCTCTCCCGGCACGTTACCCAACTTTCAATAATAATAATAATAATAATAAATAATAATAATAATAATAATAATAATAATAATAATAATAATACACTTTATTTGTATTAGCACCTTTCATACAGAAATTGCAGCTCAAAGTGAAACAGAAAAATACTAAATGAGCACATAAAGTGCAAACATATAAAATCACAGTTTTTCCACATTAGGATCTAACATCCCATAATAACACAGATGAAGTGACTCAGCGTGAGGCACGGAGAGCAGAGAGCGGCTGGACCAGGTGCGGCCAGGAGACGAGTAAACACCCAGATCTCCTCCTGAGTCCAGGAGATACACTAAGTTAGGGGCCTCTCAGTCAGATCAGTCTGGTCTCCTGCTCCTTGAAGATGGGCTCTCAGCCAGATCAGTCTGGTCTCCTGCTCCTTGAAGATGGCCTCTCAGCCAGATCAGTCTGGTCTCCTGCTCCTTGAAGATGGGCTCTCAGTCAGATCAGTCTGGTCTCCTACTCCTTGAAGATGGGCTCTCAGTCAGATCAGTCTGGTCTCCTGCTCCTTGAAGATGGGCTCTCAGTCAGATCAGTCTGGTCTCCTGCTCCTTGAAGATGGGCTCTCAGTCAGATCAGTCTGGTCTCCTGCTCCTTGAAGATGGCCTCTCAGCCAGATCAGTCTGGTCTCCTGCTCCTTGAAGATGGCCTCTCAGCCAGATCAGTCTGGGTCTCCTGCTCCTTGAAGATGGGCTCTCAGCCAGATCAGTCTGGTCTCCTGCTCCTTGAAGATGGGCTCTCAGCCAGATCAGTCTGGTCTCCTGCTCCTTGAAGATGGCTCTCAGCCAGATCAGTCTGGTCTCCTGCTCCTTGAAGATGGGCTCTCAGTCAGATCAGTCTGGTCTCCTGCTCCTTGAAGATGGGCTCTCAGCCAGATCAGTCTGGTCTCCTGCTCCTTGAAGATGGGCTCTCAGTCAGATCAGTCTGGTCTCCTGCTCCTTGAAGATGGGCTCTCAGCCAGATCAGTCTGGTCTCCTGCTCCTTGAAGATGGCCTCTCAGCCAGATCAGTCTGGTCTCCTGCTCCTTGAAGATGGCCTCTCAGCCAGATCAGTCTGGTCTCCTGCTCCTTGAAGATGGGCTCTCAGCCAGATCAGTCTGGTCTCCTGCTCCTTGAAGATGGCCTCTCAGTCAGATCAGTCTGGTCTCCTGCTCCTTGAAAGATGGCCTCTCAGTCAGATCAGTCTGGTCTCCTGCTCCTTGAAGATGGCCTCTCAGTCAGATCAGTCTGGTCTCCTGCTCCTTGAAGATGGCCTCTCAGCCAGATCAGTCTGGTCTCCTGCTCCTTGAAGATGGGCTCTCAGCCAGATCAGTCTGGTCTCCTGCTCCTTGAAGATGGCCCTTAGCCAGATCAGTCTGGTCTCCTACTCCTTGAAGATGGCCTCCTCAGCCAGATCAGTCTGGTCTCCTGCTCCTTGAAGATGGCCTCTCAGTCAGATCAGTCTGGTCTCCTACTCCTTGAAGATGGCCGCTGCTTAATTCAGTGTAAACAGGCCGAGGGGCTCCGAGATCCGTGGAAGAAACACAGCGCTGTGTGTGAAAGCCGCCAGCTGTGGAAGCGGTTGTTCAAGACGATCTTACCTCATGACTCTAAATGGCTTTTAACCTTTCCTTCGGTAGAGCAAAGCTTTCTATTTGTAGCAGCAGACCTCATTGAGATGATCGACTACCCACCCTGTCTTCCCTGGGGATCAGTGATCGCCGTCACAGGCCCTTCCCTGACTCTTCAAACCCTACACACCGTTAACATTATTCCATGAAAGTATGATCTTTGTTTTCCATCTGTGTCCACATGAATATGGTTTAAATATTTTAAATGAAAGCCAGTGACTTGAGAATTCCAGAGACTAGAATGTGCTGCAGCCTGTTCATTAATTCATCTGGAGGCGGCAGGCTGTGCTCTTCTACACGTAACAGTGAAGAAATATCACTTTAAAGTTATGATGTGCAGCCATCCGTAGTGCAATTAAGGTTGTGGTTGTGATATCCTCTGATACTATATAGATAGTGGAAGAGATGGATGAAGTGGCCGCGTGCAAACGCTGTATTTAATGTCTAAGCTGCTTAGCGACAGCGCTTTGCCTTTGTTTCCGTTGGGACATTGTGCCACACACACACATGACCACACACACACATATACACACATATACACACATATACACACAACACACATGACCACACACAACACACATGACCACACACACACATATACACACGTATACACACAACACACATATACACACACACACATGTACACACAACACACATGACCACACACAACACACATGACCACACACAACACACATGACCACACACACACATATACACACGTATACACACAACACACATATACACACACACACATGTACACACAACACACATGACACACACAACACACATGACCACACACAACACACATGACCACACACACACATATACACACATATACACACAACACACATGACCTATATGACGTGTTTATGGTATTTAGCAAGAATTTACAGCCACGGCTTAAGATCTGGCCTCGGTGCTCTAGTGTCCCCCCCCCCCCTCTCGGTGCTCTCGTGTCGCCCCCCCCCCCCCCCTCCCCCTCGGTGCTCTCGTGTCCCCCCCCCCCTCCCCCTCGGTGCTCTCGTGTCGCCCCCCCCCCCCCCCCCCCTCGGTGCTCTCGTGTCGCCCCCCCCCCCCCTCCCCCTCGGTGCTCTAGTGTCCCCCCCTCCCCTCGGTGCTCTCGTGTCGCCCCCCCTCCCCCTCGGTGCTCTCGTGTCGCCCCCCCCCCCCCCCCTCCCCCTCGGTGCTCTAGTGCCCCCCCCTCCCCCTCGGTGCTCTCGTGTCGCCCCCCCCCCCCCCCCCCTCGGTGCTCTCGTGTCGCCCCCCCCCCCCCCCCCCCCCCGCTGCTCTCGTGTGTCCCCCCCCCCCTGGGTGCTCTTGCCCCCCCCCCCCACCTCGGTGCTCTCGTGTCGCCCCCCCCCTCGGTGCTCTCGTGTCGCCCCCCCCCCCCCCCCCCCCTCTGTGCTCTCGTGTCCCTCGCCCCCCCCCACCACCCCCCCCCCCCTCCTCGTGCTCTCGTGTCGCCCCCCCCCCCCCCCCCTCTGTGCTCTCGTGTCCCTCGCCCCCCCCCCCCCCCCACCTCCCCCCCCCCCCCTCGGTGATACAGCGCGGCCGGTAGATGGATGGCGACGGCGCGCCTCGGTCGTGCTAAGCCGCGGTCCGATCAAACGGTTAATGGGGTGTAATTGCACAAACAGTGGGAACATTAGTTCTAATGGGGCTGTGCGATCAGAGACCATCTGTCATGGCGGACAGCGAGGTGACGGGGGCTAGTGACACAGAGGCTGCCCCCAGGACGGACCCGGCTCCTCGCTGTCATGTCCACCATGATGGATGTCGTCGGTGTGTTTTCGCTCGTCCTGCACATTAGGGAAGGGGGGGGGGGGGGGGGTTGGGGGGGGGGGGGGTGAAGTTGAGCCTAACTGAGGTGAAAGGAGACATGAAGCACAGTGACATATAGACCTCGTCGTGAAGGAGGCCTGCCGTACATATCCCATATCCAGTCCTCTCACCTCCTTTTCATCCATCCTCCATCGCCCTCCTTCACTTGTTTCCTTCTCCTCCTCCATCCTCTTTTTTCCTGCCTGCCTGCCTTCCTTCCTTTCTTCCTGCCTGCCTCTTCCCTCTCTTCTTCCCTCCTTTCTTCCCTCCCTCCTCCTGCCATCCCTCCTTCCTTCCTTCCTTCCTTCCTTCCTTCCTTCCTTCCTTCCTTCCTTCCTTCCTTCCTTCCTTCCTTCCTTCCTTCCTTCCTTCCTTCCTTCCTTCCTTCCTTCCTTCCTTCCTTCCTTCCGCTGATACTCGTTCCCTTCCAGCCAAACGCGGTTAGCGAGCTCAGAGAGATGAAAGCCTGTGGTCTGTAGTGCTGTATGTGACGCTGTGACAGGGTTGAGGTCTGTACGTGACGCTGTGACAGGGTTGAGGTCTGTAGTGCTGTACCTGACGCTATGACAGGGTTGAGGTCTGTAGTGCTGTACCTGACGCTGTGACAGGGTTGAGGTCTGTACCTGACGCTGTGACAGGGTTGAGGTCTGTAGTGCTGTACCTGACGCTGTGACAGGGTTGAGGTCTGTAGTGCTGTACCTGACGCTGTGACAGGGTTGAGGTCTGTAGTGCTGTACCTGACGCTGTGACAGGGTTGAGGTCTGTAGTGCTGTACCTGACGCTGTGACAGGGTTGAGGTCTGTATGTGACGCTGTGACAGGGTTGAGGTCTGTACCTGACGCTGTGACAGGTTGAGGTCTGTAGTGCTGTACCTGACGCTGTGACAGGGTTGAGGTCTGTAGTGCTGTACCTGACGCTGTGACAGGGTTGAGGTCTGTAGTGCTGTACCTGACGCTGTGACAGGGTTGAGGTCTGTATGTGACGCTGTGACAGGGTTGAGGTCTGTACCTGACGCTGTGACAGGGTTGAGGTCTGTAGTGCTGTACCTGACGCTGTGACAGGGTTGAGGTCTGTAGTGCTGTACCTGACGCTGTGACAGGGTTGAGGTCTGTAGTGCTGTACCTGACGCTGTGACAGGGTTGAGGTCTGTACGTGACGCTGTGACAGGGTTGAGGTCTGTACCTGACGCTGTGACAGGGTTGAGGTCTGTACCTGACGCTGTGACAGGGTTGAGGTCTGTACCTGACGCTGTGACAGGGTTGAGGTCTGTATGTGACGCTGTGACAGGGTTGAGGTCTGTATGTGACGCTGTGACAGGGTTGAGGTCTATACGTGACGCTGTGACAGGGTTGAGGTCTGTATGTGACGCTGTGACAGGGTTGAGGTCTGTATGTGACGCTGTGACAGGGTTGAGGTCTATACGTGACGCTGTGACAGGGTTGATGTCTGTACCTGATGCTGTGACAGGGTTGAGGTCTGTAGTGCTGTACGTGACGCTGTGACAGGGTTGACTGTAGTGCTGTATGTGATGCTGTGACAGGGTTGAGGTCTGTAGTGCTGTATGTGATGCTGTGACAGGGTTGAGGTCTGTAGAACTGTACGTGACGCTGTGACAGGGTTGAGGTCTGCTGTATGTGATGCTGTGACAGGGTTGAGGTCTGTAGTGCTGTATGTGATGCTGTGACAGGGTTGAGGTCTGTAGAACTGTACGTGACGCTGTGACAGGGTTGAGGTCTGCTGTATGTGATGCTGTGACAGGGTTGAGGTCTGTAGTGCTGTACGTGACGCTGTGACAGGGTTGACTGCAGTGCTGTACGTGATGCTGTGACAGGGTTGAGGTCTGTAGTGCTGTATGTGATGCTGTGACAGGGTTGAGGTCTGTAGTGCTGTACATGACGCTGTGACAGGGTTGACTGTAGTGCTGTATGTGACGCTGTGACAGGGTTGACTCTAGTGCTGTACGTGACGCTGTGACAGGGTTGACTTGTCCTGACTGTCCTGCTATGCTTCAGCCTGGAAACACTCTGAAGTGTTTAACCCTTCCACCGTCAAGAGAGGGTAAGAGAGAGCTCATATACAGAGAGAGAGAGCAGATATACACAGAGAGACATGTTTATGCAGTCCAGCAGCACAAGAGATTCTTATTTCTAAAGCACATTTAAAACAACTGTAGTTGCACCAAAGTGCTGTACATATAAATGGCACACAGTAAAAACATGGTAAAAAGCAATAAAGATATGACAAATATAACAAGAAAAATAAATAAATAACATAAAACAGGGTAGGTGTGAAGCAGACTATCCAGGCAAAAAAAATGAGGGGGGGGGCATTCCGCTTTGGGTCAGCAGCTGCAGAGGCACGGCCTACACTACAGCATACTGTACCGGGAGATTCTACTCAGAAAAGATATTCATAATTGTGGGCTTTGCGTCAGAGATGATCAATACCAGTCCTAAAGCATTCTGAAATATCCCCCGTCCTTTGATGTGACACTGCTTTGAGCAAAAGCATGATCGAGTCGAGTGGAACAACTCACGCTATGGTTCTAACTCCATCAGTTAAATGCGTAGAGAGGAAAATTGTCCTCCTAAACTGGAGCCATGTTGCTGCAGAGTTTCTTGAAGCAACTTAATGATTGTGGGTTAACTAGGGTCGGGGGTTAGGGTTGGGTAGACCCCGTTCAGATTTTGACAAGCAGCAACGGTTTTGCACTAGTCCAGACAGACAAATATATTTGACATCCTTGATCTCAAGCACTGTGGCAAGTAACTTAACCTTATTTCAGGCCTAACACTAACCCTAACACTAACACTAACCCTAACACTAACACTAACACTAACCCTAACACTAACCCTAACACTAACACTAACACTAACCCTAACCCTAACCCTAACACTAACACTAACCCTAACACTAACACTAACCCTAACACTAACCCTAACACTAACCCTAACACTAACACTAACCCTAACCCTAACACTAACACTAACCCTAACACTAACCCTAACACTAACACTAACCCTAACACTAACACTAACACTAACCCTAACCCTAACCCTAACCCTAACCCTAACACTAACACTAACCCTAACACTAACACTAACCCTAACACTAACCCTAACACTAACACTAACCCTAACACTAACACTAACACTAACACTAACCCTAACACTAACCCTAACACTAACACTAACACTAACCCTAACACTAACCCTAACACTAACACTAACACTAACCCTAACACTAACACTAACCCTAACACTAACCCTAACACTAACACTAACCCTAACACTAACCCTAACCCTAACACTAACACTAACACTAACCCTAACACTAATCCTAACACTAACACTAACCCTAACACTAACACTAACCCTAACCCTAACACTAACACTAACACTAACACTAAATACTAAATAAATACCGTCATACCGCCCAAGCCTAATTATAACTCATCATGGCTGCCATTAAAGTGACAAGCCAGTATAAACAGAGTTCTGAATCAAGATCTGAGTCCATGAACTAGTCTCTTCTAAATAGAGTTGTTCCGATACCGATACCAGTATCGGAAATGCCGCCAATACTGCCTAAAATGCTGGTATCGGTATCGGCGAGTACACGTAAATTCTAGCCTCCGATCCCATGATGTAATTTATCTCCTGCCGAGTCCTGCGGAGAGTGAGGATTATAAAATGAACATGTTTTAAAGTGTGATGCTGTGTCATTTTAACAGCAGATACACTTTCTTAAATTCCATTGTCCCCGACAGTGCGGTGTGACGGGGAGCTCGGACGGGATGTGTTTTGCTGGTGTTATGATAGCATTAGCTGGAAAGATAGCTAGTTGGAACAACATCCGCTTTAACGTTACATCAAATCAGATGATCGCCTGTCCTTTCTCCAGGACCTAAGACTGTCCGTGACCGTCTATCAACAATAATGCACCCACGGTGAATTGTATTTAAGTTAAGTAGCTACTGACTAGCGTTAGCTGACTATTACTAACGTTATCAAATGTCAATGCGGGAAGACGAGCTAGGTCAGTTAGCTTAGCTTGATAACGTTACCGTGTCTAAAGTTGGTGCTATTCATAATCCAGCAATAATGGCTGCAGACCTGCAAGCAAAGTACAGCAAGTGCCAAAGGATAAGAGTCTGAGGCGGAGTTTCAAAAGAGAATGTTGAATATTTATTTTGCATCAAAAATCACAACATGAACGTTCTATCTGCCACTAGCTTACAGACTGAATAGGGTATATCTGCAGAGCCACGGAGTAGCGAGTGCAACACCGTTTAATGTCTGTGTGGATCATTGGAGTAGGGTATATCTGCAGTGCTGCAGCCCATACTCATTGATTAATGATACTAATACAAATCTATACAATCACCTGTTGTTGAATAAATACCATTACTTTCCAGTTATTACTAAAAACAGTATAACAGTATCTGTAAAAAAAAAAAAAAAAGTATTTATATAATTTATTTATTTTTTTGTATGCACTGGTATCGGATAAATATCGGTATCGGCCGATACCCAAAGCTTAGGTATCGGAATCGGATCGGAAAGGGAAAAATGGTATCGGAACATCTCTACTTCTAAAGCTCACGTTATTGATTGATTGATTGATTGAAAACTTTATTAACCGATTGCAGAATGGGTACGGATGAAGACCAGAAAAAGACTTTCTAAAAAGGTCTACATTAAACATAAAACAGCGGTCACCATTTCAAAAGGGAGTTTATTTACTTTGTGACACAATAGCCAAACAAATGCACTAGCCATCAATATCTTATGCCACATGATTAGGGCCTGTTACAAAAGAAATACAAAATAAATAACTGTATTTATCAATTAACAAGTCCGAGTCCTCGTCTGCACCGTCTGAGTCCGAATGCAGTCAGTGCTCGAGTCCGAGTCCAATCGGCTCCATGTCTAACGAGTGCTGGACCAATCCCTGCGGACGCTGGGACAGTATCCATGGTGACCTCGCCAGGGGGCGGGACATGCAGCACACCTCTTCTGTTTCAGACCCGTCTGCACTGCTATGGAATAACGATGGTTTATTATTATTCATCACAGTTCCATCCCTTTCAGGAGGATACTGTAGCTATTTCATATATTGTATTTTCAGCAGAGATGGAGGAGACTTTAGGGAGTTCCTCCGTTGACCCGTCAGAGAGGCGTGTCATTATAAGGATGACTTTGACCTCCTCGCTCCGACCCTGTGGGCGTCTCAGAACTCACTGCAGTGTAGTGTCAGACAGACAGGGCCGGCTCACAGACAGACAGGGCCGGCTCACAGACAGACAGGGCCGGCTCACAGACAGACAGACAGGGACGGCTCACAGACAGACAGGGCCGGCTCACAGACAGACAGGGACGGTTTACAGACAGACAGGGCCGGCTCACAGACAGACAGACAGGGCCGGCTCACAGACAGACAGACAGGGCCGGCTCACAGACAGACAGGGCCGGCTCACAGACAGACAGACAGGGCCGGCTCACAGACAGACAGACAGGGCCGGCTCACAGACAGACAGGGACGGCTCACAGACAGACAGGGACGGTTTACAGACAGACAGGGACGGTTTACAGACAGACAGGGCCGGCTCACAGACAGACAGGGACGGCTCACAGACAGACAGGGCCGGCTCACAGACAGACAGGGCCGGCTCACAGACAGACAGGGACGGCTCACAGACAGACAGGGCCGGCTGACAGACAGACAGGGCCGGTTTACAGACAGACAGGGCCGGCTCACAGACAGACAGGGACGGTTTACAGACAGACAGGGCCGGGACAGTATCTCACTCAGTTTACAGTCCAGCTGCAGTATCTCACTCAGTTTACAGTCCAGCTGCAGTATCTCACTCAGGTTACAGTCCAGCTGCAGTATCTCACTCAGGTTACAGTCCAGCTGCAGTATCTCACTCAGGTTACAGTCCAGCTGCAGTATCTCACTCAGTTTACAGTCCAGCTGCAGTATCTCACTCAGTTTACAGTCCAGCTGCAGTATCTCACTCAGTTTACAGTCCAGCTGCAGTATCTCACTCAGGTTACAGTCCAGCTGCAGTATCTCACTCAGTTTACAGTCCAGCTGCAGTATCTCACTCAGTTTACAGTCCAGCTGCAGTATCTCACTCAGGTTACAGTCCAGCTGCAGTATCTCACTCAGTTTACAGTCCAGCTGCAGTATCTCACTCAGTTTACAGTCCAGCTGCAGTATCTCACTCAGTTTACAGTCCAGCTGCAGTATCTCACTCAGTTTACAGTCCAGCTGCAGTATCTCACTCAGTTTACAGTCCAGCTGCAGTATCTCACTCAGGTTACAGTCCAGCTGCAGTATCTCACTCAGTTTACAGTCCAGCTGCAGTATCTCACTCAGGTTACAGTCCAGCTGCAGTATCTCACTCAGTTTACAGTCCAGCTGTAGTATCTCACTCAGTTTACAGTCCAGCTGCAGTATCTCACTCAGTTTACAGTCCAGCTGCAGTATCTCACTCAGGTTACAGTCCAGCTGCAGTATCTCACTCAGGTTACAGTCCAGCTGCAGTATCTCACTCAGTTTACAGTCCAGCTGCAGTATCTCACTCAGTTTACAGTCCAGCTGCAGTATCTCACTCAGTTTACAGTCCAGCTGCAGCCTGCAGTATCTCACTCAGTTTACAGTCCAGCTGCAGTATCTCACTCAGGTTACAGTCCAGCTGCAGTATCTCACTCAGGTTACAGTCCAGCTGCAGTATCTCACTCAGTTTACAGTCCAGCTGCAGTATCTCACTCAGTTTACAGTCCAGCTGCAGTATCTCACTCAGTTTACAGTCCAGCTGCAGTATCTCACTCAGTTTACAGTCCAGCTGCAGTATCTCACTCAGTTTACAGTCCAGCTGCGGTATCTCACTCAGTTTACAGTCCAGCTGTAGTATCTCACTCAGTTTACAGTCCAGCTGCAGTATCTCACTCAGTTTACAGTCCAGCTGCAGTATCTCACTCAGGTTACAGTCCAGCTGCAGTATCTCACTCAGTTTACAGTCCAGCTGCAGTATCTCACTCAGTTTACAGTCCAGCTGCAGTATCTCACTCAGTTTACAGTCCAGCTGCAGTATCTCACTCAGTTTACAGTCCAGCTGCAGTATCTCACTCAGTTTAACCCGCGTTAAATGACTCAGAGAAGTGTCACGTTGTGGTTTTGTGGTACATCTCTTACGTGATTTCTTTGGACCTTGTTCAGCACAGTCTTATGCAGAAGTGTCTACTGCCCAAAGAAATCTACTTAAAAGTTTGTGTCCTGCCCAAGGTATTAGCTAAATTAGATATTATGTATTAGGGATGGGCATTTTAAAGACAAATCCAGATCGATTGATCGCATGCTATACTCGAGTGATCGTGTATTACTCGTAAGGGGGAAAAAACTAAAAATAATAATAATATTTGTGAATATTTTTATTTTATTATTTGTATTTTTTAACTTGCTTTTGTTCATTCACGTATATGTTTAAGGAAACCAACAAACAGTTATAATCTTACACATACATGTGAAACAAATATGGAAAAAATTTATAAAAAAATTATAAAGAATATTAATAATTTAAGATCGATTTTTCTCATAGCTATGAGTAATCGATTACTCACGCCCATCCCTATTATGTATACTATCTCTCTCTGTACCAACAATACACTTAACCGGTTAAGCTGTAGCCCTATTTTCAGAAATGTTGCCTAAAGGTACATGCCTAAGTAAATGGAAGATTGCTCCACTTCTACAAGGTCAATTAGCATGTTCATCTAGCAAGAACATCTAGGGACCTGGGGGTATGTATTCCAGTCTCAGAAATATTGTGTCTGTTACTAGGCTTGAGTAAATTGTAATAAAAAAAAGGAGAATATAAATTATGATTTTATTTTGCATCTGTGCCGGTGAATAACACCATGAAAACATTGAGGTTCTTCACTGAGCTCGTTCAGCACCTTCCTGAGATCAAGTGGACAAATAATCTAAGCAAATGAATAAAGGGAAGATGATTAAACAGAAGGATTTGTAGATACAGTAATAAATTATAATCCATTTTAATTATAAATTCATATTTGACCTTGAACTTGACCTTATTATGGCCAAATCATACATCTATGGATAGGGAAAAGGCTCCTCTTTCCAATGACTGGGTTAAATCTGGATTCAGTCATTTCCTCACGGTTTTACGATAAAAGAGATATAATTTGCATTTTACCGATAAATTCTTATTTTCGGTAAATCTTATAAAACATCGGTAAAAATGAAAATATACACAGCTGTGGCTCACGAGGCAGAGTGTTCATCTGGTTAGAATCCAACTCCTCGATGCCCGGCAGCGTGTCGACGTGTCCTTGAGCAAGGCACTTAACCCCTAACTGCTCCCGCCGTCAGTGAGTGAATGGGTGAATGTGAGGCATAAATAGTCAAATGACACATCTATATAACTATATAAATGCAGTCCATTAACTTTAACGTCCCCTTCCTCTCGTCCCCACCAGGTGGCGTCGCTGGGCGTCACCACCTTCACGCTGTGCGCCCTGTGCATCGACCGCTTCCGCGCCGCCACCAACGTCCAGATGTACTACGAGATGATCGAGAACTGCGCCTCCACCGGCGCCAAGCTGGCCGTCATCTGGGTGGGCGCCCTGCTGCTGGCGCTGCCCGAGGTCCTCCTGCGCCAGCTGGTCACCGAGGACGGCGAGTCGGCGGACGTGACGCCGTGCGAGCGCTGCGTGGTGCGCGTCTCCACCGCCCTGCCGGACACGCTGTACGTGCTGGGCCTCACCTACGACGGCGCGCGCCTCTGGTGGTACTTCGGCTGCTACTTCTGCCTGCCCACGCTGTTCACCATCGGCTGCTCGCTGGTGACGGCGCGCAAGATCCGCCGGGTGGAGAAGGCGTGCGTGGCGCGCGGCAACAAGAAGCAGATCCAGCTGGAGGGCCAGATGAACTGCACCGTGGTGGCGCTGGCCATCCTCTACGGCTTCTGCATCATCCCGGAGAACATCTGCAACATCGTCAGCGTCTACATGGCGGCCGGCGTGCCGCGCCGCACGCTGGACATCCTGCACCTGGTCAGCCAGCTGCTGCTGTTCTGCAAGTCGGCCGTCACGCCCGTGCTGCTGTTCTGCCTGTGCCGGCCCTTCAGCAAGGCCTTCCTGGACTGCTGCTGCTGCTGCTGCGCCGAGTGCGGCCCCCCCCCGCCCAGGGGCCCGGCCAACGGCACCGCGACCAGCGACACCGAGCACGAGTGCATGACCGCCGAGCTGGAGCTGTCGCCCTTCAGCACCGTGAGGCGCGAGGCCGCCTCCTACACCACGGTGGGGACGCACTGCTGAGGTCACGCGGAGGTCACGGGGGGCCAGAGGGAGGTCACGGGGTCACAAACAGAGAGAGGTCACGGGGTCGAGAGAGAGGTCACGGGATCGAGAGAGAGGTCACGGTTACATTCCCGTTCGTATCTGTGGCACATGTTTAGGAGTTTAACTGATACTGCAGATTGAGTCGATATCGGGGTTTACTTACTTAATAGGGCAGAACACTGTTTGTCCATTACTCTGTTTACACAATGTATATATGAAGGAATACACACATTATGTACTGCATAGTTCAACTTGAATATTAGAATTCATAGCAATTGTTTTTTTTATTAACTCACCAGTATTCTTTCCAAATTTGCACTCAGTTTGACATTTTGTTCTTTTTTGTTTGTGTCTTTTTTTGTTCTCCTGGGTCTTTTTGTTTCTTTGATTTCTTTGATTTCTTTGATTTCATTGATTTCTTTGATTTCTTCTTCACGCCTCCGCAGAGCGAGAGTCCACCTCAGATGGAACGTACTGTAATGTAATGGCTGGTCGTAGTGTGTTGTGTTTGGCTGATAATGGTGATTCTTGTGAATCGGTTGAACAGGTACAGTAAGCCTGGCTCCCTTGCTATGTAAGTATATTGTTATTCACTCTGTATTTGATAGCAGAACACAATGTATAACGCACTCCGTTCGGTCTGTAATGTCGCAGGAGTGTTTTTTAGCCAAGAACTGTCACTTTAAATAAAAAACAAAAGAATACAGATTTGAACTGAATATTTATTTTGAATGTATCGTCTTATAGGGTTACTAAGCAGTTGTATAGGTTTACAGTCTTATAGGGTTACTAAGCAGTCTTATAGGGTTACAGTCTTATAGGTTACAGTCTTATAGGGTTACTAAGCAGTCTTATAGGGTTACAGTCTTATAGGGTTACTAAGCAGTCTTATAGGGTTACAGTCTTATAGGTTACAGTATTATAGGGTTACTAATCATCTCACACAATACAATATAATAATAATAATATCTTACATTTATATAGTGCCTTTCAGGAGACCCAAATATGCACAATCATTTAACAATATTTGATTTTACAGTGACTGAAAAGGTACAGACTGAAGCATAATGCTTATACATGCCTGTCCTATATTCTTAACAAAATTAAGACTCCAAAACAGTATTCTAAAAGAAAATAGCAAAAAAACAGTATTATTCACCTTTGTAGTTTTCAAAAATAGCTTTACACACTATTTTCTTAAAAACCAAAAGCGAATGACTCATTCTTAACTGTACATCAGCATTGTTCCACAAGTTAACCCCAATAATAGAAATACACCTCCTTTTAATCCCTTTCTTAGCTTTTTGAACAGTACATTTTATATGAAGTAACACTTGGATAGATTTGAGCTGAATATTTATTTTGAATGTATCGTCTTATAGGGTTACTAAGCAGGAGGGTTCAGCCCAGTAGCTCAGTGTAGCTGTAGTAACACTTCAGAGTGGCAGCTGGACAACTGCAGAGTGCTTTTGCTGATTAGCCTAATGGGAGGGTCATCTCTGCTCAGCCAGGCAGGGTGATGTGGCTTCTCTGCCCACCGTGACATCACTGTCCACTCCCCCCTCGAGGACACAGCGGCCATTGTTCTGTCTCCTCGCATTGTCATGGCAACCACCTCTGGCTCTCTGCATTCTTACATTAGCTGACATCATGGTGAAGTCCAGTGGTGCAGTCATGAGCACATACTGTACGCCATGCAGTGTAGCTCGTGGCTCGTTCAATGGTATTGAGCTGTTATGGTTGTGGATAATCCAGATTAAGGGTTGAACTCATTCCACTTTCCATGAGTTTGTTTCATTGAGGCGTCCTTAACACTTGTCCAAATATATCTTTTGGACAGCCCATGTATTTGCAGTTATGAAGTTAATCTAAATCGGAGTGTGAATGTCATCATATATCACAAGAAACGACTCAACCTGGACTGTCTTCATGAGTGAACGCGACACTTTAACTTTAGATACTAAAGTTTGAAAACATTTGGTTGTTCGTCTGAGGTGCTCTGAACTGGCCGTATGGAAATATGAGGAGCTATCTGATCGGAGGAGCATTTTAGATGGATACACTGCAATCTGGTTTTATTTCAGTCATGTATTAATCTATTCCATTACATTATAAGTGGATTATACCTGCCCGACAGGATGTAACATCTGTGTACATTTTATTCTTAGAAAATAAGACACAACGTGGTGCTGGATTAAAAACGTTTTGATGCATAATTACAGAGGGTGTACATGAGTAACTAAACAAAAATGGCTCCTTAAAATAGGATCCTGTACATCGATGCGTCAGTGAAAGCGTCTTTGAATTCCTGAACCTACAGACAGAGTGTAATTTTTTAAATTATTTTTCCCGATCTTTCTCCCATCCCACTGTTAGTCGTTATGCCAATTCCCAACCCCCTTCCTGGTTGTTGCGCACCCCCCCCCCTACTGTTGGTCCGGGAGGCCGGAGACTGTCACATGCTTTCCTCCGACGCATGTGCAGCCAGCCGGCAGCCAGCCTGGCAGCGCAGGTTCTCACCGGGAGAGTGTAACGTGTGGAAGGTCACACTACCTCCCTCCAGATCCTACCCTCGCTGTGCAGGCGCCCCGACCGAACTGTAGGGGTCGCTGTCCACAACGCCCAGGACCCACCCATCAGCTTTCCCACCCCCTAACACTGCCAATTGTGTTAGTATGAACGACCAGCCAAGCTGATAGCAACGCAGAGAGCTGGATTCGAACCCAGCGTCTCCAGCGTTGATGGCGAGCGCCTTGCCCACTACACCACCTAGCCGCCCACTATGATCGATTCTGAGCTTGACGAAGATATGAAGCTACTATTTATGAAGATACTATTTAGGTTTAGCTGCGGATGAAGCTACTATTTAAGTTTAGCTGAATGAAGCTACTATTTAAGTTTAGCTGAATGAAGCTACTATTTAAGTTTAGCTGAATGAAGCTACTATTTAAGTTTAGCTGAATGAAGCTACTATTTAACTTTAGCTGAATGAAGCTACTATTTAAGTTTAGCTGTGAATGAAGCTACTATTTAAGTTTAGCTGAATGAAGCCAATATTTAAGTTTAGCTGTGAATGAAGCTACTATTTAAGTTTAGCTGTGAATGAAGCTACTATTTAAGTTTAGCTGAATGAAGCCACTATTTAAGTTTAGCTGTGAATGAAGCTACTATTTAAGTTTAGCTGTGAATGAAGCTACTATTTAAGTTTAGCTGAATGAAGCTACTATTTAAGTTTAGCTGTGAATGAAGCTACTATTTAAGTTTAGCTGAATGAAGCTACTATTTAAGTTTAGCTGTGAATGAAGCTACTATTTAAGTTTAGCTGAATGAAGCCAATATTTAAGTTTAGCTGTGAATGAAGCTACTATTTAAGTTTAGCTGTGAATGAAGCCACTATTTAAGTTTAGCTGTGAATGAAGCTACTATTTAAGTTTAGCTGTGAATGAAGCTACTATTTAAGTTTAGCTGAATGAAGCTACTATTTAAGTTTAGCTGTGAATGAAGCTACTATTTAAGTTTAGCTGTGAATGAAGCTACTATTTAAGTTTAGCTGTGGATGAAGCTACTATTTAAGTTTAGCTGCGGATGGAGCTACTATTTAAGTTTAGCTGTGAATGAAGCTGCTATTTAAGTTTAGCTGAATGAAGCTACTATTTAAGTTTAGCTGTGAATGAAGCTACTATTTAAGTTTAGCTGTGGATGAAGCTGCTATTTAAGTTTAGCTGAATGAAGCTACTATTTAAGTTTAGCTGAATGAAGCTACTATTTAAGTTTAGCTGAATGAAGCTACTATTTAAGTTTAGCTGTGAATGAAGCTACTATTTAAGTTTAGCTGTGGATGAAGCTACTATTTAAGTTTAGCTGCGGATGGAGCTACTATTTAAGTTTAGCTGTGAATGAAGCTGCTATTTAAGTTTAGCTGAATGAAGCTACTATTTAAGTTTAGCTGTGAATGAAGCTACTATTTAAGTTTAGCTGTGGATGAAGCTGCTATTTAAGTTTAGCTGAATGAAGCTACTATTTAAGTTTAGCTGAATGAAGCTACTATTTAAGTTTAGCTGAATGAAGCTACTATTTAAGTTTAGCTGAATGAAGCTACTATTTAAGTTTAGCTGTGAATGAAGCTACTATTTAAGTTTAGCTGAATGAAGCTACTATTTAAGTTTAGCTGTGAATGAAGCTACTATTTAAGTTTAGCTGTGAATGAAGCTGCTATTTAAGTTTAGCTGTGAATGAAGCTGCTATTTAAGTTTAGCTGTGAATGAAGCTACTATTTAAGTTTAGCTGTGGATGAAGCTGCTATTTAAGTTTAGCTGAATGAAGCTACTATTTAAGTTTAGCTGAATGAAGCTACTATTTAAGTTTAGCTGAATGAAGCTACTATTTAAGTTTAGCTGAATGAAGCTACTATTTAAGTTTAGCTGTGAATGAAGCTACTATTTAAGTTTAGCTGTGAATGAAGCTACTATTTAAGTTTAGCTGAATGAAGCTACTATTTAAGTTTAGCTGTGAATGAAGCTACTATTTAAGTTTAGCTGTGAATGAAGCTACTATTTAAGTTTAGCTGTGAATGAAGCTACTATTTAAGTTTAGCTGTGAATGAAGCTACTATTTAACTTTAGCTGAATGAAGCTACTATTTAAGTTTAGCTGTGAATGAAGCTTCTCTTTTAAAAGGAACAGCAAGAATCCAATGGATAAGAGTGATGGAGCTTAGCTGTAAACTAAAAAACTACGTACTTTGTCCTCCTCTGTGTCCCAAGCTTGATCTCATCGGCAATGCATTTGTGGTGATGTTAAATATAAGCAGTCTACGTTTTATTTTATTTTTGCAGAAGAACATGCAGACTGCCCACAGAAAGGCAGGGGTGCGAACCCAGGACCTTCTTGCTGTGAGGCAGCAGTGCCAACCACTGTGCCACCGTGCCGCCCCTAGTTGGGTTTTATTCAGCCATGTTTGCAGTGCAAAGGTCTTTTGGCGTTTAAAAAGGTAATCGCAGCACCATTGGAATTGGAATAACGGGTCTACCACCCCGTGAGATGCTGTGACCCTTTATGTAAATGTATTAATACACAGCCCACAGCGAGGCCTACAGCGTTCAAGCTGCCTGTAATATGGAATAATGGCTGTGTCCCAGTCAGAAGCTGCCCTGCGGTGGAATAACAAAGGCGTCCATTCTTCTGGACAGCATAGTCGTGACTCCATTCATCAACAGGCATTCTTACTGGGGTCAATGTTTGTACTGTGTCCCATAACTGTACTGTGGAAGTGTGTTACTATGGCACGTAATGTTAGGGTCTTTACAGGCAGCATGGTGTACACTGTACACGGTTATGTCTTAGCAGAATGGGGATAAAATAGTTTTATTTGTGATCTGTGAGGGGAATAATAGTGATAGTATACACTAAACGATGAATGAATGAATGAAAACTTTATTTAACAGATTGCAGAATGGGTACAATACAGTACAGCTCAATACACACACTTGTTAAGGGGATGCAGACCAGAGAAAGACGTTCGTCTTGTTTACATCAGGGTCCCCCATTTTCAATTCATAGTGACATTTATGACATACACAACATATATGACATACAGGTATATAGTACTGTTACATTTGTGACATATATACGATATGCAAATATACAGTACTGTTACCTGTTACTGCTATCTAGTGATATACTGTACACAGTACATGGTGCTGTAATATAAATGCTTTATATGTGCACTTGATTCTCCCAAGTCCTGCACATTGGGTAAGGCTACAATTAATTCCTTTTAATCCGAGGCTAATTTGGTCGGCTCTGCACTTCGCTGAAGCAGTAATCATGGCTGGAGATGGCAGCTGGGTGTTATGTAGACGCTAAACTGATCTGGCATCTGTTGCTGGGCTGTTGGGAACAACATTTCCACACAGTGATGCCACAGACTAATAAGCGTTTTGTTCTGCGAGGCTGGCATCCCTACCCCAGCAATTAGACGCTTCTATTCAGATTGGAAACAATGGCTCGATGGGCACATTGATGCCTCGCCGCTACACTAGTTGCTCAGTGACCTTAGGGCGACTCCTCTCAGAGTTATATACGGAAGGGGGCGGGCTTTAGGGCGGACTCCTCTCAGAGTTATATACGGAAGGGGGCGGGCCTTAGGGCGGACTCCTCTCAGTTATATACGGAAGGGGGCGCGATGATCTGTTCAGATCTGTGATCGTATATCCCTCCTGGCTGGCGAGGAGCCAGGTCGCCACGGCAACCAAACCCTCCGCCGGGATGTCCTGAGACACGCAAGACCGTGGTATGAAATATAACAGAGAGAGAGAGAGCGGGGGGGGGGGGGGGGGGGGGGGGGGGGGTGGGGGGGGGGGAGGGGAGGGGGGGGGAGGGGGGGGGGGGGGGGGGGGGGGGGGGGAGGGGGGGGGTGGGGGGGGGTGAGGAGAGGAGAGAGAAGAGAGGGGGGAGGAGAGAGAGAGGAGAGAGAGAGAGAGAGAGACAGAGAAGAGAGAGAGAGAGGGAGATAGAGTGAGAGAGAGAGAGAGAGGGGGGGGAGAGAGGACAGAGAGAGAGACCAGAGAGAGAGAGAGAGGGGAGTGATGGAGAGAGAGAGAGGGGGGGGGATAGAGAGGGAGAGAGAGAGGGGGGGGGAGAGGGAGAGAGAGGGACAGAGAGAGGGACAGAGATAGAGAGAGGGGGTGGGGAGAGAGGGAGAGAGAGAGGGGGAGAGAGAGAGAGAGAGAGGGAGAGAGGGGGGGGGAGACATAGAGAGAGACGGAGAGAGAGAGAGAGAGAGGGGGGGGGAGATAGGGAGAGAGAGAGGGGGGGGAGAGAGAGAGGGAGAGAGAGAGAGAGGGGGGAGGGAGAGAGAGGGGGGGGAGAGAGAGGGACAGAGAGAGAGGGGGGAGACAGAGAGAGAGAGAGGGGGGGAGAGAGAGCGAGAGAGACAGAGAGAGAGAGGGACAGAGAGAGAGAGAGAGCGAGAGAGGGGGGAGAGACAGAGAGAGAGAGAGGGGGGGAGACAGAGAGAGAGAGGGGAGATGGAGAGAGAGAGAGGGGGGGGGGAGAGAGAGCGAGAGAGACAGAGAGAGAGAGGGACAGACAGAGAGAGAGAGAGAGACAGAGAGAGAGAGAGAGAGGGGGGAGAGACAGAGAGAGAGAGGGGAGACAGAGAGAGAGAGAGAGAGAGGGGAGACAGAGCGAGAGAGAAGACAGCTGTGTTCAAAACAGATTTATCTTTGTATATTCCTATATTTCACGAGGAGTTTAAGCCCCATGCAGGAAGCAGAAAGACCTTTCAATTTGTCACACAACGTAAAGCAAAAGCAAAAAGCAGCTCATCGCTTTCATTCACTGAATTCCAGAGCAACGTATGGCATTGTTTTAAGTTCCTCTCATCCATTATGTATGACTCCAAGATGTGTCCAAACCCACGGATCTGCCAAGTCAACCGTTTAGCTGCTCAGAGCAACAGCCTCTCTCTGTTGTTGTTCAGAGCGTCTGTCTACTGAATATTTCATGCCTGTGGAACTTTTCCTCTGATATGACCTGATGTGTCTCGAGACAACATGTGCATCAGAATGGTCGTCCCGGTCTTCCCTACAATGGAGGTTTGGTCGACTTGATCTAAGAACAATTAGTCAACGGTTAAAATCCTTGTGAAAAGGTGCTTTATATTGCAGGGGTGTGACTGTGTACACACAGGTACTGTATACCCCTACCGACCCGCCTGCTGACCCAGATTCGGCTCAAACAAGGGACTAAACACGTTTCGCAATTATGCCACAACAATGTGGAACGCCCTACCCAAAGCTGTAAAGGAATGTGAATCCCTACCCACCTTCAAAAACACTCTCAAAGAGCACCTACGGCAGACTGCAATTCAAAACTGGCCCCTACAAATGTCCTAACCCAGTTGTACAATAAAGACCAAGCATGGCTTTGTCAGTATTCCAACGTACCCAACTCCCCCCCCCCCCCCCCCCCCCCCCACCTCCAATGTACAGCCCCACCCAACCCCACCCCACCTACCCAACCTCCTCCAATGTACAGTTTCTATGTCAAATGTATGTCAGTATTCCAATGTCCCCCCTACACAACCCCCCCCCCCCCCCCCCGCACCTCCAATGTACAGCCCCACCCCACCCACCCAACCTCCTCCAATAGACAGTTTCTATGTCAAATGTATATACACTCCTTTTCTGGATTTTTTTAGTATCACAAACAGTACTGTATTTGAAAATCTGGTATGTCATAAATGTATAGATGTAGCAGTACTGTCTATCTGTATGTCGTGTGTGTCATATGATGAATTGAAAATGTGGGACCCTGATGGAAACAAGACGAAAGTCTTTCTCAGGTCTGCATCCTCTTAACAATTGTATGTATTGAGCTGTACTGTACTGTACCCATTCTGCAATCTGTTTTAATAAACTTTTCAATCAATCAATCAATCAATCAGGAAACAGCGGAGGCTGATAACCAAACTGAACCTCAAACGGGGAGAGACCAGAGGTCATCGGGGGAAGGGGGGGTACCGAGTCTTCACCGTGATGCTGTTGAGACCTCTGTAGTCGATGCTGATCCACAGATGGTTTGGAGTGCAGTGGTTGAGAGGGTGGGTTCTGGAAACCAAGACCATCCACCCCTTCGTCAGAATCACAACCGCTCTCACTAAGCTGCTGGTGAACTGTGAGTAACAGAGGAGTGTGGATACAGCGGTGAGGACGCTGGGAGCCCCACTGCATGACCCTGAGAGCCCCACTGCATGACACTGAGAGCCCCACTGCATGACACTGAGAGCCCCACTGCATGACACTGAGAGCCCCACTGCATGACACTGAGAGCCCCACTGCATGACGCTGGGAGCCCCACTGCATGACACTGGGAGCCCCACTGCATGACACTGGGAGCCCCACTGCATGACACTGAGAGCCCCACTGCATGACGCTGGGAGCCCCACTGCATGACGCTGGGAGCCCCACTGCATGACGCTGGGAGCCCCACTGCATGACACTGGGAGCCCCACTGCATGACACTGAGAGCCCCACTGCATGACACTGAGAGCCCCACTGCATGACACTGAGAGCCCCACTGCATGACACTGGGAGCCCCACTGCATGACACTGAGAGCCCCACTGCATGACACTGGGAGCCCCACTGCATGACACTGAGAGCCCCACTGCATGACACTGAGAGCCCCACTGCATGACACTGGGAGCCCCACTGCATGACCCTGAGAGCCCCACTGCATGACACTGGGAGCCCCACTGCATGACACTGAGAGCCCCACTGCATGACACCGGGAGCCCCACTGCATGACACTGGGAGCCCCACTGCATGACACTGGGAGCCCCACTGCATGACACTGAGAGCCCCACTGCATGACGCTGGGAGCCCCACTGCATGACACCGGGAGCCCCACTGCATGACGCTGGGAGCCCCACTGCATGACACTGAGAGCCCCACTGCATGACGCTGAGAGCCCCACTGCATGACACTGGGAGCCCCACTGCATGACGCTGGGAGCCCCACTGCATGACACTGGGAGCCCCACTGCATGACACCGGGAGCCCCACTGCATGACACTGGGAGCCCCACTGCATGACACCGAGAGCCCCACTGCATGACACCGGGAGCCCCACTGCATGACACTGGGAGCCCCACTGCATGACGCTGGGAGCCCCACTGCATGACACTGGGAGCCCCACTGCATGACACTGAGAGCCCCACTGCATGACGCTGGGAGCCCCACTGCATGACGCTGGGAGCCCCACTGCATGACACTGAGAGCCCCACTGCATGACACTGGGAGCCCCACTGCATGACACTGAGAGCCACTGCATGACACTGAGAGCCCCACTGCATGACACTGAGAGCCCCACTGCATGACACTGAGAGCCCCACTGCATGACACTGAGAGCCCCACTGCATGACACTGGGAGCCCCACTGCATGACACTGAGAGCCCCACTGCATGACACTGAGAGCCCCACTGCATGACACTGGGAGCCCCACTGCATGACACTGGGAGCCCCACTGCATGACACTGAGAGCCCCACTGCATGACACTGAGAGCCCCACTGCATGACACTGAGAGCCCCACTGCATGACACTGAGAGCCCCACTGCATGACACTGGGAGCCCCACTGCATGACACTGAGAGCCCCACTGCATGACACTGGGAGCCCCACTGCATGACACTGAGAGCCCCACTGCATGACACTGGGAGCCCCACTGCATGACACTGGGAGCCCCACTGCATGACACTGGGAGCCCCACTGCATGACAGAGTCCTCTCTCCGCTGGTGTTTACTAAGCCTCAGCACAATGGGACATGTGGGCGAATAGACCCAAAAGAATGTGCTCAGCAAACCGCATAGATAAAGAATTGGTTCTTTTGGGGGGCGCCAGGGTGGCACACCGCGCGGTGCTATGCGGTCGACCCGGGTTCGTCTTCCCCGAACCCGACGTACATTTGCCGCATGTCTTTCCCCCCCCCCCCCCCATGTCTTCTCCCGACCTTCCTCTCTCTGCTCTCTGTCGGTCATGTCTGACCTGGAAAAAGCTGTAAAAATGCTAAAAATAAATCCTTAAAAAATAAGAATTGGTTCCTTTGGTGACACTGCCTGTACCCAATGGGCATCCATCAAGCGCCGTGACACTACAGGGCTTAGGGAGGGAATGAACAGGTATTTTAAAGTCCCCAACCCATCTGGGAATCGATAAAGCTGTCCACCGCCCCCGAGTCTAAACTGGCATCAGCTTTGACAGACTGCCTGTTCCAGCCTGAAGCCACGGGCAGACGGGTGTGAGAGGGAGTGATGCCATGTCTCGCCGGTGTCTCTCGGCCCACTAGCCAAACTGACCGCTTCCCCTTCAGTTCAGGACACGCCACCTTCCTGTGACCTTTGTTCCTGCAGTACCCCCTGCAGTAAAAATTGAAAATTAATCAATCAATCAATCCGCGATTTTTCTTTTGTTACAGAATGATTCAAGACTCATCAATTACATCATCCAACATTGTTTAAACGACTAAGACATTCGCTGTGACAGAATCGCTTGATATTTAGTCGTTTAGTCGCTATCAACATATCCATTTGTAAAGATTATTGTCCACCTTCTTGTGATCCGGCGGAGTGATGTGATGTGGTTCGGTTGTGGGCGGGTCCTGGGCCAGCAACGTGGAATTGTTGCCAATAAAGACGTGTAAAATGACTGTTTCAGCCAATCAGAATCGAGAAATTTGCATGCCGTTGTATAATTGGTTGTAACCTGAGCTTGATGCCTGTACACGGTAACAGAACAACAACAGACAGGCTTCCTTCAACTACTTTATAGGATGCAGTGATGCACGTTCACACAAAATGACAACGGACATTGAAAGCTGACAATTGTTTGGAAAGATACAATTTAAAGGTTTTTAATCATAAAATCATAAAGTGGGCTTATAGGGATCACACATTGGCTTACTACACTGCACGCCCATGCCTATAAGCCCAATTACCGTATATTTGTATTTCCCATAAAGATTTTGAATGTAAGGCGGCTGGGTGGCGTAGCGGAGATTGCGCTCGTCACCAATGCAAGAGACTCCGGTATCGAATCCGAGTCTCAGCATTGCCTTCGGCTTGGGCCGGCCGTCGTTCTGGCTCATTTGGCAGAGTCAGCGGGTGGAAGTCGATGGGTGGGGATTGGACGTTGTGGACAGCGACCCCTACAGGTGGGTTGGGAGACGCCTGCACAGCAGAGACAGGAAGTAGCAGGGGTAGTGTGAGCCTCCCACGCGTTACTCCTCGCCACTGAGAGTCCGTGCTGGCAGGTGAAAAGATGTGACAGGCTGCCTCCTCGTGTGCCGGAGGGGACACGTGATGCAAGGCTTCTATCCTCCCTACAACCGACCAGTGGGGGGCATTGTCGAGCAACGTTCAAGACAGGGGAGGGGAGAATTGGATACACGAAATTGGGATGGGAGAAAAATAGAAAATAAGGAGAAAAAGTGGATAAAAAAAAAGATTTTGAATGAATGACTACATCATTTTTCAATGGGAGAGATACATTTTCCATTTCATCTATAATTTTGTCAAATCTTTAACAATATTATCTCACCAAAACATTTGAGAATGTTAGTTTCATTCACTAACTAAAATGGTAGTTTCACTGTGATATCACAGTAATTCTCATTACCATCCGGTCAAATATGGTGCACATCAATTGGATTAGCGATACCATGATAGAGACCATCCTCTGGGCACGGCTCTGCCAGCACGGGGGGGGGGCACAGACCCTCCTCTGGGCACGGCCCTGCCAGCACGGGGGGGGGGGGGGCACAGACCCTCCTCTGGGCACGGCTCTGCCAGCACGGGGGGGGGCACAGACCCTCCTCTGGGCACGGCCCTGCCAGCACGGGGGGGGGGGGGGGGGGCACAGACCCTCCTCTGGGCACGGCCCTGCCAGCACGGGGGGGGGGGGGGCACAGACCATCCTCTGGGCATAGCCCTGCCAGCACGGGGGGGGGGGGGCACAGACCATCCTCTGGGCATAGCCCTGCCAGCACGGGGGGGAGGGGGCACAGACCCTCCTCTGGGCACGGCCCTGCCAGCACGGGGGGGGGGGGGGGGGCACAGACCCTCCTCTGGGCACGGCCCTGCCAGCACGGGGGGGGGGGGGGGGCACAGACCCTCCTCTGGGCACGGCCCTGCCAGCACGGGGGGGGGGGGGGGCACAGACCCTCCTCTGGGCACGGCCCTGCCAGCACGGGGGGTGGGGGGGGGGGGGGGGCACAGACCATCCTCTGGGCACAGCCCTGCCAGCACGGGGGGGGGGGCACAGACCCTCCTCTGGACACGGCCCTGTCAGCTCAGGGCCCCTGCTTGTATAATCTGAGCGGATGCTTCATCCCCGGGAAGGATAAGGACTTTATTGTCTCGTTCCACCCCTTTGTTGGGGATTGTTGCCACTTCTAGGTCACCGCCCTGTGATGGAACGCTCGAATGCCCAAATGAACGTTTGCACATTGGGAATTCACCCCCCCCACCCGCCCCACCCCTCTCCTCGTCCCCGTATCACGCACACTGAGGGGAGCGCTGGCCTGTCATTAGGGCAGAACACAACAGTAGGAACCCCCTCTCTCTGCACTCCCATCCAAACTGGAAGGAGGCGCTACACAAGAGCTCAGCCATCGTCTGTTCTTCTCTCTTCTATTCGGCTTCAAATGCTTTATTGATTGTTCTCCAGTTATTCGTCAGAGGCTTATTCATAGCGATAATTGGGCGGGTGCCGCCTCAGATCTTCCCCAAACTCTCTCACCCCTCCGCCGCCCCCCTCTCCTGCCTCGCTCACTCCTCCGCCTTCAGGTCATTATTCTCTTTGACCTTTGACCCTGGTATCCCACGGAAAGGGTTAAGCACACGTTGCTGTTTGTCGTTGAGGTTTGATAGTTTACGTTTTCAACTGATGATCAGCTCCGTTGGAAAAGACACCACACGGTTCGACCATGCGGATCACGTCACGTCTTCACTGCCCCGCCTTTCTACCATCAAGCAGGGTTCAAAATACACATTATGCGGGCGGCCGGGTAGCGCAGTGGACTAAGCGTCTGTCTACCACCACAGAGACAGTGGGATCTAATCTGGCTGCGGTGCCTCCGGCTTGGCCGACCGTCCATACTGACACAATTGGTAGTGTTAGCAGGAGGGAAGCCGGTGGGTGGGTCCTGGTCGTTGTAAACAGCGACTCCTACAGTTCGGTCGGGGCGCCTGCACAGCAAGGGAAAGACCTGGGGGAGGTAGTGTGACCTTCCACACGTCGGTGTACGTGGAGAGAGTCATCCTCCTATACTGTAGGTGTACTTGGAGACCCCCCCCCCCCCTATAGGTGTACGTGGAGACCCCCCCCCCCTATAGGTGTACTTGGAGACCCCCCCCCCTATAGGTGTACTTGGAGACCCCCCCCCTCCTATAGGTGTACATGAAGAGGCAGCAGAAGGAGGGGAGAGAGGCACAAAGGCCGCTGCCCCTCCCCAGGTTCACTCATTCAACCATGTGACTTCTGTTTCTAATGGCTTTCTTACGAAACTGTAATGAATTATTCGGCACGTAATATTACTCTTGTGTATTTGCTGTTTCAAGGCAGGCATTTTAATGGTTGCAAAAATCGCCATGGAACAGTTGTGCTTCACTAAACGATTGTATGTGGATTCCCAATCCACTGCACGCTGCACTTTGAATCAATCAGCCGTGCCAATTACACTCTATTACTATCAGAGGTAGACGTGAGGTAATCAGTCGCAGTCAGGCGGTAAGGGGTTAAATTATATCCCTCCAGGGGGAGACACCACTTTGCACAACATCTGCTCCCCCGTGCGCTTTAGTTTTTCCTCACTTTCTATTTTCTCTGGAAGTTTCAAGCACATTGACAGCTTGTATTAGATATTATTGCACGACCATGGACTTGACAATAATATGCTCTTGTGGTTGAAGTCCAGTGTAGATGGTTTACATTTAGTTGCTTTTCATTCCGTTTTGGTTATTGTATTGTATCGGCAGTGTGCTCTTTGGAACGACATAATATTCCGCAGCTTCAATTTCATGTACTGTATGAACCTGCTTTTAACCCAAAATGTCACTTCCATCCTTCCGACTCCATCCTTCTCACTCCATCCTTCTCAGCACCAGAGAACAGTCCAGACACACAGACACACAGACACACAGACAGACAGACAGACAGACAGACACACAGACAGACAGACATACAGACAGACAGACAGACAGACAGACAGACAGACAGACAGACAGACAGACAGACAGACAGACAGACAGACAGACAGACAGACAGACATACAGACAGACAGACAGACAGACAGACACACAGACACACAGACAGACACACAGACAGACACACAGACAGACAGACAGACAGACAGACAGACAGACAGACACACAGACAGACAGACAGACAGACAGACAGACACACAGACAGACAGACAGACAGACAGACAGACAGACAGACAGACAGACAGACAGACAGACAGACAGACAGACAGACAGAGATACAGACAGACAGACAGACAGACAGACAGACAGAACCAGCACCAGCTCCAGCACCAGCACCGAGGCACCAGTGAGCACATTTGGCACAGGATGAAAATAAAGATGAAAATACTTTTGCATTCTCTTGCAAAACGTCTGTGTTCTCCTGAGAAGCCTCTGTGTTACAGCCTGTCTGTCAGCAGGTCCCCACGTCCATATATGGGTCTCTTCCTGTTCCCGCCTCAACCACCAGTCTTCCCACCTGGGCCTGTCTGCACCCATGTGGGCCATCACCCAACCCCAGAGCCTGGGTTCTGCTCTGGGGTTCTCTAGACTAGACACCCCCCGTAATGCCTGCCATGCTAACATCTGAGGTGCATTTATTTTCCTGAAAGGTTTTAGTTTATCCTCTGAACAGTGACTCTACACATGTTCAGATATACTTGAAGCCAGTGGCAGCGGTGAATCAGTGGTGAATCAGTGGTGAATCAGCGGTGAATCAGTGGTGAATCAGTGGTGAATCAGTGGTGAATCAGTGGTGAATCAGTGGTGAATCAGTGGTGAATCCGCATCAAGGTACAGTAAGAATGACTTGGAACCCACATGTCAAAAAGACTGCTATTGTTCTGTTAATGTATTTTTAACACTCGAAAATGCAGCGCAAATTCAACCCTATAGTTATTTTCAATGAAAACCACCGTGGGTTTCAAACGGTTTGCATTTCAAGCTGACATTTTTATGATTTTATTCTAAGTACATCTATCTGAACATCAATCACCATGCACAGCCAATCAAAATATTACAACCCACCCCTCTGCCAACGGGTTGATGGTTCTAAACCCACCCGTAAACCCACAGATCTTCTGTCCTTTCCTGCCGCTGAGCACAGAGATGTAGAGCTGCTGCCATATTCCTCCTTCTTGACGGACAGAGGACTTTATGCTTAATGACGGGTAACACACCACTCTCCAGAGGGCATAACAAGCTCTGCATTGTGTTAGAGAGAGAGAGAGAGAGAGAGAGAGAGAGAGAGAGAGAGAGAGAGAGAGAGACAGAGACAGAGAGAGAGACACAGAGAGAGAGACACAGAGAGAGAGACACAGAGACACAGAGAGAGAGAGAGAGAGAGAGAGAGAGAGAGAGAGAGAGAGAGAGAGAGTTTCTTTAATAGTTGTCATACAGAAGTACAGAATACTTTTGTACAAAATGCTTCTTACTGTTGCGCTCCAGAGACTGTGCATGACAAGATAAGTATGAAATAAAAACATAGTAAAAATTAGAAGTAAAAAAAGAGGTCACAGTGTTCAGTTTTGACATATGTACAATGTTCGTAGACGTAGTTACCATACAATATACAATACTGTGCAGTGTACTAATATACAATACAATATAGTGCAAGGCATAAATGGACGAGGTGCAGTTTAGGTACAATTCACAGTAGGTGTACGAGTTGTAGTGCAAATCCTTTATCAATAAATATAAAGTGTAAGTGTGTTTGTGTGATCTAAAGTGTGGAGAGTGGGTGCTGCAGTGTGTTGTTTGTTTGAGTGAGTGTGTGCGTGTGGGTGTGTGTGCTGTGTGCATTTGATGGTTGTTGCATAGTGATTATTGTTCGTTTAGCGATTATTTTCGTTTAGCAGCCTGATGGCCTGGGGATAGAAGCTCCTTCTGAGTCTTTCTGTGCTCGCCATAAGACTCCGGTATCGCTTGCCTGACGGCAGCAGTTCAAAGAGGCAGTTGTTCGGGTGGCTCGAGTCCTTAATAATTCTCTTAGCCTTCCCCTTGCACCGCTTGTTGTAAATGTTCTGGAGGGTGGGAAGCCCCCCTCTAATTGTGCGTTCGGCTGAACGTGTCACTCTTTGTAGTCTGCTACGGTCTTGTGCAGTGCTATTCCCAAACCAGGAGGTGATGTTGCCGGTCAGGATGCTCTCTATTGTACATGAGTAGAAGTTCCTAAGGATCTTCTGACTGACTTGGAACTTCCTTAGGCGCCTGAGGAAGTAGAGGCGTGTCGTGCCTTCTTCACAACACTGTCAATGTGTGTGGTCCATGTCAAGTCCTCGGATATGTGGGGCTCCGAGGTACTTGAAACTGTTCACTCTCTCAACTGGTGCCCCGTCGATGCTGAGGGGCTGTAGTCCTTGACCCCCGACCTCCTGAAGTCCACAATCATCTCTTTTGTTTTGCTGACGTTCAGGGAGAGGCAGTTCTCCCTGACACCACTGTGACAGGTTCTCTACCTCTTCCAGGTAGGCCCTTTCGTCGTTGGCAGAGATCAGGCCCACCACTACTGTGTCCATCAGCAAATTTGATGATGGTGTTGTTGTTCCGCTGTGCTACGCAGTCATGTGTGTACAGGGAGTAGAGGAGGGGGCTCAGAACACAGCCCTGGGGGGCCCCTATGTTGAGCGTGATGGATGAGGAGGTGCAGTTGCCGCTCTTACCACCTGGGGTCTGCCCGTCAGGAAGTCCAGGGACCCACTGGCACAGGTCATAGTTCAAGCCCAGGTCCCTGAGCTTGGCTATGAGTTTGGAGGGGACTATGGTATTGAATGCTGAGCTGTAGTCGATGAACAGCATTCTCACATAGTTCCCCTGCCTCTTGTCCAGATGTGATGCTGCTGTGTGCAGCACATGGGCTATGGCGTCCTCCGTGGACCTGTTGGGGCGATATGCAAATTGCAGAGGGTCCAGGTTGATGGGAGGGAGGAACAGATGTAGCCCTTCACTAGCTTCTCAAAGCACTTCATGGCTATGGAGGTGAGGGCTACAGGGCGGTAGTCGTTGAGGCAAGCGGGCGTAGATTTTTTGGGTACAGGGATGATGGTGGACTTCTTCAGACAGGTGGGGATGACGGCCTGTTCCAAGGACAGGTTGAAGATGTCAGTGAATACGGGGCCAGTTGGTCGGCACAGACTTTTAGGACGCGGCCGGGGATGCCGTCCGGTCCTGCTGCCTTCCTGATATCCACTTTTTTTAAAGATCCGTCTCACCTCATGCTCTGTTACCCTGAACACTGAGTCTCCATCAGCAGACCCCCCCCCCCCCATTGCCGTGGTTTGTAGGCTGGTGTTGTTATTCACAGCCTCAAACCTCGCATAGAAGGAGTTGAGATCATTTGCTAAGGAGATGTCACTGTTCAGTTTGAGGGGGTTCCTTTGTAGTCTGTCATTGTTCTGAGGCCCTGCCACATGCCTCTAGAGTCAAGCCTGTTCAAACTGAAGTTCAACTTTATCCCTGTAACGCCGTTTTGCCTCTATTACTGCTCTCCTGACGTTGTATCTTGCCATCTTGTGTTCTTCATGTTGCCTGTCACCAGCCCGGTGTTGTATGCTGATGTGCGCACTTTCAGAGCCTCACGGACGGATTTGTCTACCCAGGGCTTTTGATTTGGGTAGATATTAATTTTGGTGGTGGGGATTATATACTTCTACCTGAGTACAGACATAGTCAATCACCGTTTCGGTGTATTCGTTAATATTGCTGTGTTATCACGGAATACACTCCATTCTGTGCTTCCCAGCACTGCTTGGAGTGACTCCACTGATGTCACGGCCCAACGCTTAACCTCTCGCGAGACCACCGGCGTTCGCTTGAGACTCTGTTTGTACTTAGGCAAAAGAAAAATGGCGGCGTGATCGCTTTTACCGAATGGACTAAGAGCCTGTGACTTGTACCCATTCTTAAATTGCGAGTATACATGGTCTAATATGTTCTCGCCTCTGGTGGGACAGGTCACATGCTGATAGAAATTCGGCAGCACCTTTTTAAGGACGCGCGCTGTTGAAATCCCCCAAGACCAAAATGGCAGCGTCAACATTAGCTGCCTGGAGTTTGTTTACCTCGTCGTGAAGTTTTGAAAGTGCGACCCCAGTGTTCGCGTGTGGTGGAATGTACACTCCGATGAGGATGATGGACGTTAACTCTCTTGGGAGGAAGAAGGGTCGACATTTTATCGTGATAAACTCCAGGTCTGGGGAGCAGTGGTTAGACAGTTCCTTTGTGTTGCCTAAATCGCACCACTCCTTGTTTATCATGAAGGCAATGCCGCCTCCTCTCGTCTTTAATGACTCTTCTGCCATCCGGTCTTTGCGGAGAACGAAGAAATGGTCTGCCGGTTCTATTGCGTGATTCGGGACATCTGGACTCAGCCAAGTTTCTGTGAAACAGAGGACGTTACAATCCCGAATGTCCCTCTGGAATTGGATCCTTGCTCTGATGTCGTCCAATTTGTTTCCTATCGATTGCACATTGGCCAACAATATGCTGGGCAATGTGGTTCTGTGTCGTTTGGACCCTCAGTCTGTTCCGGACCCCGGCTCTCTTTCCTCGTCTTCGCGGCGGCTTCTTCTTGTCTTGGCCATGGCCGGCATAACAAAGGATCTCGGCGGGCCATTTCTGCTGTTCAGCGATCCGATCCAGAGAGCAATCAAAACGGTAAGTTTTTCTTTAATCCAATGTCAATGATGACTGACGGTCATACACATATAATGCACCAACAGTTGAGAGAGAGAGACACACACAGAGAGAGAGAGAGAGAGAGAGAGAGAGAGAGAGAGACACAGAGAGAGAGACACAGAGAGAGAGGAGAGGGAGAGAGAGAGAGAGAGAGACACAGAGAACACAGAGAGAGAGAGAGAGGAGAGAGAGAGAGAGAGAGAGAGAGAGAGAGAGAGAGAGAGAGAGAGAGAGAGAGAGAGGGAGAGGGAGAGACAGAGAGAGAGAGAGGCTGTGTCCATGTCACTGTTTGTACTTGACTCTAAATGTATTATTTCCAAATGGTTACAAAGGTTGAGCGGCTGCAGCTCAGAGACTGAATACGATGCAACATGTGCCTTGTTGTTTCAGTCCTTGTTTATTTACAGGTTGTTTACAGACATGCTGGACGACCTTACATTGTGCCTGTGTCTGTCTCCCCGTTCTTGTTGCGAGCTTTAGCCAGCTCGTAACAATATAATCTACTGAGGAGGAAATGATTGCAGATTGTACATTATATCAACGGTTACAGTGAGTTTCATAGGCCAGTTATAACTGGGCAACTTAGATTGCACAAGGTCTATGAAAATAATTTTTAATTTTTTTTTATCCTCTTTTTGACTCCGAAAGTCGAGACCGCAGCCTCTTGTGATGAGCGCAATCTCCGCTACGCCACCCGACCGCCCCGAAAATAATGTTTGATATTAGTATTTTGTTCAAGATTTACAGAGATTAAATAAAGGTTGAATGAATCAGGTCCCAGCAACAGGCCCTGGAAGTTAGGTATAACCTTTATCGACTCGTATGGGGAGCAGAGAGGCGCTGTAGTGAGGATTTGAGAAGCAGATTCGAGCTGATTCTCTTTGATCAAAACCACGCTTCTCGTTCTACTGGTTCCAAGTTGGAAGCGGTTCTCGATAGCCGACCCTTTTGTTGTTGCAGAGGACGAGACCAGCGGACGACGAGGGAGCTGCGATGTGGTGCGTTGGGAAGCGGACATTTCCTCTGCTCTCTTAAGTGTCGCTAGATAATTAACAAAGGCGCTGCTGTGAAAGCCTCTGTGTCCTTCTGCTAACGAGCTGATGCTAACGAGAGGGAGAGCGGCGCCCCGAGCCAGGCCTGTGTGGCACATACCTCCTCCTCCTTCAGAGGCTTGGTGACGACGCTCATAACATAATTAATCAAACGCTGAGCAGCACAAAGGGAAGGGAAATATCTCAACAGTGATGTCATCCTCTTTGTGATTTCCCTCGTTGGATTTTTGCTTCTTCGTGGTGATAGGATACCTTATCCCCCCACATACCTGGATGAGATCTCATGGACATTAACACACCTGGACCCCCCCCCCCCCCCCCCCCCCCCCCCCCCCCCCCCTGCCCTCCAAATTGTCTGTGCACGCCCCCTGCTGGTCAGCCGAGGGAGATAGGTTTACAAGCTCCAGAGAGATTTTCTCCTATACATTAATGTCTCTCTCTCTCTCTCTCTCTCTCTCTCTCTCTCTCTCTCTCTCTCTCTCTCTCTCTCTCTCTCTCTCTCTCTCCTGTGGGTGGCTGGGAGGGGGGTAGCTTATAAAAGCAGCAGTTGTCTTTACCTCCTACGTGGGTTCATTTGAAAGCCCCCTTGCTGCAGAGCAGAGGCATTAGCAGTTTATCCCCCCCCCCCCCCCGGACCCCCCGGTCATCTGTTGTTAAGTGTGTGTCTGTGTTTAGTCAACTTTGACCCCGGACACACCAGATAATCCTTCATCATTAGACAAGTCTGGTGTGTGCGTGTGCGTGTGTGTGTGTGTGTGTGTGTGCGCGCGCGTGTGTGTGTGAGTGTGTGTGTGTGTGTGTGTGTGTGTGTGTGTGTGTGTGTGTGAGTGTGTGTGTGAGTGTGTGTGTGTGTGTGAGTGTGTGTGTGTGGTGTGTGTGTGTGAGTGTGTGTGTGTGTGTGTGTGTGTGTGTGTGTGTGTGAGTGTGTGTGTGTGTGTGTGTGAGTGTGTGTGTGTGTGTGTGTGTGTGTGTGTGTGTGTGTGAGTGT
>NC_140182.1:794887-804887 GCF_963971535.1 Notolepis coatsorum
TTTACCTCCTACGTGGGTTCATTTGAAAGCCCCCTTGCTGCAGAGCAGAGGCATTAGCAGTTTATCCCCCCCCCCCCAGGACCCCCCGGTCATCTGTTGTTAAGTGTGTGTCTGTGTTTAGTCAACTTTGACCCCGGACACACCAGATAATCCTTCATCATTAGACAAGTCTGGTGTGTGCGTGTGCGTGCGTGTGTGTGTGTGTGTGTGTGTGTGTGTGTGTGCACGCGTGCGTGCGTGTGCGCGCGTGTTTGTGTGTGTGTGTGTGTGTGCGCGCGCGCGTGTGTGTGTGTGTGTGTGTGTGTGTGTGTGTGTGTGTGTGTGTGTGTGTGTGTGTGTGTGTGTGTGTGTGTGTGTGTGTGTGTGTGTGTGTGTGTGTGTGTGTGTGTGTGTGTGTGAGTGTGTGTGTGAGTGTGTGTGTGTGTGTGAGTGTGTGTGTGTGTGAGTGTGTGTGAGTGTGTGTGTGTGAGTGTGTGTGTGTGTGTGTGTGTGTGTGTGTGTGTGTGTGTGTGTGTGTGTGTGTGTGTGTGTGTGTGTGTGTGTGTGTGTGGTGTGTGTGTGTGTGTGTGTGTGTGTGTGTGTGTGTGTGTGTGTGTGTGTGTGTGTGTGTGTGTGTGTGTGTGTGTGTGTGTGTGTGTGTGTGTGTGTGTGTGTGTGTGTGTGTGTGTGTGTGTGTGTGTGTGTGTGTGTGTGTGTGTGTGTGTGTGTGTGTGTGTGTGTGTGTGTGTGTGTGTGTGTGTGTGTGTGTGTGTGTGTGTGTGTGTGTGTGTGTGTGTAAGCAAGTTTTTACATCTTCCCTGAACATGTAATTCCTTCACTTCATCACATGGAAGCTGTGAACCAGGAGACACCCGGTCAAACAGGAAGCACATCCCTCCCTCTACAGGAAACACATCCCTCCCTCTACAGGAAGCACATCCCTCCCTCTACAGGAAACACATCCCTCCCTCTACAGGAAACACATCCCTCCCTCTACAGGAAGCACATCCCTCCCTCTACAGGAAACACATCCCTCCCTCTACAGGAAGCACATCCCTCCCTCTACAGGAAACACATCCCTCCCTCTACAGGAAGCACATCCCTCCCTCTACAGTAAACACATCCCTCCCTCTACAGGAAACACATCCCTCCCTCTACAGGAAACACATCCCTCCCTCTACAGGAAACACATCCCTCCCTCTACAGGAAACACATCCCTCCCTCTACAGGAAGCACATCCCTCCCTCTACAGGAAACACATCCCTCCCTCTACAGGAAACACATCCCTCCCTCTACAGGAAACACATCCCTCCCTCTACAGGAAACACATCCCTCCCTCTACAGGAAACACATCCCTCCCTCTACAGGAAACACATCCCTCCCTCTACAGGAAACACATCCCTCCCTCTACAGGAAACACATCCCTCCCTCTACAGGAAGCACATCCCTCCCTCTACAGGAAACACATCCCTCCCTCTACAGGAAACACATCCCTCCCTCTACAGGAAGCACATCCCTCCCTCTACAGGAAACACATCCCTCCCTCTACAGGAAACACATCCCTCCCTCTACAGGAAACACATCCCCCCTCTACAGGAAACACCCCCCCCCCCTCTACAGGAAACACATCCCTTGTAGTGGCGCACTAATGCGTCTTCACTAGAGCACTTCCACGGCGCCACGTGCCGGATTAATATCTCGTGAATAATTCACGAGGCAATTTTGACATTTCCCGCGTCGTTTGTGTCGACCCCAGGGAAATAAGTTCAGGCATTCTAATGCTTATTATATCTTTGTTTACCAGCTACTACCATAGTGAGACTGTTGGTTATATTGCTTTTTCCACATTTTTCCAAACAAAGAAGAGCTAAATATTTCTAAGAAAAACACCCTGTTCTCATTTCATCTGTCATCACCATGGCAACCGCGCATCTCTGAACTTATTAAAAGTTCGACATTTTTGTGGACTGGAAGAATGAAAGGCGTTATCTGTTCTGCGTCGGCAGCGGCGTTCTCCAGAACATCTTCACGTGTTGTTGTTGTTGTTGACATGAAGCACAGCGTTCTCCAGAACATCTTCACGTGTTGTTGTTGTTGACATGAAGCACAGCGCTCTCCAGAACATCTTCACGTGTTGTTGTTGTTGACATGAAGCACAGCGTTCTCCAGAACATCTTCACGTGTTGTTGTTGTTGTTGACATGAAGCACAGCGTCCTCCAGAACGTCTTCACGTGTTGTTGTTGTTGTTGACATGAAGCACAGCGTTCTCCAGAACGTCTTCACGTGTTGTTGTTGTTGACATGAAGCACAGCGTTCTCCAGAACATCTTCACGTGTTGTTGTTGTTGTTGACATGAAGCACAGCGTTCTCCAGAACGTCTTCACGTGTTGTTGTTGTTGTTGACATGAAGCACAGCGCTCTCCGTTCCCGTCGCACCACTGAGAGCTCTTCACTCCTTCTGTGACGTCCTTTCATCTGTGATCCTCCACTGGACACAGAGAGAGACCCCAGACCAGACCCAGGCACGCTGAACATTCCTGGGCCCTGAGATACCGAGGGGGGGGGGGGGGGTGCTGAATCTGAAGCTGTCGTTTAAGGTCCTTGAGGCGAAACAGAAGCCCCCCCCCCCCTCCCTCCCTCCTTGTTACGATGCTATGAAAAGACTTGAGTCCATTTCAATCAAGACCACGCGTGCTCCTCTCTCCAAACGGAACAGAGCGTGTCCGTCAGTACCCTGCTCCATTACCCCCCCCCCCCCCCCCGCGCAGGGCTGGACGGAGAGAGAGATGGACAAACATCAAGTCTGCTGAGGACTGGTGAGCCGCTGACGTCTGACAACAGAGCCCTGCTTCATGGGCTGAGCGGCGGGTAGATGCATGGGAGCCAAGCGCTCTGGGGCACAAAACAACCGGCCCGCACTCAAACTCTATTGTGCTGCAGCGTTAGGGACAACCGTCCACAACAACACGGTGCCAGTGTTTGAACCAGGCAGGTTGCAAATAATAATGACCTTCTTTTAATTAATAGTGGAACTGTACCTATTATCGAACTTATTATAGGGAAACAGTGGTGTAGTCATCGAGGTCGAGTCCACTCCACTCTGGCCGTCAAAGAGCTGACGTACAAAAGGTCTACGTTAAACATAAATGACACAGCGGTCACCGTTTCAAAGGGAGTTTTTTTTTTTACTTTGTGACACAATAGTCAAACAAATGCACTAGCCGTCAATATCTTATGCCAAGTGATTAGGGCTTATTACCAAAAAATACATTTAAATAAATAACTATTTATCAATTAACAAGTCCTCGCAGAGTCCGAATGCAGTCAATGCTCAAGTCCAAGTCCAAGTCAGAGTCACGAGCCCTGACAATCAGTCCAGGACTCAGATTGGAGTTCTGGACTTGAGTCCTACAACCAGGGTGTGTCGGTACCAGGTGTGTTGGTACCAGGTGTGTTGGTACCAGGGGGAGAAGGCCAGGTGTGTTGGTACCAGGTGTGTTGGCACCAGGTGTGTCGGTACCAGGTGTGTTGGCACCAGGTGTGTCGGTACCAGGTGTGTTGGTACCAGGTGTGTTGGTACCAGGTGTGTCGGTACCAGGTGTGTTGGTACCTGGTGTGGTGGTACCAGGTGTGTTGGTACCAGGTGTGTTGGTACCTGGTGTGGTGGTACCAGGTGTGTTGGTACCAGGTGTGTTGGTACCAGGGTGTGTCGGTACCAGGTGTGTTGGTACCTGGTGTGGTGGTACCAGGTGTGTTGGTACCAGATGTGTTGGTACCAGGGGGCAGAAGGCCTCGTGGCACGTGTCCCAGTATGTGACCGCAGACCGCAGTACGAATCTCAGACGTCTCAAATATCCTCCGGGCTCATTTCCTGTCCCTCCTGATGGATGGGTTGAGAAAACTAGGATTTTGATACTAATATTAAGGTACTGTATTACTTTAAAGGAACATTTTGGGAAATGAGCTTACCGTCTTCACCAGAGAGAGACAAGAAGATAGATACCACAATGAACGGAAGCGGACATGTACGGGTAGCCTACGCCTTGTAAACACATTGTCCAACTAACACCTCTCCCGAAGGCTACCCGTACATGTCCGATTCCATTCATTGTGCTAAGCTAGTGCAGCTAGCCATGGTTTAATATTAGGAGCCCCTTTTGGGAGGTGAGTGCAGGTAGCCATGGTTTAATATTAGGAGCACCTTTTGGGAGGTGAGTGCAGCTAGCCATGGTTTAATATTAGGAGCACCTTTTGGGAGGTGAGTGCAGCTAGCCATGGTTTAATATTAGGAGCACCTTTTGGGGGGTGAGTGCAGCTAGCCATGGTTTAATATTAGGAGCCCCTTTTGGGGGGTGAGTGCAGCTAGCCATGGTTTAATATTAGGAGCCCCTTTTGGGAGGTGAGTGCAGCTAGCCATGGTTTAATATTAGCAGCACCTTTTGGGAGGTGAGTGCAGCTAGCCATGGTTTAATATTAGGATCACCTTTTGGGAGGTGAGTGCAGCTAGCCATGGTTTAATATTAGCAGCACCTTTTGGGAGGTGAGTGCAGCTAGCCATGGTTTAATATTAGGAGCCCCTTTTGGGAGGTGAGTGCAGCTAGCCATGGTTTAATATTAGGAGCACCTTTTGGGGGGTGAGTGCAGCTAGCCATGGTTTAATATTAGGAGCCCCTTTTGGGAGGTGAGTGCAGCTAGCCATGGTTTAATATCAGGAGCACCTTTTGGGAGGTGAGTGCAGCTAGCCATGGTTTAATATCAGGAGCACCTTTTGGGAGGTGAGTGCAGCTAGCCATGGTTTAATATTAGGAGCACCTTTTGGGAGGTTTGATTGATTGATTGATTTTTATTGTGGAGTAAAAGACAGCATCCAAGGGATAAAAACATGAGAAAGTGCAAGCACTTATTTCCATCATGGTCCCTGATTTTGGACATGGACAGACATCATAAAACATAGAGCATCATAATAAAACATACTAAAACAGAGCATCATAATAAAAACATAGAGCATCATAATAAAACATAGAGCATCATAATAAAACATAGAGCATCATAATAAAACAAAGATCATCATAATAAAAAACAGAATAAAACATAATAGCAACCCCATACAAAAAAAGCACTTCCTACCCTCTCCTTCCTATGGCTATTCTATACTTCACTGGCTAGCCATTTCTTTGTGGCACGTCTAAAACTTCCCCCCTCCTTGATGTTTTTCAGGGCCACTGGAAGCTTGTTCCACTCCAGTGCTGCAGAATATAAAAATGTATTTGTGCCCATTAGGGAGTTAAATCTTGGCAGAATAAAATCCGTACTGCTCCTTCTAGTGGAGTATGAATGATTGTCACGGAATCGATTAAAATAATTAGATAGATATTTCGGACCTGTATTTTGAACTATCTTGTGTGTGAGACCTAATCTGATGTGAATTACCCTTTTATTGACCGGAAGCCAGTTTAGTTGCCTAAAGAAAGTTGGCCCTAGGTGAGTGCGTGGAGGTAGTTTAAGGACTACACTAATTAATTTGTTTTGAGCTGTCTGAAGTTTATTTTTCAGGACCTGTGGAGCGCCACTGAACCAGGAGGTGGCAGCATAGTCAAAGTGACTCTGTACTAATGCGCCCGCTAGCATTTTAAGTGTTGCCTGGTCCAGTAGTTCCCCTTGTCTAGCTAGGAATTTCGTTTTCTGGCAGATTTTAGTGTGGGCTTTTTTAGCCATGGCCTCTCCTGTAAGGTGTTTGTCCAGTATGCAGCCTAGATATACAACAGAATCCTTGTTTGTTATTTGCTTCTCACCTACTCTTACCTTCATTTCAATATCTTTACCAAGCCGTTTCTTTGATCCAAACAGGATGGCCTCTGTTTTTCCTAGATGAAGAGATAGTTTGTTATCTGACAGCCATGTCTGCACATTTGATAGCTCCTCACTAAGGGTCCTCTCCACTACTGCCAAGTCCTTATGGGAGACCAGAATAGCTGAGTCATCCGCATAAAGAAAAAGGTCTGATGAACAGGCATTCTTCATATCATTTATGTAAATGAGAAAAAAGAGCGGCCCCAGGACACTCCCTTGAGGCACCCCGCAGGTGATCGCCTTGGCTGAGGAGTAGGTCCCGTTTACATCTACCATCTGAGACCTAGTGCAGCTAGCCATGGTTTAATATTAGGAGCACCTTTTGGGAGGTGAGTGCAGCTAGCCATGGTTTAATATTAGGAGCACCTTTTGGGGGGTGAGTGCAGCTAGCCATGGTTTAATATTAGGAGCACCTTTTGGGGAGGTGAGTGCAGCTAGCCATGGTTTAATATTAGGAGCACCTTTTGGGAGGTGAGTGCAGGTAGCCATGGTTTAATATTAGGAGCACCTTTTGGGAGGTGAGTGCAGGTAGCCATGGTTTAATATTAGGAGCACCTTTTGGGAGGTGAGTGCAGCTAGCCATGGTTTAATATTAGGAGCACCTTTTGGGAGGTGAGTGCAGCTAGCCATGGTTTAATATTAGGAGCACCTTTTGGGGGGTGAGTGCAGCTAGCCATGGTTTAATATTAGGAGCCCCTTTTGGGGAGGTAAGTGCAGCTAGCCATGGTTTAATATTAGGAGCACCTTTTGGGAGGTGAGTGCAGCTAGCCATGGTTTAATATTAGGAGCACCTTTTGGGAGGTGAGTGCAGCTAGCCATGGTTTAATATTAGGAGCACCTTTTGGGAGGTGAGTGCAGGTAGCCATGGTTTAATATTAGGAGCCCCTTTTGGGAGGTGAGTGCAGGTAGCCATGGTTTAATATTAGGAGCACCTTTTGGGAGGTGAGTGCAGCTAGCCATGGTTTAATATTAGGAGCCCCTTTTGGGGGGTAAGTGCAGCTAGCCATGGTTTAATATTAGGAGCACCTTTTGGGAGGTGAGTGCAGCTAGCCATGGTTTAATATTAGGAGCACCTTTTGGGAGGTGAGTGCAGCTAGCCATGGTTTAATATTAGGAGCCCCTTTTGGGGGGTGAGTGCAGCTAGCCATGGTTTAATATTAGGAGCCCCTTTTGGGGGGTAAGTGCAGCTAGCCATGGTTTAATATTAGGAGCACCTTTTGGGAGGTGAGTGCAGCTAGCCATGGTTTAATATTAGGAGCACCTTTTGGGGGGTGAGTGCAGCTAGCCATGGTTTAATATTAGGAGCCCCTTTTGGGGGGTAAGTGCAGCTAGCCATGGTTTAATATTAGGAGCACCTTTTGGGAGGTGAGTGCAGCTAGCCATGGTTTAATATTAGGAGCCCCTTTTGGGAGGTGAGTGCAGCTAGCCATGGTTTAATATTAGGAGCACCTTTTGGGGGGTAAGTGCAGCTAGCCATGGTTTAATATTAGGAGCACCTTTTGGGAGGTGAGTGCAGCTAGCCATGGTTTAATATTAGGAGCACCTTTTGGGGGGTAAGTGCAGGTAGCCATGGTTTAATATTAGGAGCCCCTTTTGGGGGGTAAGTGCAGGTAGCCATGGTTTAATATTAGGAGCCCCTTTTGGGAGGTGAGTGCAGGTAGCCATGGTTTAATATTAGGAGCACCTTTTGGGGGGTGAGTGCAGCTAGCCATGGTTTAATATTAGGAGCCCCTTTTGGGAGGTGAGTGCAGCTAGCCATGGTTTAATATTAGGAGCCCCTTTTGGGAGGTGAGTGCAGCTAGCCATGGTTTAATATTAGGAGCCCCTTTTGGGAGGTGAGTGCAGCTAGCCATGGTTTAATATTAGGAGCACCTTTTGGGGAGGTGAGTGCAGCTAGCCATGGTTTAATATTAGGAGCACCTTTTGGGAGGTGAGTGCAGGTAGCCATGGTTTAATATTAGGAGCACCTTTTGGGAGGTGAGTGCAGCTAGCCATGGTTTAATATTAGGAGCACCTTTTGGGAGGTGAGTGCAGGTAGCCATGGTTTAATATTAGGAGCACCTTTTGGGAGGTGAGTGCAGCTAGCCATGGTTTAATATTAGGAGCCCCTTTTGGGGGGTAAGTGCAGCTAGCCATGGTTTAATATTAGGAGCCCCTTTTGGGAGGTGAGTGCAGCTAGCCATGGTTTAATATTAGGAGCCCATTTTGGGAGGTGAGTGCAGCTAGCCATGGTTTAATATTAGGAGCCCCTTTTGGGAGGTGAGTGCAGGTAGCCATGGTTTAATATTAGGAGCACCTTTTGGGAGGTGAGTGCAGCTAGCCATGGTTTAATATTAGGAGCACCTTTTGGGGGGGTGAGTGCAGCTAGCCATGGTTTAATATTAGGAGCCCCTTTTGGGAGGTGAGTGCAGCTAGCCATGGTTTAATATTAGGAGCACCTTTTGGGAGGTGAGTGCAGGTAGCCATGGTTTAATATTAGGAGCCCCTTTTGGGGGGTGAGTGCAGCTAGCCATGGTTTAATATTAGGAGCCCCTTTTGGGGGGTAAGTGCAGCTAGCCATGGTTTAATATTAGGAGCCCCTTTTGGGAGGTGAGTGCAGCTAGCCATGGTTTAATATTAGGAGCCCCTTTTGGGAGGTGAGTGCAGCTAGCCATGGTTTAATATTAGGAGCACCTTTTGGGGGGTAAGTGCAGCTAGCCATGGTTTAATATTAGGAGCCCCTTTTGGGAGGTGAGTGCAGCTAGCCATGGTTTAATATTAGGAGCACCTTTTGGGGGGTGAGTGCAGCTAGCCATGGTTTAATATTAGGAGCCCCTTTTGGGAGGTGAGTGCAGCTAGCCATGGTTTAATATTAGGAGCACCTTTTGGGAGGTGAGTGCAGCTAGCCATGGTTTAATATTAGGAGCCCCTTTTGGGAGGTGAGTGCAGCTAGCCATGGTTTAATATTAGGAGCCCCTTTTGGGAGGTGAGTGCAGCTAGCCATGGTTTAATATTAGGAGCACCTTTTGGGAGGTGAGTGCAGCTAGCCATGGTTTAATATTAGGAGCACCTTTTGGGAGGTGAGTGCAGCTAGCCATGGTTTAATATTAGGAGCACCTTTTGGGGGGTGAGTGCAGCTAGCCATGGTTTAATATTAGGAGCACCTTTTGGGAGGTGAGTGCAGCTAGCCATGGTTTAATATTAGGAGCCCCTTTTGGGAGGTGAGTGCAGGTAGCCATGGTTTAATATTAGGAGCCCCTTTTGGGGGGTGAGTGCAGCTAGCCATGGTTTAATATTAGGAGCACCTTTTGGGAGGTGAGTGCAGCTAGCCATGGTTTAATATTAGGAGCCCCTTTTGGGAGGTGAGTGCAGCTAGCCATGGTTTAATATTAGGAGCCCCTTTTGGGAGGTGAGTGCAGCTAGCCATGGTTTAATATTAGGAGCACCTTTTGGGAGGTGAGTGCAGCTAGCCATGGTTTAATATTAGGAGCCCCTTTTGGGAGGTGAGTGCAGCTAGCCATGGTTTAATATTAGGAGCCCCTTTTGGGAGGTGAGTGCAGGTAGCCATGGTTTAATATTAGGAGCCCCTTTTGGGGGGTGAGTGCAGGTAGCCATGGTTTAATATTAGGAGCACCTTTTGGGAGGTGAGTGCAGCTAGCCATGGTTTAATATTAGGAGCACCTTTTGGGGGGTGAGTGCAGCTAGACATGGTTTAATATTAGGAGCACCTTTTGGGGGGTGAGTGCAGCTAGCCATGGTTTAATATTAGGAGCCCCTTTTGGGAGGTGAGTGCAGCTAGCCATGGTTTAATATTAGGAGCCCCTTTTGGGGAGGTGAGTGCAGCTAGCCATGGTTTAATATTAGGAGCCCCTTTTGGGAGGTGAGTGCAGCTAGCCATGGTTTAATATTAGGAGCACCTTTTGGGGGGTGAGTGCAGCTAGCCATGGTTTAATATTAGGAGCCCCTTTTGGGGAGGTGAGTGCAGCTAGCCATGGTTTAATATTAGGAGCCCCTTTTGGGGGGTGAGTGCAGGTAGCCATGGTTTAATATTAGGAGCACCTTTTGGGAGGTGAGTGCAGCTAGCCATGGTTTAATATTAGGAGCACCTTTTGGGAGGTGAGTGCAGGTAGCCATGGTTTAATATTAGGAGCCCCTTTTGGGAGGTGAGTGCAGCTAGCCATGGTTTAATAT
>NC_140182.1:812387-814887 GCF_963971535.1 Notolepis coatsorum
TGGGTGGTGGTGGTGGTCAGCCTCTGGGTGGTGGTGGTGGTCAGCCTCTGGGTGGTGGTGGTGGTCAGCCTCTGGGTGGTGGAGGTGGTCAGCCTCTGGGTGGTGGTGGTGGTCAGCCTCTGGGTGGTGGTGGTCAGCCTCTGGGTGGAGGTGGTCAGCCTCTGGGTGGTGGTGGTCAGCCTCTGGGTGGAGGTGGTGGTCAGCCTCTGGGTGGAGGTGGTGGTCAGCCTCTGGGTGGAGGTGGTCAGCCTCTGGGTGGAGGTGGTGGTCAGCCTCTGGGTGGTGGAGGTGGTCAGCCTCTGGGTGGAGGTGGTGGTCAGCCTCTGGGTGGTGGAGGTGGTCAGCCTCTGGGTGGTGGTGGTCAGCCTCTGGGTGGTGGTGGTCAGCCTCTGGGTGGTGGAGGTGGTCAGCCTCTGGGTGGTGGTGGTCAGCCTCTGGGTGGTGGTGGTCAGCCTCTGGGTGGTGGAGGTGGTCAGCCTCTGGGTGGTGGTGGTCAGCCTCTGGGTGGTGGTGGTCAGCCTCTGGGTGGTGGTGGTCAGCCTCTGGGTGGTGGTGGTGGTCAGCCTCTGGGTGGAGGTGGTCAGCCTCTGGGTGGTGGTGGTGGTCAGCCTCTGGGTGGTGGAGGTGGTCAGCCTCTGGGTGGTGGTGGTGGTCAGCCTCTGGGTGGTGGTGGTGGTCAGCCTCTGGGTGGTGGTGGTGGTCAGCCTCTGGGTGGAGGTGGTCAGCCTCTGGGTGGTGGTGGTCAGCCTCTGGGTGGTGGTGGTGGTCAGCCTCTGGGTGGTGGTGGTGGTCAGCCTCTGGGTGGTGGTGGTCAGCCTCTGGGTGGTGGTGGTCAGCCTCTGGGTGGTGGTGGTCAGCCTCTGGGTGGTGGTGGTGGTCAGCCTCTGGGTGGTGGAGGTGGTCAGCCTCTGGGTGGTGGAGGTGGTCAGCCTCTGGGTGGTGGAGGTGGTCAGCCTCTGGGTGGTGGTGGTGGTCAGCCTCTGGGTGGTGGTGGTGGTCAGCCTCTGGGTGGTGGAGGTGGTCAGCCTCTGGGTGGTGGTGGTGGTCAGCCTCTGGGTGGTGGTGGTGGTCAGCCTCTGGGTGGTGGTGGTGGTCAGCCTCTGGGTGGTGGTGGTGGTCAGCCTCTGGGTGGTGGTGGTGGTCAGCCTCTGGGTGGTGGTGGTCAGCCTCTGGGTGGTGGAGGTGGTCAGCCTCTGGGTGGAGGTGGTCAGCCTCTGGGTGGTGGTGGTGGTCAGCCTCTGGGTGGTGGTGGTGGTCAGCCTCTGGGTGGTGGTGGTCAGCCTCTGGGTGGAGGTGGTCAGCCTCTGGGTGGTGGTGGTGGTGGTCAGCCTCTGGGTGGTGGTGGTGGTCAGCCTCTGGGTGGTGGTGGTGGTCAGCCTCTGGGTGGTGGTGGTGGTGGTCAGCCTCTGGGTGGTGGTGGTGGTCAGCCTCTGGGTGGTGGTGGTGGTCAGCCTCTGGGTGGTGGTGGTGGTCAGCCTCTGGGTGGTGGTGGTGGTGGTGGTCAGCCTCTGGGTGGTGGAGGTGGTCAGCCTCTGGGTGGTGGTGGTGGTCAGCCTCTGGGTGGTGGTGGTCAGCCTCTGGGTGGTGGTGGTGGTCAGCCTCTGGGTGGTGGTGGTCAGCCTCTGGGTGGTGGTGGTCAGCCTCTGGGTGGTGGTGGTCAGCCTCTGGGTGGAGGTGGTGGTCAGCCTCTGGGTGGAGGTGGTCAGCTCTGGGTGGTGGTGGTGGTCAGCCTCTGGGTGGTGGTGGTGGTCAGCCTCTGGGTGGAGGTGGTCAGCCTCTGGGTGGTGGTGGTGGTCAGCCTCTGGGTGGTGGTGGTCAGCCTCTGGGTGGTGGTGGTGGTCAGCCTCTGGGTGGTGGTGGTCAGCCTCTGGGTGGAGGTGGTGGTCAGCCTCTGGGTGGTGGTGGTCAGCCTCTGGGTGGTGGTGGTCAGCCTCTGGGTGGTGGTGGTGGTCAGCCTCTGGGTGGAGGTGGTGGTCAGCCTCTGGGTGGTGGTGGTGGTCAGCCTCTGGGTGGAGGTGGTCAGCCTCTGGGTGGTGGTGGTCAGCCTCTGGGTGGTGGTGGTCAGCCTCTGGGTGGTGGAGATGGTCAGCCTCTGGGTGGAGGAGGAGCCTCTGGTTGGAGGAGGAGCCTCTGGGTGGAGGTGGTGGTCAGCCTCTGGGTGGTGGTGGTGGTCAGCCTCTGGGTGGTGGTGGTGGTCAGCCTCTGGGTGGTGGTCAGCCTCTGGGTGGAGGTGGTCAGCCTCTGGGTGGTGGTGGTGGTCAGCCTCTGGGTGGTGGAGGTGGTCAGCCTCTGGGTGGTGGTGGTGGTCAGCCTCTGGGTGGTGGTGGTCAGCCTCTGGGTGGTGGTGGTCAGCCTCTGGGTGGTGGTGGTCAGCCTCTGGGTGGTGGTGGTGGTCAGCCTCTGGGTGGAGGTGGTCAGCCTCTGGGTGGTGGAGGTGGTCAGCCTCTGGGTGGTGGTGGTCAGCCTCTGGGTGGTGGAGGTGGTCAGCCTCTGGGTGGTG
>NC_140182.1:822387-874887 GCF_963971535.1 Notolepis coatsorum
AGTATTCTCTTTATAACAGGTTTATTGGCATAGACAGCAAAACAGTTACAAATAGGTTCTCTCTCAGGTTCTCTCTCTGTGCGAGCTGAATACCGAGGAAGGAGACCGAAGAGGCCCTCTCTCCTCCAAGCTGAGATACCGAAAGAGACCAAGAGATCCGCTCTCTCCCTGACATCATATGCCCATTGGTTATCACCCATGTATCTCCCATTCTGGTGCCCACAGTTCAGCAGAACCTCGGTGCCCATGAGAGAGACGCCGTCTGGAGACCCATCTAGTCTAGCGAACCAACATGTTGACACTTGATATCAACATATCAACACTTGATACTTAATATCAGAAATAGGAATAGATTGGGGGCGGCTGGGTGGCGCAGTGGACATGGCGCTCGTCACCAATGCAAGAGACACCGGTATCGAATCCGGCTGTCAGCGTTGCCTCCGGCTTGGGCCGGCCGTCATACTGACTCAATTGGCAGAGTCAGCGGGAGGTGGTAATCTGGTCGTTGTAAACAGCGACTCCTACAGGTCGGTCAGGGCGCCTGCACAGCAAAGACAGGAAAAATGGCGGGGGGCAGTGTGAGCCTCCCACACGTTACTCCTCGCCAAATGAGAGTCCGCGCTGGCAGGTGAAAAAGATGCGACTGGCTGCCTCCACATGTATCGGAGGGGACATGTGATGGGCTTCTATCCTCCCTACGACCTGCCAGTGGGGGGCACATGCGAGCAACGATCAAGACAGGGGAGGGGAGAATTGGCACGGCTAAATTGGGATGGGAGGAAAATAGAAAAAGGAGGAGAAAAAGTGGATAAAAAAAAATAGGAATAGACTGTTCTTTTCATATTAACACTTTCTCAGCTTAAGATCCAACTGGACATATATAATTGGTGTAATGGTTTAATCTTCTAAGAAGACGCTACCCAAATCAAATCCTACACTTCCTTCAGACAGACACAGTTGTGATTGGAGGATCAAGAAAGGAGGGTGGGGCTTGATTCAATTCAAAGCTAGAATCCAGTTCCCATTGGAGACCCATCATCAATAAGATACATTACCCTGTACCTGTACCTGTGCTTTGTGAGTTGATCCTTTCACTGATGTCTGCCGAGGTAAAGCCCTTTGCTGCCACCTACAGACCAATGTATAAACTGCAGCTTAGCGATGACTCCTGCCAATTCACCAAAGAACAGAGAATGTGTTGCCCTCACATTGTATTACCCAGTGGGATGATGACGGACATCAAATCGTGTCCGAAATTGTATCTACATTAAAAAATCAGTGTATTTCAAGAATCACTACGTTAAAATCATAACAATTTGGTGAGTAATAGCCAACAATATGGTATTATGAGTGCATGCTTACCAACTGTTCGCCTGTTTCATTGCAACACTACTATCACCAACATCTAAGAAGGGAGATCCCCCCTTGAACGGCCCTTCTAAGGTTTCTCTCCTCCACATTGCCTGTGGTGCTTTTGTTCCTATTGCTAGGTTTTAGTGAGTTTGTCCTTACCTTCGCGTGGGGTATGTCTGGGAGTGTTGCATTCATTGGATTTATTTAAAAAAAAAAATTGACTTTATGGTGTTTTTGTTTTGTTCTTGATTTATTGTGATGTTTCTTCTTGACTTGTTTACCCCTTTCACTGCCACACAGAAGGTTAACCCTTTACTATCACACTACCTACGGTTAACTGTCGGTAGTGTGAGAGTAAAGGGTTAACCTTCTATAGTGTGGCAGTGAATGGGTTAACCTGCTGTTGTGTGGCAGTGAAAGGGTTAACCTTCTGTGTATTGTCGCAGTGAAAAGGGTTAACCGTTTGGTGGTGCGGCGGTGAAAGGGTTAAAGAAGACGTGTCCGGCCCATGGGGACGTTAACGCGTGTTGTCGGGCCTTACAAATAAATTTGATTTGATTTGATTTGAAGAAGAAATGCATCTGCCACCAGGGTGACAGCCAGGATCCAGTCTTCGTACAACACAGGGCCTCTGCAGAGTGGACACAGGCCCCCAAATGCACAGGAAATAATCTACATCACAAAATTCATCCAAAATAAAACTGAAGCTAATAACAGGAGCTGAACTGAAGACTGAAGACCTGCAGAGCGAGTCCCGTCACTGCGGACAAAGTCAGGGATGGTGTTCAGAGTCAGGGGCGACTGGCAGGGCTCCTCTGTGTAGCACATACAGTGGAACCTCTGCTGGAACCAGTCCACGTCGTCCTGAGACAGTCCACCGCTCACCGCCAGCGCGCCGCTCCTGGACCTCTGGATCCGGTAGCGCCGGGGGTCCAGGTGGAGGTAGTCGTCCCTGTCCCAGTGCTTCCTCACACAGCGGCCCTTCGCCCGACACAGCGCCTCGCTGCACAGTCGCGTGGCCATGGTGACGTTCAGGATGTACGGGTTCATGACCCTCTCCAAGTGCAGTTTGGCATCTATGCAGGAGTCCTGCAGGGGACCAGGGCGATGGTTGTTTAGTAGGTGGAAGAGACGTTAGTTTTGTGTGTGTGTGTGTGTGTGTCTGTGAGAGAGTGAGAGTGAGAGACAGAGACAGAGACAGAGACAGAGACAGAGACAGAGACAGAGACAGTCAGACAGACAGACACACAGTGAGTTTGTATCACCATCATGATGTACGCATGCAAGAGTATGTGTCAGTCTATCCGTCTGTGTGAACTTGAGTAGATTGGTGTGTGTGTGGCTGTGTGTCTTTCTATTCAAGTGCATGCCTGTGTGTGTCTCTGTGTGTGTGTGTCTCTGTGTGTGGTAACATGTATGTTTGAACCTCTGAGTCCGTGACGTTCATGTCTCCCCAGGAGACGACTCCAGCGGCACCGAGGGCAGCTGCTTCTCCAATGGTGCTCACCAGATCCCTCTGGAAACAGCCAATCAGAACGACTCAGAAGAGAAGAAAGAGAATCACAACCAATCATAGCACATTATCAGCCGTCGCTTCAGTTACTAATGATATGATATCAGCTTTAGACAAGAAGAAACACTGCGCTGCCCTCTTTATTGATCTGTCAAAAGCTTTTGATACAGTCGATCACCATTTACTCTTAAAAAGATTAGCTACTATTGGTTTGGATAGAAAGATTCCAAGATTATCTGTCAGGGAGATGCCAGTGTTATTTTATCAATATCTAAAGGTGTGCCACAGGGTTCAATTCTAGGTCCTGTCCTCTTCACTGTTTACATTAATGACTTATTACAAATGAGACACTGTGGAGCCATACAGTATAGGGTACACACGTAGTTTTCACTGACCTCTGACATGTAGTCATCAACACTGTCTTTATAGACAGGGCGGATGTAGGCGTAGACGGGGATAGCGTAGCTACTGTTGGGCAGCATGGACACTCTCATGGCTTCCTGTATGCGATGGCGGACATATAAACGAGCTTGGTAGGAATCCCGGAGCATGACCTCCAGATAGATCGATGGGAATAATGCGGTTGACTCATTCCAAAGCCACAGCAACTTATCATTCCTCTCTTTCTCAAGCTCAGGACAAGCTCCATCGTAGTCGGTCATGTCTCGGTTGTAGTCGTAGTTGTAACAATCTGGGTAGAGATAATACCCCCAAAGTCTCTTAGGCCTCAGTCTCTTCCCGATACGAAGAGATCGAATGAAGTATTTCTTTGCAGCTCGTTCAAACACTATCTTCGCCCTGTCTTCCGCCTCATCGTCAGATAATGTCCGGTTCTTCATCTTGACCGTTTCGATCGAGAACTGCCGATAGATGTCTTTGCTGCCCCAATTGCGGTTCCACTGTGGCCTCCACTCCTCGAAGTCAAGGATGGCGAGTCCAGGTCGGTCCACAGGGATGTAGTACAGAATGTCGGCCTCAGCCTCTTCATGGTGTTCTTCGAAGTCGATCAGCTGTGGCAGGCCATCATCATACGTCTCCCCGGTATCTTCGTCCACGTAGGGGAAGACGCCAAAGCGATAGGAGTAGAAGATGGAGATTCTCTGCTTTGTCGGCGTCTCCAGAGTGCTGCTGACGAAGTGGAAGTAGGAGAGGTCGAGAGGGATGCCGAATCTGCTGTCACACAGCTCTGTTGGAGCATTCCACATGAAGAGGAAGGGGTGGTCAGGGTTCACAGCCGGGTCAGTTCTGGGCAGAGCCCGGGTGGAGTCCAGCAGAGATACAGCGATGAAGAGGTGGATGAAATGCAGTTTACCGTCTATCAGCCGGTCTGGGTGCATTTTCAAAAGGTTCCTTGGTCCTGGAAAGAGAACATACAGAATAATAAAGGAACAAAGTTAGACATTTGCAGGAATGCCCATGACTCCATGAGAAATGTTCTCCTTTCACAACAGCAGTTGTTATTTTATATAATTTTGATGGATGTAAACACGTTGCAAATGATGACATCATGTCAGGCAGCCTATAGACGGTTTCAACTTAACACAGACATTCTAAATGGACCCACGTTTATTTCCTGTTGCAATGTTTGCTGATGCAATATTTGACAGGAAATAGACTCGGGTCCAAACTGTTTCATAGCAATCTCTAGCGTCTATATACCATTTCAGAATAATTCTATTGCTATTGAACAGCTTTGCCCAGTTTCATGTCAGCTACTGTATTAAACATTACAACAGGAACTACAAAGGGGCCTATTCAGAATGTTTATGTTGTCAAGTTAGAAAAGGTCTATAGTGCGTTTAGATGGCCATCAGAGTAGATGTATCATAGGTTTAATCTAGAGGCCTTCCACAGAATGTTTAGAATGCCCATTTGTCCTCCATGTTGGAACAAACAACGGTTGCTTTATGCAAATCAATGGTTGCTGTGTTGATGAGAAATATATAAACACAAATGTATTAATTTGGTGTTGAATTACTGAATCTTGAAAACATGACACATGTCAACCAAAGTGCTGTACAGAGGGTAGATACACGTAGATACATATTGACAACAATCACACTCCGTTTTATGGGAGGGCACACAGGCAAGCACACAGGAAAACAGGGCATGAGTCAGTGAACGGGAAAGGCTAGTAGGTAGAAGTGGGTTTTGAGCCTCGATTTGAAGGCATCTATCGAGGGGGCGAGGAGCCTAGTGGAGGTGGGTATGCTGTTCCACAGTTCAGGGGGCGAGGAGCCTAATGGAGGTGGGGATGCTGTTCCACAGTTCAGGGGGCGAGGAGCCTAGTGGAGGTGGGGATGCTGTTCCACAGTTCAGGGGGCGAGGAGCCTAGTGGAGGTGGGGATGCTGTTCCACAGTGCAGGGGGAGAGGAGCCTAGTGGAGGTGGGGATGCTGTTCCACAGTGCAGGGGGAGAGGAGCCTAATGGAGGTGGGGATGCTGTTCCACAGTTCAGGGGGCGAGGAGCCTAGTGGAGGTGGGGATGCTGTTCCACAGTGCAGGGGGAGAGGAGCCTAGTGGAGGTGGGGATGCTGTTCCACAGTTCAGGGGACAGCAAAGGCACGGCCCCCCCTGAGCTTGAGGTTAGACCTCCGGACTGTCAGGAGCCTCTGAGCAGCTGACCTGAGGGACCTGGTGTTGGAATAGGGGGATAGGAGGTCTGAGATGTAGGAGGGGGTGTGACTATTAAGGGCTTTAAAGGCAGCCGGCCCTTTTGAAAGAAAGAACGACACAAACATTCCATGCATGGCCTCTATAGACAGTTTTAACCCTTTCACTGCTGCACTACCAAACGGTTAACCCTTTCACTGCGACAATACACAGAAGGTTAACCCTTTCACTGCCACACTACAGAAGGTTAACCCTTTACTATCACACTACCGACAGTTACAGTCGGTAGTGTGATAGTAAAGGGTTAACCTTCTGTAGTGTGGCAGTGAAAGGGTTAGACAATAACATTTATTAAACCCACATTTATTTCCTGTTGCAATGTTAGCTAAAGCAATAAATTTGGGTCCAACCGGTTCCCAGGCGGTTTCCCTGGAATCCTGTTGTTATTTCCTGTCAGCTTTGATATCAGAAACCACGGCAACAGGACGTAAACGTGGCTCCATTTAGAGCGTTCACGTTGGCGAGTTGAAACAGTCTTTTGGTTATTATATCTTCATTGCCATTACTTTATATCTGATGGTTTCACAGGTTTGATTATTACTTCTCTGGTTTCTGTTTATTTATTATTTATATGTATTTATCTATTTATTCAAACAAGATGTTATGCTGGGTCCAGCTATGTCTTTGAGGATAGAGATCCGTACTTAAGCAGTTTTGATTTTCCATTGTTGCATCAGGGATTGAGATGGAATGTTAGATATGCAATCAATCATCAATCAGATTTATTTATATAGCACTTGGTAAAAACAAATAGGAGAACCTTAAAATCTAGCCTGTAGCGTACTGGAAGCCAATGAAGGGAGGCAATATTATATTATAATATTGATTATCATCTCTTTATTCCTATAATAAATAACCTATAATGGCAAATGTTAAATTAACTATAGGCAATAATATATACAAGCATGAGGGCCATGTTTATTGGCTCTCATTTTAATGTTTTGTCCATTTACAAAAAGTATTCTTATTGAACCGAGAGTCAAGACAATTTGTTCAAACGTTGACAAAAGAAACATTGAGGAAAGAAATAGAAAGAAAAAGGAATGAAAGAAATAAGAGGCTGAGGTTAAACTATACTTTAATGACCAAAATGATCTTTTATTAACTGAAAGTACTTACAACATGGAACATATACACACAGGTCTTCCGGCCTCTTGACCAGTTCATGAACAAAACACCACTGAAAACTCTGTTTAAGGTCGAGGTGAACAATAGGACACACCTGGGACGCCCCCTCTTGACGAGGCGCCCAGGTGTGGCCACTGCCTCGTTAGTCAGCATCGGCAGCCACTTGACTCACTTGTTTATTTGCACATACTAGGCCTGTGAATGTGCTACCCCTCTAATACCATGTTTCAAGTTTCCTTATTAATAATCTATGATCAATAGTGTCAATCTCGATTAGATCGAAAACCATATTGATGGTTTGATTGATTGATTGATTGGACATTTTATTAACAGATTGCAGAATGGGTACAATACAGTACGGCTCAATACACACAATTGTTAAGGGGATGCAGACCAGAGAAAGACTTTCGTCTTGTTTACATCAGGGTCCCCCATTTTCAATTCATCATAACATGACATACACAACATACAGATAGACAGTACTGCTACATCTATATATTTATGACATTACAAATACAGTACTGTTTGTGATACAAAAATTGTATAAAAAAGAGAGTATATGCATTTGACGAAGATCACTCAATACATTTAGTTTTTCTATGAAATGATCGAGTCTTTGAACAAAAAGTCTTTCTAAAATCTTCGAGAACTGAGAAAGGAGAGAAATTAGTCTCGTTCATGAAATAGAGTGCCTATCTCTATTTGTGTAGGTAGGAATGGCCTTTGCTCTTCATTTAGTTGGTAAATATGCATGTTTGGAGTGACCAGTCACGTGGCCCTCTCACACGGCTGCATCCATGGTTGGTTTATGTTGTTTTATTGCACTCTATAAAATCTAGAGCATTTCAAAGACCAAGCGCTTAATTCTGAGAGTTGTCGTTATCTCTTGTAATTTTACAAGGCCGTTAAGTTAAACCTTACCTCACAGCGTGTGACCTTGACCCCAATAACACAGATTTGCCACCACTTTTCAACATGAAAAGAGGAGAGATGGGGGGGAGGGGGGGGGGGGGGGGGGGGGGCAGTAAACCTTTGATCCTGAATCAGACCCCATGTACTCCAGCGCTTCAAGAATAATAACGTCAAAACCTGTTAGACTGAACAATTGAGCTAGAAAATGTTTATAAGATACAGACCTGTTTCAGGGATCCTCTTTAAAATCCCTGCTTTCCACATGCTGTGCGGTGAGTACGTCCTTTTAGTGATGCTTGAGATTGTTACAGTAACCCTTTGCCATAAACGCCTCCTCTCAGAGAGCCCAAAGGACACCCCGCTGTCCGTAAATAAGTCTGGCAACAGCTTGACGCCTGGCTAAAGTTACAACACGCGGCGGGACACTTGTGGAAACTTGTCTGAGGAGAAGATTCATGGTCCCTGGCCTCAGGGGGGTCAGTGTGCTTCTTTATCACTAAGATTCACGAGATGTTAAACAAGCTTAAAGTGAGATGTCAGAGCCTGAGGCAGGGAGGACGGCTCCAGCCGCGTGTCAGGACACTCATATCCTCGGCATCTGTCAGAAAATGCAAGGAATGCACCCTCCTCCCTGCCTGGTCAGCTCCTGCTGTGGTTACCTGCGTTAGTGCTTTAACCCTTTCACTACCACACTACAGAAGGTTAACCGTGTGGCAGTGAAAGCGGTAACCTTCTGTAGTGTGGTTGTGAAGGGGTTAACCCTTTGGAGTGTGACAGTGAAAGGGTTAACCGTCTGTAGTGTGGTAGTGAAAGCGGTAACCTTCTGTAGTGTGGTTGTGAAAGGTTAACCTTCTGTAGTGTGGTAGTGAAAGGGTTAACCTTCTGTAGTGTGGTTGTGAAAGGTTAACCTTCTGTAGTGTGACAGTGAAAGGGTTAACCGTCTGTAGTGTGGTAGTGAAAGCGGTAACCTTCTGTAGTGTGGTTGTGAAAGGTTAACCTTCTGTAGTGTGGTAGTGAAAGCGGTAACCTTCTGTAGTGTGGTTGTGAAGGGGTTAACCCGTTGCCGTGTGGCAGTGAAAGGGTTACCCTTCTGTATTTTCGCAGTGAAAGGGTTCATCCTTTGGTAGTGGGGTAGTGAAAGGGTTAAACGGCCACTTCGCCCCCAAAAAAACTATGCTGATTTATTTTGCACATAATCTCGCATACATCCAAAAACACATTAATTCAGTGAGAGTAAATGAGTCGGGACATGGCCAGCCGTGATGTCATTGGGGACATTGAATCCCTGTGTTGTGTTAAAGAGGCACGCCGCTCACCGTCTTCTCCAGAGTCAGACGAGGAGATGGATACCAATGTCCTCTCTGTGCGCTCAGTAGAAAGTGCCCATGTACATGTCAAAATACTTCCCAAAGGTCAGTGAATACCACGACCACAACACCAGAGGGAGCTCCACAAATCATGTTAAACCCAGATTCAGCTCAAACAAGGGACTAAACACGTTTCGCAATTATGCCACATCAATGTGGAACGCCCTACCCACAGCCGTGAAGGAATGTGAATCACTACCCACTTTCAAAACCACTCTCAAAGAACACCTACGGGAGACTGCAACTCGAAAACTGGCCCCCGTAAATGACCAAACCCAACCCCCTCCTATGTACAGTTTGCCACCCCCCCACCCCGCCTACCCACCCACCCCCCTAGGGGCTAGCATAGTAGTTAGGCTTCTTGTCTGACTCTGGAGGAGACGGTAAAAGCATTTCCCATGATGTTGGCGCGCCCCTTTAATTACAGCTCAATTCAATTATAAGGTAGCAGAAAAGGTATTGCCATTTTTTCCATCTACATCATGGAGCCGTAATTAATACAACATAAGGATTCAATGACTTTTTAGATGTGAGATTATGTGCAAAATATATCAGCATTGTTTTTTGATGAAGTGCCCCTTTAACTGAAAACACACTTTTGTTACTTGTTTCCATTATAAATTAGTTTTGACTTTAATAAAATAAATACTGATCTCCTGTCATATGCAGCAGCTCCATAGCTGGCATCATGTCTCTGTCCAGGTGTGTGTGTGTGTGTGTGTGTGTGTGTGTGTGTGTGTGTGTGTGTGTGTGTGTGTGTGTGTGTGTGTGTGTGTGTGTGTGTGTGCGCACGCGTGTGCGTGTGTGTTTGCGAGCGCGCGCGTGTGTGTGTATGTGTGTGTATTACCAAAACATACCTAAAGGAATATTAATGCACCTTAAACATCTTCTCTCTCATGCAGCATTCAATTAATTTGTCATCTTTGGCAGACAAAGTCACTACCATTCTCCTTGTTTGTTTATTTATTTTGTACCCAGAATACAAGTGCAAGGCTTTAGCTAATGAGCTGGTTTCCATCTGTAGTCCTGCATGCAAGTCTTTAATGTGTTGGAGGAAACCCAGGCGGACACGGGGAGAACATGCAAACTGCACACAGAACGGCCCCCTGCTGGGGTTTGAACCCAGGACCTTCTTGCTGCGAGGCAGCGGTACTGACCACTGAGCCACTGTGACTCTTTCCAGAGTCTGTTTCTAAAGGGATATTTCACTTTAGTTGAAGTGGTCAAGTTTCAACAGTCTTACCTCTATGTACTGTAAGTCCTCCCTGGTGTCAGGCTCTTACCTCTATGTACTGTAAGTCCTCCCTGGTGTCAGGCTCCTCATTCACTTCATTGTGTGGACCTAGTCTAAATATCATACTTCTGAAGTATAAACAAACTACAACAGTATCTCACGGTAGCTTGTTCCACTTATATTGACTGAAATTCGACCCGGGATCAGACCTAACTTAATTAAATGAAATTTGCGTTTAGAAATGAGAGAAAAAAGCCACAACAAGACTGTGTGATCTCTCGACGCTACCTGCATTGCACACTATAGGCCTACAAGCACAGTCTCAAGCTGCATAGCTGATAGGACAGCATTGCAAAACCAAAATAGCCTAAAGTATAATCAAAATAGCCTAAAGTATAATCAAAATAGCCTAAAGGAGAAATGGATCACATTATATCCACGGCATGGTAATATGTTCCCCCCCAATAAATGTAGGACGTACGTACGGCATGTACGGCATGTGTTTCATGTCGTCTCTTGTGGCCTTGTTGTCAGGATGTGTGTGACTGAGAGGACAACGTTACAAAACAAAAATAGCCTAAAGTATAATGTGTGTTCATTGGAGCACATAATTTATATCCACGGCATGCTACTGTATAGTTGGTAATATATTCCCCCCACTGAATGAAGAACGTATGGCATGTACACACACACACACGTATGTCGTCTCTTGTGGCCTTTTCAGGATGTGTGTGGCTCAGTGCTCTCATGCCGTTTGTGGTTTTCATTGAGATTGATGTGCCTTTATCAAACACAAGTTGTTTCCAATAGAAAGTCGTCGCCTGTGGTGCTTTTTTTTTTTATCTCCTATTGCTATGTTTTTAGTACGTTTTTCCTTACCTTCGCTGGGGTATGTCTGGGAGTGTTGCATTTATTTATTTTACATTTATTTTGGATTTCATGGTGGGTTTTTGTTCTTGATTTATTGTGATGTTTCATCTTGACTTGTTTAAAGAAGACTTGTCCGGCCCATGGGGACATTACCTTGTGATTTCGGGCTTTACAAATACATTAACATTTTTGTATCCACTTTTTCTCCTAATTTAAAATGTTTCTCCCATCCCAATTTCGTGTTTCCAATTCTTCCCTCCCCTGTCTTGAACGTTGCTAGACTATGCCCCCCACTGGTCGGCTGTAGTGAGGATAGAAGCCTTGCATCACGTGTCCCCTCCGGTACACGAGGAGGCAGCCTGTCGCATCTTTTCACCAGACAGCGCGGACTCTCAGTGGCGAGGAGTAACGTGTGGGAGGCTCACGCTGCCCCCGTTACTTCCTGTCTCTCCTGTGCAGGCGTCACCCAACCGACCTGTAGGAGTCGCTGTCCACAACGTCCAATCCCCACCCATCGACTTCCACCCTGCTGACTCTGCCAATTGTGTTAGTATGACGGCCGGCCAAGCCGGTAGCAACGCCGAGAGCTGGGCTCGATACCAGCATCTCCTGCGTTAGTGGCGAGCACCTTTCCCACTCTGCCACTCAGCCGCCCAAATACATTTTATTTTTATTTGATTTTGATTTTGATTTGATTTGAAAACGCTAGTGTTAAGTTAGGTAGTCTACAATTTTAAACCAAAACTAGGGACTGCCGAACCAGAAGTCTGCAAATTATGTTATGATTCCTCAAAATGCAACTGAATAACACTAGCTGGTTATGGCAGACAATTAACGCTGATTTCAATGGTGAAATCCTTTAGACACAATATATCATGCTGCTTTTACAATTAGTAATAACTGGCTCATCCCTCACACATCACTGTGTATTGTATGAATTGTCAGGTCAGTCATCCCTGGCCATGAGAACAAACTTACATAAGCACTTTACTCATTCAAGCAAAGAGATAAGATCAATATGAGATCCCAAAATATATCTCATATCACGTTCCCACTGTCAGAATTGAATTTTGGAAGCATGCGTTGAGCTACGCTGCTCCGTTCTCCTGGAACCGGTTACAGAAGGATCTGAAGCTAGAGCGCAGCACTGGAATTGATCATTTTAAAATAAAAATTGGACGCCTTCTTGCCATGTGCTCATGTTTTTGATTGATTGATTGATTGATTGATTGATTGATTGATTGATTTTTTTTATTTATTTATTTGTGTGGTCTTAACATCTTGTTTTTATTTGGGTTTGTCTTAATTATTATTCTAGGTGAACATTAATCTGGCCTTCTTGAAAAATAAACGTCTGCAAATCGTGTTATGACTTCTCAAAACGTAACTGAGGGACTGAAACACTGGCTATGACCTACAATTAGCACAGATTCCAAAGGTGAAGTAAGTCATAGAGGTGACGACGGCCATTAAAAAATTATCTATCTCATACTGATCTACAGCACCCTGCAGTCGTCTCTCTATCTCATACTGATCTACAGCACCCTGCAGTCGTCTCTCTATCTCATACTGATCTACAGCACCCTGCCTGCAGTCGTCTCTCTATCTCATACTGATCTACAGCACCCTGCCTGCAGTCGTCTCTCTATCTCATACTGATCTACAGCACCCTGCCTGCAGTCGTCTCTCTATCTCATACTGATCTACAGCACCCTGCCTGCAGTCGTCTCTCTATCTCATACTGATCTACAGCACCCTGCCTGCAGTCGTCTCTCTATCTCATACTGATCTACAGCACCCTGCCTGCAGTCGTCTCTCTATCTCATACTGATCTACAGCACCCTGCCTGCAGTCGTCTCTCTATCTCATACTGATCTACAGCACCCTGCCTGCAGTCGTCTCTCTATCTCATACTGATCTACAGCACCCTGCCTGCAGTCGTCTCTCTATCTCATACTGATCTACAGCACCCTGCCTGCAGTCGTCTCTCTATCTCATACTGATCTACAGCACCCTGCCTGCAGTCGTCTCTCTATCTCATACTGATCTACAGCACCCTGCCTGCAGTCGTCTCTCTATCTCATACTGATCTACAGCACCCTGCCTGCAGTCGTCTCTCTATCTCATACTGATCTACAGCACCCTGCCTGCAGTCGTCTCTCTATCTCATACTGATCTACAGCACCCTGCCTGCAGTCGTCTCTCTATCTCATACTGATCTACAGCACCCTGCCTGCAGTCGTCTCTCTATCTCATACTGATCTACAGCACCCTGCAGTCGTCTCTCTATCTCATACTGATCTACAGCACCCTGCCTGCAGTCGTCTCTCTATCTCATACTGATCTACAGCACCCTGCCTGCAGTCGTCTCTCTATCTCATACTGATCTACAGCACCCTGCCTGCAGTCGTCTCTCTATCTCATACTGATCTACAGCACCCTGCCTGCAGTCGTCTCTCTATCTCATACTGATCTACAGCACCCTGCCTGCAGTCGTCTCTCTATCTCATACTGATCTACAGCACCCTGCCTGCAGTCGTCTCTATCTCATACTGATCTACAGCACCCTGCCTGCAGTCGTCTCTCTATCTCATACTGATCTACAGCACCCTGCCTGCAGTCGTCTCTATCTCATACTGATCTACAGCACCCTGCAGTCGTCTCTCTATCTCATACTGATCTACAGCACCCTGCCTGCAGTCGTCTCTCTATCTCATACTGATCTACAGCACCCTGCCTGCAGTCGTCTCTCTATCTCATACTGATCTACAGCACCCTGCCTGCAGTCGTCTCTCTATCTCATACTGATCTACAGCACCCTGCAGTCGTCTCTCTATCTCATACTGATCTACAGCACCCTGCCTGCAGTCGTCTCTCTATCTCATACTGATCTACAGCACCCTGCCTGCAGTCGTCTCTCTATCTCATACTGATCTACAGCACCCTGCAGTCGTCTCTCTATCTCATACTGATCTACAGCACCCTGCCTGCAGTCGTCTCGGCAGCAGCATTTGAAGCCGTTGTAAAAAGGTGTAGCACAACTACACACAGAGGACTACATTCAAAAAAGATTATAAAAAAATAGTATGAAAATCAAATGTGATCTGAATAGTGAGATATTTTCTTTTGTTTCTCTTTCTTTTATTCTTATTCTTTATTATTATTATTACATTTTTTCTTGTTTAACTGTGGATTGTGTGTTTCTTGTATAAGGTTTTATATTATTATTTGTGTAAATTAGGTTGTACGCAGACCATTAAGTAAATACTTGTTTAGTTTAGGAATAAGGGGCAGGTAACTATACGGTTTATTCTTCTTCCTGCTCCTTTTGTCCATGGAATGATATTTATGATTGTGTAATGAAGAAACTCCATGTGGCAAATAAAACCTCTGAACTGAACTGAACTGAACATGAAAAGTCAATGGAGGATGCTGGAAATGAATTCCCCCCCAAATACTTGCTTATCCTTGTGCCTCTGTAACTTCGTCTGCGTGGCATGGTGTGGATTACCGCTTGTCTTTGCCACGTGACCCTGTTTGCTCCCTGAGTCTGAGGCGTCTCGCTTCACTCAGAACCGGCCAGAACTCCGACCACGCAACTCGGTGAGTGAGCTAATGGCATCAATTACACTACTAGCAAGTATTTAATACCACTTAATGTCGACTTACATTACCAACACATTAAAACACACCATACAATGGAAATTACATACACATAAATAAATCTTTATTTATTTAAAGATTACCAGCCACTTTTTAAGCACCATGTCAAATCGTTGCAGTATCTACAAAGGGTTATTATGTGTAAAGGGAATATGTCATTTAAGTTTGTTCAGTATCTTGGTTTATATTTATGCAGCTCATACAAAAACATGAAAATGTGGTATTATAGTTGCTTTTGATGCTTGCTTTATATTATGTTTTACAACAATTACAGTAGCTGTAAAGGTAAAATATGAGATATATATATAATATTATTAGTATTAGTATTATAATACTGTGGATTCTACTTGGATTACTGTAAATGTATTGGTGCCATTTGAATGGGAGTCATCATCTTGCTTTGCACACATTGCTCATTAACCCTTTCACTGCCACACGACAGAAGGTTAGCCCTTTACTATCACACAACCGACGGCGATGCTCCATCATTAGCATCATTAGCTCCGCAAATGCCGTCGGTTGTGTGATAGTAAAGGGCTAACCTTCTGTATTGTCACAGTGAAAGGGTTAACCGGCTGTCGTGTGGCAGTGAAAGGGTTAATAATGATCCAGGAAAATACCTGCGTGGTTCATGCTGTTGTGTACATGTTTCATGCTGTTGTGTACATGTTTCATGCTGTTGTGTACATGTTTCATGCTGTTGTGTACATGTTTCATGCTGTTGTGTACATGTTTAAGGCTGTTGTGTACATGTTTAAGGCTGTTGTGTACATGTGCTGTTGTGTACATGTTTCATGCTGTTGTGTACATGTTTAATGCTGTTGTGTACATGTTTCATGCTGTTGTGTACATGTGCTGTTGTGTACATGTTTCATGCTGTTGTGTACATGTGCTGTTGTGTACATGTTTCATGCTGTTGTGTACATGTGCTGTTGTGTACATGTTTCATGCTGTTGTCTACATGTGCTGTTGTGTACATGTTTCATGCTGTTGTGTACATGTGCTGTTGTGTACATGTTTAAGGATGTTGTGTACATGTGCTGTTGTGTACATGTTTAAGGCTGTTGTGTAGATGTTTAACTCATTGATCGCCACAACAGGATATGACTATGTGCTGCCACGCTATGCGTCTATGGAGTCGCTCACCTTGTTTGCAGGCAGGGCTATAACTATATATATATTATAGCTATGAATGCAATACTATGGCCCATTTGGCATCAAGTATCTATCGTTCAAGATGTGAAAAAGAAATAATTTTTCCATCCATACATTCCCGTTTTATACCGTGGTGAATATACGTATGGTTTTAGAGCGGTTTAGGGTAATTCCTGGGAGGCTAGTAATAGCCTGTGACGTGTATTATACTTAATCCATTGGCATTTCGTCCGTAGACACGCTACAATTAAAAATTAAAATGCATATGATCGGTATATTATGTTCCATCATGAATGCATGAAAGGGGGGGCGGGTCCTTTCTGATGAATTGATTGTCAATAACGGCATTCGTTAGTACAACAGCATACGCTGCTCTTACCTGTGGCCGGTGGGATTCCAAAAAGAATATTCCAATTATTTGATTGCCATCTGCTAGATCGTATGTCCATTTGGGCCACGACATAACCCCCCACAGCATAATGAATCGGGGGTCCCGAAACCTATTCAATACGATCGGGTGAAGACCTTAATCCAGGTTACTAGAAAAGTCCGCCCCGAGGAATTTCATCGACACACAGATAGATACACTGAGTCTCAAAGGGAGTGCAACATCGGCCCCATACCACCAGGCAGCGGTATTGGACTTTTGCGATCTCAGACTCATTCCATATGGTTACACAGGCTCCCTGGATGGATAACGAATGGAAATAGCGAATAAAAGAAACAACGATCAAATAACGTATATATACATGGTTGGCGTTCAACGATTGGCGGACAAACACGTATTAAAGTGTTGTTGGCAGGGAAGGTTAGGGTTAGGGTTAGATAAGAATAAGAAGAGGACTAAGTTATACTAAGCACTACACCGGCCAAAAGGGCACTAGACAGCAGTCTGCATTCTAGTCCATGCAAACTACACAGGACCTGGAGATTTCAAACGACGTGCCCAAATGCACACAAATGTATTTACATCAGAAAAACGGCAGCTAATAGCAGAAGCAGAACACTAACGACTGAAGACTGAAGACCTGCAGAGTGATTCCCGTCACTGTGGTCCAGTGGAGAGATGGTGTTCAGAGTCAGGGGCGACTGGCAGGGCTCCTCTGTGTAGCACATACAGTGGAACCTCTGCTGGAACCAGTCCACGTCGTCCTGAGACAGTCCACCGCTCACCGCCAGCCCAGCGCCGCTCCTGGACCTCTGGATCCGGTAGCGCCGGGGGTCCAGGTGGAGGTAGTCGTCCCTGTCCCAGTGCTTCCTCACACAGCGGCCCTTCGCCCGACACAGCGCCTCGCTGCACAGTCGCGTGGCCTTGGTGACGTTCAGGATGTACGGGTTCATGACCCTCTCCAAGTGCAGTTTGGCATCTATGCAGGAGTCCTGCAGGGGACCAGGGGGGTGGTTGTTTAGTAGGTGGAAGAGACGTTAGTTTTGTGTGTGTGTGTGTGTGTGTGTGTGTGTGTGTCTGTGAGAGAGTGAGAGACAGAGAGAGAGAGAGAGAGAGAGAGAGAGAGAGAGAGAGAGAGAGAGAGAGAGAGCAAGACACACAGTGAGTTTGTATCACTGTCATGATGCACGCATGCAAGAGTATGTGTCAGTCTATCCGTCTGTGTGAACTTGAGTAGATTGGTGTGTGTGTGTGGCTGTGTGTCTTTCTATTCAAGTGCATGCCTGTGTGTGTGTCTCTCTGTGTGTGTGTGTGTGTGTCTCTGTGTGTGGTAACATGTATGTTTGAACCTCTGAGTCCGTGACGTTCATGTCTCCCCAGGAGACGACTCCAGCGGCACCGAGGGCAGCTGCTTCTCCAATGGTGCTCACCAGATCCCTCTGGAAACAGCCAATCAGAACGACTCAGAAGAGAAGAAAGAGAATCACAACCAATCATAGCACATTATCAGCCATCGCTTTAGTTACTAATGACATAATATCAGCTTTAGACAAGAAGAAACACTGCGCTGCCCTCTTTATTGATCTGTCAAAAGCTTTTGATACAGTCGATCACCATTTACTCTTAAACAGATGAGCTACTATTGGTTTGGATAGAAAGATTCCAAGATTATCTGTCAGGGAGATGTCAGTGTTATTTTATCAATATCTAAAGGTGTGCCACAGGGTTCAATTCTAGGTCCTGTCCTCTTCACTGTTTACATTAATGACTTATTACAAATGAGACACTGTGGAGCCATACAGTATAGGGTACACAAGTAGTTTTCACTGACCTCTGACATGTAGTCATCAACACTGTCTTTATAGACAGGGCGGATGTAGGCGTAGACGGGGATAGCGTAGCTACTGTTGGGCAGCATGGACACTCTCATGGCTTCCTGTATGCGATGGCGGACATATAAACGAGCTTGGTAGGAATCCCGGAGCATGACCTCCAGATAGATCGATGGGAATAACGCGGTTGACTCATTCCAAAGCCACCGCAACTTATCATTCCTCTCTTTCTCGAGCTCAGGACAAGCTCCATCGTAGGCGGTCATGTCTCGGTTGTAGTCGTAGTTGTAACATTCTGGGTACAGATAATACCCCCAAAGTCTCTTAGGCCTCAGTCTCTTCCCGATACGAAGAGATCGAATGAAGTATTTCTTTGCAGCTCGTTCAAACACTATCTTCGCCCTGTCTTCCGCCTCATCGTCGGATAATGTCCGGTTCTTCATCTTGACCGTTTCGATCGAGAACTGCCGATAGATGTCTTTGCTGCCCCAATTGCGGTTCCACTGTGGCCTCCACTCCTCGAAGTCAAGGATGGCGAGTCCAGGTCTGTCCACAGGGATGTAGTACAGAATGTCGGCCTCAGCCTCTTCATGGTGTTCTTCGAAGTCGATCAGCTGTGGCAGGCCATCATCATACGTCTCCCCGGTATCTTCGTCCACGTAGGGGAAGACGCCAAAGCGATAGGAGTAGAAGATGGAGATTCTCTGCTTTGTCGGCGTCTCCAGAGTGCTGCTGACGAAGTGGAAGTAGGAGAGGTCGAGAGGGATGCCGAATCTGCTGTCACACAGCTCTGTTGGAGCATTCCACATGAAGAGGAAGGGGTGGTCAGGGTTCACAGCCGGGTCAGTTCTGGGCAGAGCCCGGGTGGAGTCCAGCAGAGATACAGCGATGAAGAGGTGGATGAAATGCAGTTTACCGTCTATCAGCCGTTCTGGGTGCATTTTCAAAAGGTTCCTTGGTCCTGGAAAGAGAACATACAGAATAATAAAGGAACAAAATTAGACTTGTTTTTTAATGATCTTTTCCCCTTTCTTTTTCCGTTTTTCTCCCATCCCAATGTTAGTCGTTATGCCAATTCCCAATCCCCTTCCTGGTCATTGCGCACTCTACCCCCTACCGTCGGTCCGGGAGGGCGGAGACTATCACATGCTTCCTCCGACACATGTGTAGAAGCCCACCGCTTCTTTTCACCTGGCAGCGCGGACTCTCAGTGTAACGTGTGGAAAGTCACACTACCTCTCTCAGATCCTTCCCTCGCTGTGCAGGCGCCCCGACCGAACTGTAGGAGTCGCTGTTTCAAACGACCAGGACCCACCCTCGCCGGGTTTCCCACCCGCTAACACTGCCAATTGTGTTAGTATGGACGGTCGCACCACAGCTGGATTCGATCCCACTGTCTCTGTGGTGGTAGACAGACGCTTAGTCCGCTGCGCTACCCGGCCGCCCTTCAAAATTTGACATTTGAAGGAATGCCCATGACATTTGCATTCATAAAAAGGATTTAGCAGGTGAAATCTACCTTGGTTATGAAGTGAGTTTGTTGTTACTTGATATCATTTAGACAAATTTAAATATGTTGCATATTATGTCATATGACATCGTGACACGCGCATGGTGGCCTATAGACGTTTGTGGTCTGATTTTAAGGACTTGTGACTCGATTTGAACTTGAGCACTGATGACTTGGACTCGAGCATTGACTGCATTCGGACTCGGAAGGTGCAGACGAGGACTTGGACTTGTTCATTGATAAATAGTTATTAAAAATGTTTTAAATAAAATTGTAATAGGCCCTATCTCATTTGGCATAAGATATTGATGGCTATATTAATACCGTAACGTTATTTAATTTCGGTGGTGACCGCTGTGTCATTTATGTTTAACTCATTGGGCGCCAAAAATATATAATATCTTGTGTTTCGCCACCAAGCGGTGAGTGCCAAAAACGTAATATCTAGTTTTTAGATCCTTTGATATTTTTCCTTTGATCCCTGTTGTGAAGGGCCAGATTAAACCGAATATATATATTTATTTATATATATATATTTAATTGTATTTGTATATTCTCTAATATTCCCTGATATCCCTTGTATATTCCTTGTACGATATGCATTGAATATCCATTCTAGCCTACTGAACATCCCATAATAGTCTCCATTCTACTATTGGTCGAGACCTTGGTGCCAGGCTGCCATACCCCTCAGACCCAGTTCAAACGTACCGCTCGACATGTACGAACAAGCCCTAGTTCCGCGTAGGAATTTGGCTACCGCACCACTAATGGGACTATTTGTTCATAGTGCGTATATATACTGCGCTACTAAAGTAGGACTTTCTTTTCAGTCCAGTTTCTTACCCTCCAATAGAGTCACAGACGTAAAGCCTCCCCGCGACGCCACGTGTGGGAGTAAGGCCAAGTTCGCCTACCATCGGTATTGAGACATTGTGTATATTAATATTTGAATAGTCATATTTGGCACTATATCGTCGAGTTGGACGTAGTCTATTAAGCTAATAATAGTCTGTTAATATATAGTGCTTCGTGCGGTGAGAATACTACCGTAGTCAGTACCCCATCGTTTCGGGCAGAGAACTGGCTGCTTACCCAGGGTGGTTGACCCTATGTGAAGCTGCACCCGAGGAGCCCCAGAGCCGACGAGCGAGTGGACCTGTATACCGGATTATTCTACCGACGACAGCCCGCCTTCCCAGGCACGGATTATGCTTTGGATACTTTGATTATTCCATGGATAAAGACCCCCGACACTGCCGTGTGTTGGAACCCCCCCCCCCTGGAGAGGACGCAAGGTGAGGAGACGCTCTGCAAGACGAGGTCTCTTCACGTCTCTCCCCCGTGGACCGGAGAGAGCCGGCCCACAAAGAGTCCACCTGCTTTCATCTGTGGTCCAAGGATCGCCGGCGCATTGAACGGCACTACAGTGGGTTCACCTGGGATACCCTTGGCCGGACGAGGCAGCTGGATTCTACCCCCCCCCCCTCCTACTCCTGTCGGCTTACAAGCGACCGGATTAACCCCCTCTAGTGTATCCAGCCTATAATCATTAAAGTATCATTGCTGTTATTCCTTAACTATTCCAGGTCGTATATTTACCACCTGCGCCTTCAGAGATTGGACATTCTCTATTGATATACCGACGAATACTCCTTGCCATAAAAGTGCATACTATTTCAATTCATAAATGTAATTAAGTGATTAAGTGCTTATTCTACACACCATCGCTGTGTAGGAAATAAAGACCTGTTTCTAATTCGTACATTTGTGTTGGATCCGTTTCATCTACGTGAGAGTGTTCATGATAATATATTTATGCCGTGTACTGGGTGGCCGAATATTAAGTACAAAGGTAGTGGTAGTAAGTATCATATCTAGTAATACAGTCAGGGAATTGTACCCCTCAGTTACAATTGGTCCTTCGAGCCGGATGGTAATTAGTGTAATATTAATATAGTGTTATTAATATTGAAATGGCCTATGATGAACACTCCACGAAACGATCCTCCTAACCAACGCCCGCAGCGCGAACGACGGCTCCCTCAGTACTTAGAGGCTTACGCTGTCAGTCAACAACCTAGTCTTCTACTAACAGTAAGCGCGGTAAAACTAGAAAGTAAAAGTATGTCTAACCCCAACGCCCAGACTACCCCGACCATAGAGGCTCCTACGGGCTCTAATGTAACTGACCAAGTTCACGGTGGGGACCAGTGGGAACCAGACATGACTTCACACCCCGCCAGTACTGAAGAAGTAGTCCCCGATGAGTCCCGGGAGGAATACAACGCTACCGAGAGAGAACTCGGCACGGAAGAAGACGGGGAGAGCACCGTGGAGATAGAGCTCCAAGGCTCCGCAAGGAGTACCCCGAGGGAAGGCTCCCCTATACAACCGCCTTCTCCCAGCGAGGCAGAGAGGACCCTACAGCAGGCCTTCCTCATCAGCCTGAACGCCGCTGCTGAACGCGACCGACTGCAGATCCAGCAGCGGAGCGAAGAAGAGCACATACGCCTGGAAATAAGACGCATTCAGATGGAAGAGAATGTGGCCCGAGACCGAGCAGACAGCCAGCGAGCAGCTGCTGGTGCTCTACGGGACGCAGAGCGCGACAGACAGCAAGCGCAACTAATAGAACAGCTGATCAGACGGACAACACCCTCTCCCTCCGCCAGAGGCTCCAGGAACTCGTCTAGACACACCTCCAGGGCGGCATCCCCTAGCCGAGTAAACAACCCTGAACTTGACCAACAGACGAGGTCTATACCCCCCACAGACCACCTCCCCCCACCGGTCCAAGCGAGACCTAGCAACCGGGAAGGAGCAGCATATCCTGTGGAGAGGCTAAACCAGAGACTACAAGCACTGGATGACCTAACTGAAGACGAAGAGGAAGAGGAGGAGAACCACGCCCGAAGACAGCACAGTACTCTACCGGACCAGGAGGTCCGGTACAGCCCAGGCTATACTCCCGCGGAGCTGCGCTACAGACCCCCGACTCTATACACGGGTGAGCACGACGCACGACCCGCACCGAGGAACAGCACCTGGACAAGCGGGCCATGGTACACTGCCGGTACCAGCCCATACCAAGGAGCGGGAGGAGACTCGCCTAGGAGGCCTCTCCCCCAACGCTCGCCGATGTATCCACAGTCAGCGTCATACATTGGCACGCCTATGGTACCCGACTTCACTCAAGAGAACCGGGCCCAGTATACAGAACTCCGCATGTGTCTGGAGACCATGTTGGTGGATGTATTGGATGAACGCCACAAATACGCCATCCTACTGCAGCACTTAAAGGTGCCCCGCGCACATAATATAGCGCTCGCCTACGCGACTTCCACCACCCCATACACAGCAGCGCTGGTAGCATTGGACCAGAGGTATGGGCGCATATGGGATTACGTGATCCAGGAGATCCGACACATCGACCGCTTACCCCCAGCAATAGACAATCGAGCACTGGACGACCTGTCCATCAGAGTGCAGTCCCTGGTAGGGATGTTGGGAGCGCAAAGAGAGAAGGGGAAGTATGAACTTTACGCCAACTCAAATGTGGAAAGGATTCTGGAGAAGCTGCCGCCCGCTCGTCAGGAGCGCTTTAGGCGGCAGAGGGACCACAGAGACCCGAATGGCCCCGAACCGAACCTCCTCGATCTAGCAGACTTCCTGGCGAGAGAAGTCAGCAGCCTACGGCTAGATACATTCGGACGGAGCACCCCTGGCTCCAGAGAAGGAACCAGACGACTAAATGATGGAAGAAGATCGGTGACTGTGATGCACCAATCGGAGTCAGTACCGAGCAGCAGGAGCCACAGTACCCCCTCCAGAACGGAGAAGTGGAAGATAGTGTGCCCCTACTGTGAGAAAGAACACTGGCTAGCGCAATGTGACTCCTTCCCCAAGCTGAACGCGGAGGAAGCAGGTCAATGGATAAAGTCCAACAAGCGCTGTTTTCGCTGTGCGCGCTCACACATGGCAGCCGAATGCCGCTTAAAGAAAAGGTGCACCAAGTGCGATGGAGCCCATCTGGACATACTTCACGACAGTAACAGACGGCGCCCTTCACCTGCACCATCCAGCCGCAAAGCGAGCGTCATGTACATCGATCCCGCCAGCAGCAGTGGAGCCCGAGTACTCCTAAAAGTAGTGCGTGTGACACTAAGCTACCAGAATAAAGTCCTGGACACTTACGCCGTCCTCGATGACGGGTCAGAGAAGACCCTGCTGCTCGCCTCCGCTGCGGCCCAGCTAGGGCTGCGGGGAAGCGAAACCCAAATGACAATTCGGACAATAAGACGAGATTTGAAGACGATAAAGGGCGAGAATGTCTCATTCTCTATCGCAGCAAGCGGCCAGCCTGAGCGACGGTACCAGATTGCAGACGCTTTCACCAGCCAAGAAATAGGACTGTCGCGGTACACATACCCCGTCGCCAAGCTGATGGAGAAATATGCACATCTGCGCAAGTTACCGATCCCGCTCATAGACAATGCTATGCCGACCCTGTTGATAGGCTCCGACCATGCAGACCTCATTGTCCCGATAGACCGGGTTCATACCGGACCCCGAGGCTGTCCTGCAGCAGTCGAGACCCGTTTGGGATGGACTCTCCAAGGCCCGCTCGCCAAATCTCTCAACCGAAGTACAGCCACTAGATGTCTCCACTCCCGAGTCACAGAGGGAGAAACCGCACTCCTGCAACACGTAGAGCGGCTATGGAGCTTGGAACAAATGCCCTTTAAGAATGGAAAGAAAGACATTCGCTCTAAAGATGACATTTACGCCATCCACCTCCTCGAGACAGGGACCAAGAGAGTCCCGGTCAACGGCGTGTTGAGATACGCCACGCCACTCCTGCGGCGAGAAGGAATGCCTACTTTCCACGCCAAGACAGACGCCATAGAACGGTACCTGCTGAACACGGAGCGGCGCTTAGCCAAGAACCCCGCCCAAGAGAGTGTATACCGCGCTGAGATTGAGAAGCTCATCACAGCGGGACACGTCACAAAGATGGACATTAAAGAGGCTGACCAGACCACTGAATCGTGGTACGTGCCCCACCACAAGGTCCATCACAACGGTAAAGACCGCATAGTATTTAACTGCAGCTACCAGATCGGATCCCAAAATCTGAATAAAGAGTTACTGCCCGGTCCCACACTCGGCCCCTCCCTACTCGGCGTTCTACTCCGCTTCCGCCAGGAAAAGGTGGCCATCAGCGGGGACATTAAAGGAATGTTCCTGCAGGTGAGATTAGTAGAGGCGGACAAGCCCCTGTTACGGTTCCTATGGAGAGAGAAGCCAGGAGATGAGCACCCAGCCATCTACCAATGGGAAGTCCTCCCCTTCGGAACGACGTGCAGCCCCTGCTGTGCGACATTTGCACTACAGAAACATGTAGCAGAGGACCCAGCAGCGGACGAAGAGGTCCGACACAGCGTAAAGAACAGCTTCTACGTAGACAACTGTCTACAAAGCCTTTCAACCCAGGAAGAAGCCGAGGCTCTCCTGATTAAACTCCGCGCCTCATTGATCAAAGGCGGCTTTGATCTCAGGCAGTGGGCCAGCAGCGATCCGCAAGTACTGCGCAGCCTCTCCTCCGAGGACAAGGCAGCCAGCAGCGAGACCTGGATGGCTACAATCCCGGGAGAAGCCCAGGAGATGACCCTGGGATTGGTGTGGCGATTCAAAACAGATTCGCTTCACTACAGACACAAGCCCCTGACTACGGAGCAGGGAAGGCCGGCGGCGGCGCCGACCACCAGACGGAGTGTGTACACAACACTCGCCCGACAATATGACCCGCTAGGATGTATTCTACCGTACACCACCAGGGCAAAAATGATTGTACGAGCATTGAGGGACAAGGACCAGGGCTGGGACGACCCCATTCCCGCACACCTTGCATCCACCTGGAGAGAGTGGGAGATGGAGCTCCACTCACTCCCAGGCGTTAATATGCGCCGAAGCTACTTCCCACCCACGGTGAGGCCAGAGACATGTAAAATGGACTTACACGTCTTCAGTGACGCCTCAGAGGTCGCATACGGATCAGTAGCCTACTTGCGGGCCCAAGACCAGGGGGGAGAGATCTACACAGCATTTGTCCTCGCCCGCTCGAGAATAGCCCCACGCAAGCAACAATCTATCCCACGTCTAGAGCTCTGCGCAGCCCTAGCCGGAGCGCACCTAGCCACGCTCATCCAACGTGAGCTCACCATACCGGTGTCTAGAACAATCCTGTGGTCAGATTCCACGACGGTACTCGCCTGGATCAAATCGGACTCATGCAAGTACAAAGTCTTCGTGGGAGTCAGAGTCACCGAGATTCAAGACTTAACCGAAGAGTTAACCGGAGAAACAGAGTGGCGCTACGTTGATACAAAACAGAACCCAGCTGACGTCATCACCCGGGGGATGCCCCTGGATGACCTCACCCGTCGCAATGTCTACAGTGACGGCCCCGCATTCCTAAGACTCCCGGAAGGACAGTGGCCCATGCCTATCCCGAGGGAAGCAAGTCCAGAGGAGGTGGAAATTAAGAAGTCTGTGTTCTGTGGATTGAGCACCGTAGCCTCCACCGACCCTAACATAAACGATTGCACGTCCATAGAGAGTGCACAACAAAGAACATTCCTGCGGTACCACCCGGAGTGCAAGTCCCCCGCTGATATGTCAGCAGCTAACTACGAGGAAGCAGAATTGCTTCTACTGCAGCGAGCCCAGAGAGACTCGTTCCCCGATGAATTGGCCTGTCTACAGGGAGGAAAGCCCGTCCCATCCGACAGCAGATTAATTCATCTGGCCCCCGAGAGCGACGCTCATACCCTCATCAGAGTGGGTGGTCGCCTACGCAGAGCCCCCAATCTACCGGATGACATTAAATACCCGATCGTATTGAACAGCCGACACAAGGTCACAGAGCTGATTATAAAGAAATACGATGAGGATGTACATCACGCAGGAGTAGAAACAGTCCTCACGGAGATTGAGGGAGTATTGAACTCTAAGCCCCTCGGCTACGTCTCCAGCGATGTGGCGGATATCGACCCAGTTACCCCCAACACACTCCTGATGGGGCGGCTAGATCCTGCATTACCACAGACAATGTACCGGCCTGAAGAAGCGAACGGCCGACAAATGTGGAGGTACAGCCAAGTATTAGCCGACAAGTTTTGGAACAGTTTCCTACTGCACTACCTACCGTCTCTACAGACCCGCCAGAAGTGGGTAAAGGAGAGAGACAATTTGACAGAAGGAACAGTCGTCATGATTATTGATCAATCACTGCCCAGAGCTATGTGGCCGGCCGGCCGCGTAAGCAAAGTGATCACCGGTGCCGACGGCAAGGTCCGAGCAGCTGAAGTACTCGTCCAGGGTCGCACTTACACCCGTCCCGTGGCAAGGCTCATAGAACTGCCTCGACTCCCAGACACAATCGATGATGACCATGACCCTACAACCCTATGACTTTGTGAAGTTGACTGACCCCTACAGCAAACCCTTATGTGTAAATAGACAACGCGATTAATCTGTCTCTGTTTAACTGATTAGGTCTGGGACCTATTCAGGGGGTGGCTGTTGTGAAGGGCCAGATTAAACCGAATATATATATTTATTTATATATATATATTTAATTGTATTTGTATATTCTCTAATATTCCCTGATATCCCTTGTATATTCCTTGTACGATATGCATTGAATATCCATTCTAGCCTACTGAACATCCCATAATAGTCTCCATTCTACTATTGGTCGAGACCTTGGTGCCAGGCTGCCATACCCCTCAGACCCAGTTCAAACGTACCGCTCGACATGTACGAACAAGCCCTAGTTCCGCGTAGGAATTTGGCTACCGCACCACTAATGGGACTATTTGTTCATAGTGCGTATATATACTGCGCTACTAAAGTAGGACTTTCTTTTCAGTCCAGTTTCTTACCCTCCAATAGAGTCACAGACGTAAAGCCTCCCCGCGACGCCACGTGTGGGAGTAAGGCCAAGTTCGCCTACCATCGGTATTGAGACATCGTGTATATTAATATTTGAATAGTCATATTTGGCACTATATCGTCGAGTTGGACGTAGTCTATTAAGCTAATAATAGTCTGTTAATATATAGTGCTTCGTGCGGTGAGAATACTACCGTAGTCAGTACCCCATCGTTTCGGGCAGAGAACTGGCTGCTTACCCAGGGTGGTTGACCCTATGTGAAGCTGCACCCGAGGAGCCCCAGAGCCGACGAGCGAGTGGACCTGTATACCGGATTATTCTACCGACGACAGCCCGCCTTCCCAGGCACGGATTATGCTTTGGATACTTTGATTATTCCATGGATAAAGACCCCCGACACTGCCGTGTGTTGGAACCCCCCCCCCTGGAGAGGACGCAAGGTGAGGAGACGCTCTGCAAGACGAGGTCTCTTCACGTCTCTCCCCCGTGGACCGGAGAGAGCCGGCCCACAAAGAGTCCACCTGCTTTCATCTGTGGTCCAAGGATCGCCGGCGCATTGAACGGCACTACAGTGGGTTCACCTGGGATACCCTTGGCCGGACGAGGCAGCTGGATTCTACCCCCCCCCCCCTCCTACTCCTGTCGGCTTACAAGCGACCGGATTAACCCCCTCTAGTGTATCCAGCCTATAATCATTAAAGTATCATTGCTGTTATTCCTTAACTATTCCAGGTCGTATATTTACCACCTGCGCCTTCAGAGATTGGACATTCTCTATTGATATACCGACGAATACTCCTTGCCATAAAAGTGCATACTATTTCAATTCATAAATGTAATTAAGTGATTAAGTGCTTATTCTACACACCATCGCTGTGTAGGAAATAAAGACCTGTTTCTAATTCGTACATTTGTGTTGGATCCGTTTCATCTACGTGAGAGTGTTCATGATAATATATTTATGCCGTGTACTGGGTGGCCGAATATTAAGTACAAAGGTAGTGGTAGTAAGTATCATATCTAGTAATACAGTCAGGGAATTGTACCCCTCAGTTACAATTGGTCCTTCGAGCCGGATGGTAATTAGTGTAATATTAATATAGTGTTATTAATATTGAAATGGCCTATGATGAACACTCCACGAAACGATCCTCCTAACCAACGCCCGCAGCGCGAACGACGGCTCCCTCAGTACTTAGAGGCTTACGCTGTCAGTCAACAACCTAGTCTTCTACTAACAGTAAGCGCGGTAAAACTAGAAAGTAAAAGTATGTCTAACCCCAACGCCCAGACTACCCCGACCATAGAGGCTCCTACGGGCTCTAATGTAACTGACCAAGTTCACGGTGGGGACCAGTGGGAACCAGACATGACTTCACACCCCGCCAGTACTGAAGAAGTAGTCCCCGATGAGTCCCGGGAGGAATACAACGCTACCGAGAGAGAACTCGGCACGTAAGAAGACGGGGAGAGCACCGTGGAGATAGAGCTCCAAGGCTCCGCAAGGAGTACCCCGAGGGAAGGCTCCCCTATACAACCGCCTTCTCCCAGCGAGGCAGAGAGGACCCTACAGCAGGCCTTCCTCATCAGCCTGAACGCCGCTGCTGAACGCGACCGACTGCAGATCCAGCAACGGAGCGAAGAAGAGCACATACGCCTGGAAATAAGACGCATTCAGATGGAAGAGAATGTGGCCCGAGACCGAGCAGACAGCCAGCGAGCAGCTGCTGGTGCTCTACGGGACGCAGAGCGCGACAGACAGCAAGCGCAACTAATAGAACAGCTGATCAGACGGACAACACCCTCTCCCTCCGCCAGAGGCTCCAGGAACTCGTCTAGACACACCTCCAGGGCGGCATCCCCTAGCCGAGTAAACAACCCTGAACTTGACCAACAGACGAGGTCTATACCCCCCACAGACCACCTCCCCCCACCGGTCCAAGCGAGACCTAGCAACCGGGAAGGAGCAGCATATCCTGTGGAGAGGCTAAACCAGAGACTACAAGCACTGGATGACCTAACTGAAGACGAAGAGGAAGAGGAGGAGAACCACGCCCGAAGACAGCACAGTACTCTACCGGACCAGGAGGTCCGGTACAGCCCAGGCTATACTCCCGCGGAGCTGCGCTACAGACCCCCGACTCTATACACGGGTGAGCACGACGCACGACCCGCACCGAGGAACAGCACCTGGACAAGCGGGCCATGGTACACTGCCGGTACCAGCCCATACCAAGGAGCGGGAGGAGACTCGCCTAGGAGGCCTCTCCCCCAACGCTCGCCGATGTATCCACAGTCAGCGTCATACATTGGCACGCCTATGGTACCCGACTTCACTCAAGAGAACCGGGCCCAGTATACAGAACTCCGCATGTGTCTGGAGACCATGTTGGTGGATGTATTGGATGAACGCCACAAATACGCCATCCTACTGCAGCACTTAAAGGTGCCCTGCGCACATAATATAGCGCTCGCCTACGCGACTTCCACCACCCCATACATAGCATCGCTGGTAGCATTGGACCAGAGGTATGGGTGCATATGGGATTACGTGATCCAGGAGATCCGACACATCGACCGCTTACCCCCAGCAATAGACAATCGAGCACTGGACGACCTGTCCATCAGAGTGCAGTCCCTGGTAGGGATGTTGGGAGCGCAAAGAGAGAAGGGGAAGTATGAACTTTACGCCAACTCAAATGTGGAAAGGATTCTGGAGAAGCTGCCGCCCGCTCGTCAGGAGCGCTTTAGGCGGCAGAGGGACCACAGAGACCCGAATGGCCCCGAACCGAACCTCCTCGATCTAGCAGACTTCCTGGCGAGAGAAGTCAGCAGCCTACGGCTAGATACATTCGGACGGAGCACCCCTGGCTCCAGAGAAGGAACCAGACGACTAAATGATGGAAGAAGATCGGTGACTGTGATGCACCAATCGGAGTCAGTACCGAGCAGCAGGAGCCACAGTACCCCCTCCAGAACGGAGAAGTGGAAGATAGTGTGCCCCTACTGTGAGAAAGAACACTGGCTAGCGCAATGTGACTCCTTCCCCAAGCTGAACGCGGAGGAAGCAGGTCAATGGATAAAGTCCAACAAGCGCTGTTTTCGCTGTGCGCGCTCACACATGGCAGCCGAATGCCGCTTAAAGAAAAGGTGCACCAAGTGCGATGGAGCCCATCTGGACATACTTCACGACAGTAACAGACGGCGCCCTTCACCTGCACCATCCAGCCGCAAAGCGAGCGTCATGTACATCGATCCCGCCAGCAGCAGTGGAGCCCGAGTACTCCTAAAAGTAGTGCGTGTGACACTAAGCTACCAGAATAAAGTCCTGGACACTTACGCCGTCCTCGATGACGGGTCAGAGAAGACCCTGCTGCTCGCCTCCGCTGCGGCCCAGCTAGGGCTGCGGGGAAGCGAAACCCAAATGACAATTCGGACAATAAGACGAGATTTGAAGACGATAAAGGGCGAGAATGTCTCATTCTCTATCGCAGCAAGCGGCCAGCCTGAGCGACGGTACCAGATTGCAGACGCTTTCACCAGCCAAGAAATAGGACTGTCGCGGTACACATACCCCGTCGCCAAGCTGATGGAGAAATATGCACATCTGCGCAAGTTACCGATCCCGCTCATAGACAATGCTATGCCGACCCTGTTGATAGGCTCCGACCATGCAGACCTCATTGTCCCGATAGACCGGGTTCATACCGGACCCCGAGGCTGTCCTGCAGCAGTCGAGACCCGTTTGGGATGGACTCTCCAAGGCCCGCTCGCCAAATCTCTCAACCGAAGTACAGCCACTAGATGTCTCCACTCCCGAGTCACAGAGGGAGAAACCGCACTCCTGCAACACGTAGAGCGGCTATGGAGCTTGGAACAAATGCCCTTTAAGAATGGAAAGAAAGACATTCGCTCTAAAGATGACATTTACGCCATCCACCTCCTCGAGACAGGGACCAAGAGAGTCCCGGTCAACGGCGTGTTGAGATACGCCACGCCACTCCTGCGGCGAGAAGGAATGCCTACTTTCCACGCCAAGACAGACGCCATAGAACGGTACCTGCTGAACACGGAGCGGCGCTTAGCCAAGAACCCCGCCCAAGAGAGTGTATACCGCGCTGAGATTGAGAAGCTCATCACAGCGGGACACGTCACAAAGATGGACATTAAAGAGGCTGACCAGACCACTGAATCGTGGTACGTGCCCCACCACAAGGTCCATCACAACGGTAAAGACCGCATAGTATTTAACTGCAGCTACCAGATCGGATCCCAAAATCTGAATAAAGAGTTACTGCCCGGTCCCACACTCGGCCCCTCCCTACTCGGCGTTCTACTCCGCTTCCGCCAGGAAAAGGTGGCCATCAGCGGGGACATTAAAGGAATGTTCCTGCAGGTGAGATTAGTAGAGGCGGACAAGCCCCTGTTACGGTTCCTATGGAGAGAGAAGCCAGGAGATGAGCACCCAGCCATCTACCAATGGGAAGTCCTCCCCTTCGGAACGACGTGCAGCCCCTGCTGTGCGACATTTGCACTACAGAAACATGTAGCAGAGGACCCAGCAGCGGACGAAGAGGTCCGACACAGCGTAAAGAACAGCTTCTACGTAGACAACTGTCTACAAAGCCTTTCAACCCAGGAAGAAGCCGAGGCTCTCCTGATTAAACTCCGCGCCTCATTGATCAAAGGCGGCTTTGATCTCAGGCAGTGGGCCAGCAGCGATCCGCAAGTACTGCGCAGCCTCTCCTCCGAGGACAAGGCAGCCAGCAGCGAGACCTGGATGGCTACAATCCCGGGAGAAGCCCAGGAGATGACCCTGGGATTGGTGTGGCGATTCAAAACAGATTCGCTTCACTACAGACACAAGCCCCTGACTACGGAGCAGGGAAGGCCGGCGGCGGCGCCGACCACCAGACGGAGTGTGTACACAACACTCGCCCGACAATATGACCCGCTAGGATGTATTCTACCGTACACCACCAGGGCAAAAATGATTGTACAAGCATTGTGGGACAAGGACCAGGGCTGGGACGACCCCATTCCCGCACACCTTGCATCCACCTGGAGAGAGTGGGAGATGGAGCTCCACTCACTCCCAGGCGTTAATATGCGCCGAAGCTACTTCCCACCCACGGTGAGGCCAGAGACATGTAAAATGGACTTACACGTCTTCAGTGACGCCTCAGAGGTCGCATACGGATCAGTAGCCTACTTGCGGGCCCAAGACCAGGGGGGAGAGATCTACACAGCATTTGTCCTCGCCCGCTCGAGAATAGCCCCACGCAAGCAACAATCTATCCCACGTCTAGAGCTCTGCGCAGCCCTAGCCGGAGCGCACCTAGCCACGCTCATCCAACGTGAGCTCACCATACCGGTGTCTAGAACAATCCTGTGGTCAGATTCCACGACGGTACTCGCCTGGATCAAATCGGACTCATGCAAGTACAAAGTCTTCGTGGGAGTCAGAGTCACCGAGATTCAAGACTTAACCGAAGAGTTAACCGGAGAAACAGAGTGGCGCTACGTTGATACAAAACAGAACCCAGCTGACGTCATCACCCGGGGGATGCCCCTGGATGACCTCACCCGTCGCAATGTCTACAGTGACGGCCCCGCATTCCTAAGACTCCCGGAAGGACAGTGGCCCATGCCTATCCCGAGGGAAGCAAGTCCAGAGGAGGTGGAAATTAAGAAGTCTGTGTTCTGTGGATTGAGCACCGTAGCCTCCACCGACCCTAACATAAACGATTGCACGTCCATAGAGAGTGCACAACAAAGAACATTCCTGCGGTACCACCCGGAGTGCAAGTCCCCCGCTGATATGTCAGCAGCTAACTACGAGGAAGCAGAATTGCTTCTACTGCAGCGAGCCCAGAGAGACTCGTTCCCCGATGAATTGGCCTGTCTACAGGGAGGAAAGCCCGTCCCATCCGACAGCAGATTAATTCATCTGGCCCCCGAGAGCGACGCTCATACCCTCATCAGAGTGGGTGGTCGCCTACGCAGAGCCCCCAATCTACCGGATGACATTAAATACCCGATCGTATTGAACAGCCGACACAAGGTCACAGAGCTGATTATAAAGAAATACGATGAGGATGTACATCACGCAGGAGTAGAAACAGTCCTCACGGAGATTGAGGGAGTATTGAACTCTAAGCCCCTCGGCTACGTCTCCAGCGATGTGGCGGATATCGACCCAGTTACCCCCAACACACTCCTGATGGGGCGGCTAGATCCTGCATTACCACAGACAATGTACCGGCCTGAAGAAGCGAACGGCCGACAAATGTGGAGGTACAGCCAAGTATTAGCCGACAAGTTTTGGAACAGTTTCCTACTGCACTACCTACCGTCTCTACAGACCCGCCAGAAGTGGGTAAAGGAGAGAGACAATTTGACAGAAGGAACAGTCGTCATGATTATTGATCAATCACTGCCCAGAGCTATGTGGCCGGCCGGCCGCGTAAGCAAAGTGATCACCGGTGCCGACGGCAAGGTCCGAGCAGCTGAAGTACTCGTCCAGGGTCGCACTTACACCCGTCCCGTGGCAAGGCTCATAGAACTGCCTCGACTCCCAGACACAATCGATGATGACCATGACCCTACAACCCTATGACTTTGTGAAGTTGACTGACCCCTACAGCAAACCCTTATGTGTAAATAGACAACGCGATTAATCTGTCTCTGTTTAACTGATTAGGTCTGGGACCTATTCAGGGGGTGGCTGTTGTGAAGGGCCAGATTAAACCGAATATATATATTTATTTATATATATATATTTAATTGTATTTGTATATTCTCTAATATTCCCTGATATCCCTTGTATATTCCTTGTACGATATGCATTGAATATCCATTCTAGCCTACTGAACATCCCATAATAGTCTCCATTCTACTATTGGTCGAGACCTTGGTGCCAGGCTGCCATACCCCTCAGACCCAGTTCAAACGTACCGCTCGACATGTACGAACAAGCCCTAGTTCCGCGTAGGAATTTGGCTACCGCACCACTAATGGGACTATTTGTTCATAGTGCGTATATATACTGCGCTACTAAAGTAGGACTTTCTTTTCAGTCCAGTTTCTTACCCTCCAATAGAGTCACAGACGTAAAGCCTCCCCGCGACGCCACGTGTGGGAGTAAGGCCAAGTTCGCCTACCATCGGTATTGAGACATTGTGTATATTAATATTTGAATAGTCATATTTGGCACTATATCGTCGAGTTGGACGTAGTCTATTAAGCTAATAATAGTCTGTTAATATATAGTGCTTCGTGCGGTGAGAATACTACCGTAGTCAGTACCCCATCGTTTCGGGCAGAGAACTGGCTGCTTACCCAGGGTGGTTGACCCTATGTGAAGCTGCACCCGAGGAGCCCCAGAGCCGACGAGCGAGTGGACCTGTATACCGGATTATTCTACCGACGACAGCCCGCCTTCCCAGGCACGGATTATGCTTTGGATACTTTGATTATTCCATGGATAAAGACCCCCGACACTGCCGTGTGTTGGAACCCCCCCCCCTGGAGAGGACGCAAGGTGAGGAGACGCTCTGCAAGACGAGGTCTCTTCACGTCTCTCCCCCGTGGACCGGAGAGAGCCGGCCCACAAAGAGTCCACCTGCTTTCATCTGTGGTCCAAGGATCGCCGGCGCATTGAACGGCACTACAGTGGGTTCACCTGGGATACCCTTGGCCGGACGAGGCAGCTGGATTCTACCCCCCCCCCCCCCTCCTACTCCTGTCGGCTTACAAGCGACCGGATTAACCCCCTCTAGTGTATCCAGCCTATAATCATTAAAGTATCATTGCTGTTATTCCTTAACTATTCCAGGTCGTATATTTACCACCTGCGCCTTCAGAGATTGGACATTCTCTATTGATATACCGACGAATACTCCTTGCCATAAAAGTGCATACTATTTCAATTCATAAATGTAATTAAGTGATTAAGTGCTTATTCTACACACCATCGCTGTGTAGGAAATAAAGACCTGTTTCTAATTCGTACATTTGTGTTGGATCCGTTTCATCTACGTGAGAGTGTTCATGATAATATATTTATGCCGTGTACTGGGTGGCCGAATATTAAGTACAAAGGTAGTGGTAGTAAGTATCATATCTAGTAATACAGTCAGGGAATTGTACCCCTCAGTTACAATCCCCGTTCTATCCACTCAGCCGGAGCTCCGTGGGCCTCCCTGGCTCATCTGCCTACGTTACATTTGCAATGACGATCTAATCCTGCCAGGTGGCAGTATTGCCTACCTTTTGAACTGGAATGGTTTGGTGTGGGGACCCTTATCTTTTTTTTTGGTCTGCAAGGACTCCTCCCCTTCTGAGGAGAGCGACAGAGCGATCGCTCTGAGATTTTAACATCTCAAACGTATTTTCCGTATACGCGAGTATAGACATATACACGAGTAATCGTGATGGCGATGGGATCACTGGGGATTATTCTTATTGGAATATCTTCTGGCTAAGGTAAGGTATATTCTATATAGTAATAAATATAGTCTATTTTACCGAACCTGAAACATGTTTTTGTAATGATCACAGTGTCGTATTTTGCCGGACCTCAACCATGCATTTGGTAACGACCAGAGTTTTGAGTTAAAAGGCCCCCCCCCCTTGATGATTTTGTGAAGACACATATGTACATGGTACATACCTTTGATTTGGAAGTATTTGGGGTTTCAGGCGATCAACCAGAACGATTTGGGCATAATGCATATAACGAGTCATATCTCGCAATCTATGAAAAAAGACTGGATTATTTTGGAAAGGGGCGATGTTTAGCATGTAATAGTGCACAAACTACAGTATGTAGAAATGAACTTGTTAGTCAGTGATGGACTATGAACAATGCCTGTCAAATGAGCCATACTATTGTCTCCACAGCTATAATACAGAACACACGATGGGTCTGCAAACATTGCTAAAATGGTCAATAACGCTGGTGCCATTGAGTAAAGATGGGGAAAGAGCGTGGCGCTCAAAGAGTTAATGTAGACCTTTTTTATTTGTCAGCTCTTTGACTGCCAGAGTGGAGTGGACTCAACCTTGATGACTTGGACTTGGACTAGGGTAGTGGGGACTCGACTCGGACTCGACTTGGGCTCTTCTTTGGTGACTCGGACATGGACTCGGACACAGGGGACTCGAGACTCAACTCGGACTCGAGATTTAGTGACTCGACTACAACACTGGTTAGTGGACACAATGTGATGCAGTGTTTTGCCCTTTCAACGGTCTAAACTTGGCTTTCCCTATGTGATAAAGTGCCCTCTATGCTGCCAGGGGCCGGTAATATCTACAGTAGCTAACATCTTGATAGTTCTCGATCTGCACTGTCCCTATTTCCCCCCCTAATGTATCCTTTATGTTAGATTAGAGTAAATTAGGTTAACTGTAATTAAAAGTAAAAGACAAAATTGTTGCCAACGATGAAACAATAAAGTTTAAAAACATACTATTCCATTCGTTTACGTTTTCAGTTTTAGACACCCCCCCTCTGGAATGTTCAGATGTCAGGGGGCTTAATGCATGCAGTCTGAGCTGAAGGCTGGTAAAGATATGCCTCCTAAAATGTCTAAACGGAAGTACAGGAAGTACAGGCTACAGGCGTTCCGGTTTTGACAAAACAATTATAGAAACGTGTGAAGTGCACAATATTTCCTCGTTTAAGCCACTGCAACGGCTTTGCCTGAAGAATTTACTACATGACCGGGACGTTCTAGCTTGTTTGCCAACAGGATTCGGGAAAAGTTTGGTCCGTTCGGAGGCAGCTTCCAGGGGAAGTACATAAGTACATACACCGGAAATTCTACCCCATAGACACTTTCGGCCGTAGTTCTTTACCAGGCTTTATCTCAGAGATCAAACTGGGAACGAGGTTATCTGAGCTGTAACCCTGCATCCTACTGCTGTGTGTGTGTGAGGTAGGAAAATATACAGCAAGCTTTCTTTCAAGTTGCAAAGATTGAGTTTTACCAATGATGTGTAGTAAATTCCCAAACATAGACTCATGATTAACTAATGTGTGGAAATATTTAGGCCTCAAAACAATAAGAAATATGAATGTGTGTGTGGTTACAATAGACGTGATTGCCATTGTAGGCCACACAGGTCGATTTACACATGAACTGAGTGGTCAAAAGATTACATCTATGACCGCAACCCAGGACCATCTGCTATGGCCGGGGACAATGGGCTCTGTAAAGATCAAACGAAGAACAAAAGGTCACATAGACCTGTTATCTAGCTGGAGTATCCTGTCACACACACATTTTCACATACACATCCACACACACACACACATAGACACACACACACACAGACACTCACATACTCACACACACACATACACATCCACACACACACACACATAGACACACACACACACAGACACTCACATACTCACACACACACATACACATCCACACACACACACAGTGAAACAACTGTTACATCAAAGAAGTGTTATCAGCTGCTTACGGCTTGGGGACACAGACAGACACACACAGAGACACACACAGAGACACACACAGAGAGACACACAGAGACACACACAGAGACACACAGACACTCACATACCCACACATAGTCACACACACATTCACACACATACACACACACACACACACACACACAGGAGATCTCCAAACTAACTATTTCCTAGTAATGTTAATAAGTAAGTTAAAATATAATTAGTGTTTGGTCATACTAAAATGTCTACAATTAGTTAATGTGTCTGTGCTATTTTCAATAAATGTTCAATATGAATTTGTATTCTATTAAGCTAACAGAATGATTTAGATATATGTTCTGAAAGTCAAACAGACTTAGTAATAAAGAAATATATCTGTGTTTAGGTAATCAATATAAACTTTGATTCATCAAAGTATTAACAAGTCAAGTAATGTGTTTAAGTAAAAGATATAAGGAAATGAAAATGATGCAATGTTTAAACTTTGATTAAGGTAGAGGGTTAAAGACAGCCTCTTTTTGCAGTAACTGAGAAGAGGGTTTGGCCTATATGCCAAACCCCTATTTTTCAAATACAAGATTAGCTGGCTTGTGATTGGAGCAATTAATGTGATGATGTCATCAACTCGGAGACACGGCCCTGGGCTATAAGATGGGTGTGATGTGGGGAGAGGGGACTCAGGACGGAAGAAACAACCGAAGAACACTCTGGAACCAACAAACCCACGAAGACCTCTCTCACCATCTCCACCATCTCACCCAAGGAGGCCAAGGCAGAACGAGAACAAAAGGACTTTTGGAGGGAAAACAGACTGCTTTGTTTTGTCAGCCAGGACAACACAAAGACCAGCAACAATTTATCTTTATATTGTGATATTAGTCTGGTTGTTATCATCTTACGGCATAGTGTTTGTGATCAACAACCATAGCATCTTCTTATTGTAATTTGTATACACTCTTAAACTCTTATTAAACAACTGTTAAACTATTTTCCTCCTAATTCCTGCTGCCTTTCGGCCTGTTCAGTCAGTTTGAAGAGAAGTGATTCCCAGCTTTAAAGTATTGAGACACAACGCCGAGAGTACTAACCAACAGGTTCTGAAGCAGAGCAGAACCAAAACAGCCTGGGAATCCACTTCAATTTGGTGCCGTGTTACCCGTGAACCAGTGGCGGCCCTGGACGAGATTTTTTCCCTTCACTCATCAGCCTACACGCCGGTCGACGAGGAGAACAACTGGTCGATCGTCTTCAAAGTAACTGGAAGTAGTTACAGAGAGGTGAGTGTGGAAGAAGAATGGGCTGCTCAGTTCGAACAACAAGGGGTTGGGGAAAGAAACTAAAGAATTTAACCTCATGTAATCATGATGTGAGGGTAGATTAAATTGAATATTCTGGCTGGGGAGGGCGGTTCTGTAATCACCGGCGTAGTATATTTTATAGTAAAAATGTTAGCACTATGAACGGGGCGCCGTTGCCAGTCGGAACAAGTAAGGGGATAGGAACATGTCTTAGATTCGTGCTCAGAGTTAAGCCGGGATAGACACCGTGCGTAGTATGTCTCTTAGAGTAGTGACTGAAGCACGCCGATGCATAGTATTCTCTACAGTAGAAGAGTTAGCACAAGTAGGTCTGGTTTTAGCCTTGGGCGCGGGCGGGCGTGTAATAACAAAATAGTGCTTAATGAAATGTTTACCGGTCGCGCCGCGTGCGGCGTTCGAGAAGACGGAAATGTGGGTGAATGCTGATTTTGTATTTTTTTATTGTGTACTTTTTAATTGTGTTAGGAAGCGTGTATGAATGTATGTTTGGCGAATGTTTATGGTTAGGAGTGATTGGTGGGACGTGTGAGAGTATAGTTATGTTATTGTGTAATTTAGGGCACCGGTTGGCCGTAGGGAATTTTAAGAAGAACGCCGGTTTTCCGAGGCCCGTCGAACGCAGCAGCCGTTAGCTGTGGTATTAGCCTCTGGACACCGGAGCATGCGGAGCGAAAAGTAGACGTAATTCAAATGTGTAAGGTCGATCGATAGTGTCTTGAGATTACGGGGATATGTAATGCACTTAAAAGTTTTCATATTCGTGGCGGATAAAATAGTTATGTAATGTTTAAGGTGATCGGGATTTTCTAAACCCGGCCCGGAAGTCGTTCTAAGCTCGCCGGAAATGACGACGGACGGCTCAAACTAGTGTTTTATTATTAAGTTTTTGTATTTCTAATTAGATCACTACACTGGCGTTTTGAGAGAAATAGGATTCTGTTGTGGGGTATGTGGTATTATATTAACGTTGCGAGGGGACGGCCCGCGCGGCGGAACGGGTCGTTGGGAACGTTTTTATGGGATCATGGGAGCAGCTAAGCTAATGCTACTTAGCCGCGCTAACGGCTAGAGCGGTCGCCGGATGTGACGTCGTAAGCACGCGCTAGGTTGAAGCTAACGAAGCTAATATGCTGAGCTAACATGCTAAGCTAACTGTGCTGACGTCATGGCATGACGGGACTCTCGGTATGTCTCGCGAGGGGGCGTCCATCTTAGAAGGGGCGCCGAGCGTCCATCTTAGAAGGGGCGCCGAGCGTCCATTTTGGGAGGGTACCGAGCGTCCATCTTGGTAGGGGTGGCGAGCGTCCATTGTTAAGGGGAAGGTGGAGTTTATTGGGAATACGGTAGGGGGCAGAAGTGTACAGGATGAGTATGTTTGGATTCTGCTCACAGAACGTTTTCATTGTACACTCTCTCTCCCCCTCTCTTCCTCTCTCACTCCCCCTCTTCTCTTTCTCCCCCTCTCTTTCTCCCCCTCTCTTTCTCCCCCTCTCTCTCTCCCCCTCTCTTTCTTTCTCTCTCTTACTCTCTCTCCCCCTCTTCTCTTTCTCCCCCTCTCTTTCTCCCCCTCTCTTTCTCCCCCTCTCTCTCTCCCCCTCTCTCTCTTTCTCTCTCTTTCTCTCTCTCTCTCTCTTCCTCTCTTTCTCTCTCTCTCTCTCTCTCTTCCTCTTTCTCTCTCTCTCTCTTCCTCTTTCTTTCTCTCTCTCTCTATTTCTCTCTCTTCCTCTCTCTCTTCCTCTCTTTCTCCCCCTCTCTTTCTCCCTCTCTCTCTCTCTCTCTCTCTCTCTCTCTCTCTCTCTCCCCCTCTCTCTCTCCCCCTCTCTCTCTCTCTCTCTTATTCTCTCTCTTTCTCTTTCTCTCTCTCTCTCTCCCTTTCTCTTTCTCTTTCTCTCTCTCTCTTTCTCTTTCTCTTTCTCTCTCTTCCTCTCGCCTCCCCTCCCTCTCACCTCCCCTCTCTCTTTCTCTTTCACACCCCCCCTCTCTTTCTTTCCTTCTCTCCCCCCCCCCCCTCTCACCCTCCTCCCTCCCTCTCCCTTTTACCTCTCTCCCTCTCACCTCCCCCCCTCTTTCCCTCTCCCTCCCTCTCTCTCTCTCTCTTACCCCCCCCCTCTCGCTCGCTCCCCTCATTTCAACACCGCCTCTCTTCCATGTACTTCCCCCCCTCGGCCCCCCCGAAACGCTTTCACTTTCTCTCCTAGTTTGGGGCCTGTATATGGAGTTTTTTATGGGTTTCAAACGCGGTGTAGTGCTAGGTATATTGTTTATTGCTGTTTACTGTAAGGTTTCAAAGGCGGTAGGCTGAGTTTGGGACTTATTATGCGTATGTTGTTCCATATTCAGTTTTATTGTTGTTTTTAGGGAATTTCTAGTGCTGGCAGTGGTATTGCCTGCGTTGGCGCTACGCTTTGTTCGACAAGGCATTCGTACTTCTTTCCTTACATTTGGACGGGCCCCGGCTGGGGCTCCGTTCCAGTTCATGTTGGTGGGCCGTAAGTCGGAGCATAAATACTCTACTCGGCTGCAATGGGGGTGTGGGTAGACAGTTCGTCGTGGCTCACTGTCTGCCTCCACGCTTTGTGCGCTGTGTGTGACTCGTCGGTGCTCGCTGTCACACTGCGCACATTTTTCATTTTACCAGGGGTACGGGGACTGCTAAACGTCGTGGCGGGGGTGGGCTCGCTGTCTGCCACCGCGCATTAACAGGGGTGCGCTATGCGTGCACTCGTCGAAGGCTCGCTGCCACGCTACGCGCGTCGAATTATATTGTGTGTGGATATTTGTGTGATTGGTTACGGTGGGGTGCTGTATGTGAGTGTAGGGGTTGTGAGTGTAATGATTTTTGAATGTCCTTGTGTAGGGGGCCCGGGGTGTCACGTTCCGGGTTGCAAACTGGGGGTGATGCCGTGGGCCACAGGACGAGTTGGCCAGTGGAATCTCATTGGTCGGCAGGATTTTCAATATGGGGATGGTGTCGCCACCTGTGGTTATGAACGGGTTGTGTGACACTGTTCTAAATGCACGGGGACTTCAGTGACATAAGGCACTGAAAATTGATTTCTGTTCCCGTGAGGAGCGCGTTATTTTAACACCTAAAGGGTTAGGTGTTACGGGGGATATATAATAACTGTGTGAGAGATTGTGAATGGAAAATATGTGTTACTGATATGTGTAAATGAGCGAAATACATACTAGGCGTTCACGGACAGAAATAAATATAGTTACACATACACATAGTCATTTGCAAAGAACGATTAGGGTAAAAGTGAGATTGTTCACCTAAATTACAATGTCCGATACAGATGTTTAGGAATGATAGGCTGTAATTAACAACTCTCTGATTGACCACCATCTCAGGAAACAGCTGATGGAAAATAAGTTCCCCGGAGTGGTAATAAGGAGGATCTTGACAACAGGATTGAGAATCTGGGTTTCCAATGGAGACAACTGGAAAAAAGATTAAGGCGGTGTCATTGATAAATCAAAAACGAAAATTGCACAAATGCTCTCATATGATCATAGTTTAGGAGATGCCCGACATTCCATGCTTAAAGACAAATGATGGATTGTGAATGGCAAATGTCACTGATAATTAAGTGTATTTTTTGCTTCTCTCTTTTCACAGCTGCTCCAGGACGGATGGCCGGCGCTGACAATTCCGAACCCCAACAGGGAAATCGAAGAGACTGTTGACAGTCAGGGGGTATAGTATCACAAGACCGAAGTTATCAATTCCTGTTTACACCAATATAAAAGTGTGAGTGAAATTAACTCAAGTTTGGTAAAAATAGTTTGAATACAGAGAAACTTGCTTTCCAAACGGTGATACCTGGCAAGCTGGGAGTGATCTCGACACATCAGGACGGGGTAGTATGTGTCTGTAAAATGGACTGGGAACAAAGTGAAGGAACATGAGCTAGTTATGGATTTTTGTTCTCCGCCCATTTGAATACCCAGTTTTAGGGGCTGGGGGTGTGTCGTGGTTGATAATAGTGTTGGGGAGCATGATTCTCTGTACATTAATGAAGCTCAATAGATTTGGTCGCTATTGGCCAAATTAGTATTGTGTAGGGTGTGAACATGTGCAATTGATAATTGGCTTGTGATGTATAAGATGTGTGTTTAAGGCGGACTGTGAATTGTTGCCATACACACAGGTTACTGGGAGAATGGATGTCAGTGCTGTCCGGTCCGGGATGCAGCTGTCCGAAACCAGAGGAAGACGGTAACGATGTTTTCATGTGTATTTCACATCGAGAGGTGGAGAGTATACTGTTTTGACAGCATAATATAATGAGAGCCATGTGAATTTTTCAGAATTTTGAAATTTAATGATCTAGAAGCCATGAAATATATAGATAAATGATTTGGAAAAGAAAGTTGTCAAAAGCTCAGACCAGTAAAGAGAGTCTGAGGGATGGAAAATTATGGATTCTCAATCAATTGTTGTGGTAGAAGTGATCCCCACTGTGCCCCGGAGCGATATATTCACTACAGGATACGGAGGGGAGATTGGGGGATCCACAGTCATCAGAGAGTGGTACAAGGAAGACCGAGGACTCCATCGGTACCGTTGATCCAGGACACTGGCTAGTGTCTACCCAGCGGTTCCATGGGGAACCACAACACTGCGGAGAACCAGGAGACGCCTACATCTCGGGCCGGGAGAGTCTTGGCCAACGCAGTGACCGAGTCTTGAGGCTTCAGAAGGGAACGACAGACAACCAACGAGGAGACAGGCAGCTAGGCCTCAGCAACGACTCCGGCTGTCAACAGAAACAAGGCCTCAACTATTGACCAGGGGGTCAACAAGCGAAGGGGGGGAGCTGCTATCGCCCCTATCGACGACCAGGCGGAGGGGAGGAGACACAAACCTCTTCCACTGATCCGAGGGTCAACCAGCGAAGGGGTCGAGCAGCCAGCAACGACCTCCCCATCGCTGTGAAGAATAGAAGATACTACAGCAGGGGGCTCTACCCCCTAAGAAAGGATCTCCACGAGTCAAGATGTGCTTGACAGAAGATGGGGTGTAATAAGAAAGGCAATTTGCTTTCTGAGTTGCACCCAGCAGTCGTGATATTGCACCAGCTCTGAGCAATAAAGAAGAGGCAGGGTCAAATCTAAAAAACATGGACCCCCCTCCTCAAATGCTCTATTGATCTTGGTACGAGAACAAGTATTAAAGACTGCACATGATCACAAAAACTGAAATGGCTAATTTGAATTTTAGGATCTGAGTGTGACAAATCAGATATATATTTTATCCTAATATGATTTAAAATGTCTTAAGTGTTATCTAGATAGTAGTGTGTAGAGATTGATATCTATGTTTGACATATTAAGGATAGGTAAACTATCCGAGTGGGGATCTGTAGTAAATTCCCAAACATAGACTCATGATTAACTAATGTGTGGAAATATTTAGGCCTCAAAACAATAAGAAATATGAATGTGTGTGTGGTTACAATAGACGTGATTGCCATTGTAGGCCACACAGGTCGATTTACACATGAACTGAGTGGTCAAAAGATTACATCTATGACCGCAACCCAGGACCATCTGCTATGGCCGGGGACAATGGGCTCTGTAAAGATCAAACGAAGAACAAAAGGTCACATAGACCTGTTATCTAGCTGGAGTATCCTGTCACACACACATTTTCACATACACATCCACACACACACACACATAGACACACACACACACAGACACTCACATACTCACACACACACATACACATCCACACACACACACACATAGACACACACACACACAGACACTCACATACTCACACACACACATACACATCCACACACACACACAGTGAAACAACTGTTACATCAAAGAAGTGTTATCAGCTGCTTACGGCTTGGGGACACAGACAGACACACACAGAGACACACACAGAGACACACACAGAGAGACACACAGAGACACACACAGAGACACACAGACACTCACATACCCACACATAGTCACACACACATTCACACACATACACACACACACACACACACACACAGGAGATCTCCAAACTAACTATTTCCTAGTAATGTTAATAAGTAAGTTAAAATATAATTAGTGTTTGGTCATACTAAAATGTCTACAATTAGTTAATGTGTCTGTGCTATTTTCAATAAATGTTCAATATGAATTTGTATTCTATTAAGCTAACAGAATGATTTAGATATATGTTCTGAAAGTCAAACAGACTTAGTAATAAAGAAATATATCTGTGTTTAGGTAATCAATATAAACTTTGATTCATCAAAGTATTAACAAGTCAAGTAATGTGTTTAAGTAAAAGATATAAGGAAATGAAAATGATGCAATGTTTAAACTTTGATTAAGGTAGAGGGTTAAAGACAGCCTCTTTTTGCAGTAACTGAGAAGAGGGTTTGGCCTATATGCCAAACCCCTATTTTTCAAATACAAGATTAGCTGGCTTGTGATTGGAGCAATTAATGTGATGATGTCATCAACTCGGAGACACGGCCCTGGGCTATAAGATGGGTGTGATGTGGGGAGAGGGGACTCAGGACGGAAGAAACAACCGAAGAACACTCTGGAACCAACAAACCCACGAAGACCTCTCTCACCATCTCCACCATCTCACCCAAGGAGGCCAAGGCAGAACGAGAACAAAAGGACTTTTGGAGGGAAAACAGACTGCTTTGTTTTGTCAGCCAGGACAACACAAAGACCAGCAACAATTTATCTTTATATTGTGATATTAGTCTGGTTGTTATCATCTTACGGCATAGTGTTTGTGATCAACAACCATAGCATCTTCTTATTGTAATTTGTATACACTCTTAAACTCTTATTAAACAACTGTTAAACTATTTTCCTCCTAATTCCTGCTGCCTTTCGGCCTGTTCAGTCAGTTTGAAGAGAAGTGATTCCCAGCTTTAAAGTATTGAGACACAACGCCGAGAGTACTAACCAACAGGTTCTGAAGCAGAGCAGAACCAAAACAGCCTGGGAATCCACTTCAGATGCATTACTAAATATTAATGTATGTACACTGCAAGTGCTTTTATTGATAGCAGTATCACATGTTTTAGCTTTGACTACTCTAGATGCTTAGCTAAGGAGCTAGCTAACCAAACAGGCACCTTGCTCAGCTTATTCTATGCTAACCTGTGCTCTCAATTTGGAAATAAAGCAGAAGTGTAAAAATGGGTTAACCGTCTGTAGTGTGATAGTAAAAGGTTAACCTTCTGCAGTGTGGTAGTGAAAGGGTTAACCCATTGTCGTGTGGCAGTGAAAAACAGTGAACCAAATAAAATAAAATAATTTAAATAAAATCATCAGTCAATAACAAAAGATTATAGGAACAGTGAGGACAAAGGATACCTATATATGATCAGCTAACTAGATCAGCTGATGCAAGCAGGTGCAAGATGGTCAAGGTTTACTGTGACTAGACGTCCTGGTTTGTCCGAAATTGTCCAGGTTTCAAGCTTTGTGTCACAAATCCCGGTTTTCAACATTCACTGTTCCGGTTCTTCTAACCAATAGAAAACCATTCTGAATTAAAAAACTGATTTGTCCATATGTGTGTCAAACAATGTCGAGCAGGCTGTTGCTATGACATTTACATTTAGTCTTTTAGCTGAACGCTTTTATCCAAAGCGACTTACAAGTTCTGTACAACAGGTCAGCTCGGGACAATGTGCTGTGAATGGGGTGGGTGTAGCCTGGAGGTGTGGCAGGCGTGGCAGACGCGCTCAGACATGTGGAGATACTGTGATGTGTTGGTTTGGTTAGGGTTAGGGTTAGGGTTAGGGTTAGGGTTAGGGTTAGGGTTATGGTTAGGGTTAGACGCGTTCAGACATGTGGAGATACTGCGCTCTAGTGATGTGTTGGTTTGCGAACGAAGCGGCTCTTAACCCTTTCACTGCCACACTACAGAAGGTTAACCCTTTACTATCACACTACCGACGGGTACCGGGTAAGTTTCAAGTTTCTTTTTTAGTTTTCATGATACAGAAATACAGAATACTTTGCATGAAATGCTTCCTTCTGTTCCTCCTGAGAGTGTGCTGGATAATAACAGATAGTATAATAAGTATAAAATAGAAAGTCAAGTCAAGTAAAAAAAAATTAAAATTCAGTATACCTCTATATACAGTATGTACGTCTGGTACAAGAATGGTGAGGTATAGCTTAGCTTGTGCAATAGGAATAAGGAATAAGATATGTGTAATTCCCTTATCAATATAAATATAAATGTAAAGTGTAAAAGTGTACAGTGTGGTAAAGTGGGTGCTACAGTGTGTTGTTTATTTAAAGTGAGTGTGTGTGTGCTGTGGGTGTGTTGATGGCCTGTTATTGTTCGTTGAGCATCCTGATGGCCTGGGGATAGAAGCTCCTTCTGAGTCTCTCTGTGCCGGCCATGAGACTCCGGTATCGCTTGCCTGACCGCAGCAGTTCAAAGAGGGTTAACCTTCTGTAGTGTGGCAGTGAAAGGGTTAACCCGCTGTTGTGTGGCAGTGAGAGGGTTAACCTTCTGTGTATTGTCACAGTGAAAGGGTTAACCTGCTGTTGTGTGGCAGTGAAAGGGTTAACCTGCTGTTGTGCGGCAGTGAAAGGGTTAGAGACGGCTCTTTGACGTGAACGACGGGAGCCGATCATTTAAAAGTGTTTAATGTTTAATGATAAAACCGCACTTGATTGGTCGGATAGTGTCTGTGTCCCCGCAGAGCAGAAGGGGGCGGGGCTATCATAAGGGGAGGGGTTACAGACACACACAGCTCAGTGAGCCAATAGGAACAGGAGGCGGGAGGGAGACGAGAGAGAGAGAGAACACAGAGAGAGAGAGAGAGAGAACACACAGAGAGAGAGAGAACACACAGAGAGAGAGAGGACACCGAGAGAGAGAGAGAGAGAACACAGAGAGAGAGAGAGAACACACAGAGAGAGAGAGAACACACAGAGAGAGAGAGAGGACACCGAGAGAGAGAGAGCACGGAGAGAGAGAGAGAGGACACAGAGAGAGAGAGAGAGAGAGAGAGAGAGAGAGAGAGAGAGAGAGAGAGAGAGAGAACACACCACTCTGCTGTATGTTGAGTATGTAAATAAAATTAAAAAAACATTTTATATAATTTATGTTTTTTTTTTTACATTAGTAATTAATTTGACACATCATTTAACTTTTTGGTCATAAATTAATTTAAGCAACAGAAAATCTGAGGAGCGACTTGGGAGCCGAGCCAAGAGAAGCGTCTCTCTAAAAAGAGGTGGGTTCAGGTGAGGCATGGCACCTGGGCAGAGCGGAGGGCGAGGCGCGGCACCTGGGCAGAGCGGAGGGCGAGGCGCGGCACCTGGGCAGAGCGGAGGGCGAGGCATGGCACCTGGGCAGAGCGGAGGGCGAGGCGCGGCACCTGGGCAGAGCGGAGGGCGAGGCATGGCACCTGGGCAGAGCGGAGGGCGAGGCGCGGCACCTGGGCAGAGCGACGGGCGAGGCATGGCACCTGGGCAGAGCGACGGGCGTGACGCAGGAAGCCCACCTCCTTTGAAATGAAATCAAGGTACACAGGGTTAACAGTGCATTCTACGCTGTGAAACTGGATATAAATAGTGTAGTGGCTCGGTAGGTGGAGCAGTCGTCTGGTTATCCGGTAGTTCCCGGTTAGATTCCCGCTCCTCCTGGGCAGCGTGTCGAAGTGTCCTTGAGCAAGACACTTAACCCCTAACTGCTCCCGATGAGCAGGTTGGCACCTTGCATGGTCGCCTCCGCCGTCGGTGTGTGAATGTGTGAGTGAGTGGGTACAAATGTGATGAACAAATTGTAAAGCGCTTTGGATAAAAGCTGCTATATAAATGCCATTTACCATTTACCATTTGTATTACTGGATGATTGCTCATATTCAATCAGATAAGAGGGGCAAACTGGCCAGCATATCATCTTGACTTGATATTTTAAACATCTTCCGTTTCAAAGCGTTATTGAGAGAGGGCACACACAGATGTTCCTGGACCCTAACCCCGCGGGCGAGTGACCACAAGGTTGTTCTCCAGTCTCAATCCCAGGAACGTGTGACCATGTGTGTGCATGCATGAAGGTTTCGTTGTTTTTCAAATCTGACTAAACAAACTAAAAAGAAAATAGTTACAGAAAGATACAAACCTGTTTTAGGGGTCATCTTGAAGATCCCCTCAGTCCACACACTGGGAAGTTGGTATAAGTCCTTTATTGATGCTTGAGATTGTCAATAATGCCTCTTTGACAATAATGCCTGGTTCTCATCCGAGCAATGGCAGTTCCTTAAATAAGGGTTGCAGCAGCTTGACGCTTAAGTTACTCTTGTGGATACTTGTCTGAGAAGAAGGCTCTTGAATAATGTCCTCCTGCCCTGGGGTAGCTGTTCTTCTTTAGCAGTCATCCACGTTGTTATTGATTATGACTCATGAATCTGTCTTTAAAGACCCCCTCCACTCAAAGACTGTTCATGGTTAACTGCTCTTGGGGGCATGGCTTTGAATATACTGATTGTCATGTGTGCAATACTAAGTCCCCAGGGAGCCGTTTTCACATTCCTCTGGAGAGAGAGACTGGGAGACTGGGAGACTGAGTCAACTGCCTTGATAAATCGTTTGTATCACACACACCTACAGGCCTGTTCGCTGTATACGTCAGACGCATCACAGGGGCAAAAGGGAGCGTAATCCTGGTCAGAACAACGGGGCAGACTACAATATATTTGCATTTGTTAGCCATGCCAGCGATCTAAACAATCAATCCATGCCAAAGCTAGATAATGTAAAATGTGAAAGACAGAATGAATGAATGAAATGAATGAATGAATGAATGAATGAATGAATGAATGAATGAATGAATGAATGAATGAATGAATGAATGAATGAATGAATGAATGAAAACTTTATTTAACAGATTGCAGAATGGGTACAATACAGTACGGCTCAATACATACAATTGTTAAGGGGATGCAGACCAGAGAAAGACATTTGTCTTGTTTCCATCAGGGTCCCCCATTTTCAATTCATATAGACATTTATGACATACACAACATACATGACATTTATGGCATAGGGACATATAGGTATTTAGTACTGATACATTTGTGACATAAACGGTATTCAAATATACAGTACTGTTACCCCTAGATCCTGACAGAGTATATACATATGATGGGGAGGGGACTGTACATTAGGAGGGGGTGGGTGGGTGGGAGAGAGATATACATACGGCGGGGAGAGAATATATACATGCAGTGGTGAGGAGACTGTCTATTAGGAGGTGGTGGGGGTTTTGGGCATTTACGGTGGCCAGTTTCGAATTGCAGCCTCCCGTAGGTGCTCTTTAAGAGTGGTTTTGAATGTGGGCAGGGATTCACATTCCTTTACAGCTTTGGGTAGGGCGTTCCACATTGTTGTGGCATAATTGCGAAACGTGTTTAGTCCCTTGTTTGAGCCGAATCTGGGTTTAACATGATTTGTTGAGCTTCCTCTGGTGTAGTGGTTGTGGTATTCACTGATCTTTGGGAAGTATTTTGACATGTACATGGGCACCCCGGTCGTATAGTGTATCTTGTAGACCAGGCCCATTGCAAGTTGCTGTACTCTGTCGTCTACTCTAAGTACTCTAAGTAGTCTACTCTAAATCAGCCATGCTGATTTGGCAAAATGACATCCAGCCGTTTTCATTTGAAACTACTTTTGTCAGGGGAGTGTCATGGTTTCTCCATAGAGAACATTGTTCTTCATTATGACTCATGAATCTGTCTTTAAAGAACCCCTCCACTCAAAGACTTGTGTGTTAAGTCAAGTCAAGTCCAGTAATTTATTTATATAGCACGTTTAAAAGCACAAGAGCCAACCAAAGTGCTGTACAATCAAAGCTTAAAATCAATGTCCTAATATAAAATACACAAATACAAAAATACAAAAAGGCACAGCAGGACAAGACAGTACATTCAGAGAATAGGACAGTAGGACAACACACGGATAGAGGAGCACAAAGTACAGTAGCACACAGGGGACAGAGGAGCATAAGAAGAGATACAAGAGGGAGGGGGCAGGATAAAATTTCATGGGAGTGTGTGAGTTAGGGTGTGGGGAGAATCAGGGTTTATTGAAGGCCAGGGAATAGAAGTGGGTTTTTAGACGGGCCTTAAATGTCTCCAGCGAGGGGGCGGATCGGATCTCCTGGGGAAGCTGGTTCCATAGCTTGGGTGTTCATGGTTAACTCATCTTGGGGGCATGGCTTTGAATATACAGATTGTCATGTGTGCATTCCTCCTCTGGAGAGAGAGAGAGAGAGAGAGAGAGAGAGAGAGAGAGAGAGAGAGAGAGAGAGAGAGAGAGAGAGAGAGAGAGAGAGAGAGAGAGAGAGAGAGAGAGAGAGAGATTCTCGGTCCTTCCCTGAACTCCGAGTTGTGTTTGTGTAGAAGAAGAAGATTGTCGATGTACCGTACTTGGAATTTGTCTTTTCGCATATCCCTCCTAGTTACACACAGTTCTCATATCCCTCCTAGTTACACACAGTTCTCATATCCCTCCTAGTTACACACAGTCCTCATATCCCTCCTAGTTACACACAGTTCTCATATCCCTCCTAGTTACACACAGTTCTCATATCCCTCCTAGTTACACACAGTTCTCATATCCCTCCTAGTTACACACAGTTCTCATATCCCTCCTAGTTACACACAGTTCTCATATCCCTCCTAGTTACACACAGTCCTCATATCCCTCCTAGTTACACACAGTTCTCATATCCCTCCTAGTTACACACAGTCCTCATATCCCTCCTAGTTACACACAGTCCTCATATCCCTCCTAGTTACACACAGTCCTCATATCCCTCCTAGTTACACACAGTCCTCACATCCCTCCTAGTTCCACACACAGTTCTCATATCCCTCCTAGTTACACACAGTCCTCACATCCCTCCTAGTTCCACACACAGTTCTCATATCCCTCCTAGTTACACACAGTTCTCATATCCCTCCTAGTTCCACACACAGTTCTCATATCCCTCCTTTTTTAGCATCTGAAGCATCTAAAGAAAACATCAAAAGATAGATTCCAATACTCAAAAATAACTGAATTCTCACACTGATGTGGTTTAAAGAAACATGTATAACCTGCCACCTTCACCAAACAT